>NC_000075.6:121444143-121800143 GCF_000001635.26 Mus musculus | reverse complement strand
CTCTTGGGTGTCTCCTGTCCTTATCTAGGTAGCTTCTATCCTGTGGTCCAAGATGCCTGAAGGGCCCATGTGGCCTCTGCCACTCACTGACCTGTTTGAGAGCACAGCTCTCCTGCTCTCTCACCTGCCCCAGGAGAGCTCACGAGACAGTCATGTTGTGAAACCACCTCCCTGAGCAGAGGTGAGAGAAGGGAGGAGGCCAAGTACACAGAGCAGGGACCAGCAAGCGTAAGGATGTGGTGGGAGCACAGCCACATTTAGAGGCTCAGGAAGGAGGCAGGAGGCTGGGGCAGCAGGGTGCAGTAGGAGATGGCTCAGAGGTTCCTAGTCGGTGACCCAGTCACACAGGCTCTGAGGACAAATGTGAGTCCATCTGTCCTCGCAGTGCCAGGGACAGTGCTGTTCCCTTGCTTTACAGGTGAGGAGGCCTGTGGTTTACCCAAGGTCACACAGCACAGATGAACGCCAGTGCTGCTAAGGCTGGAGGTTTCCTGAGGCCGTTTTAGCTCAGGATATATGATGCCTTGACATTGTCACCCAAGGTCACCAATGGCTTTGTTCTCTTCCTCTATGGCTTCTGAGCCTCATCACTCTAGTCACTTCCTAGTATAAAGCTGCTGGACTCAACAGAGTCAGTAGGGAGCCAGGGTGTGGGGGATCAGGAACAGTGGCAGCCTAAGCTTGGGCTCGGCTCTCAGGCCAGCCCTAAGGTCCTACCATCCACCCTTGGTACAAGCAAGTGACAGAAACAAGGGGCGGAGGTGGATGGCCATGTGAGGGCCACTGTGCACAAGCAGGCAAAGCCAGGGCTGGGCTGGGGCAAAGTGCAGAGGGCAAAGGGCAAAGGGCAGAGCCTGGGCTAGAGATATAGAGAGCAGCCAGGAAAGGCTTCTAAGCAGAGGCAGCCCCCGCCCCCCACCCTCTGCCCCCTGGGGAGGGGAGGGGGAGGGAGAGCTTGCATAGTTCTGACCTTACTACAGAGTGTGTCTGCTGCTCCTCACAGGGCCTCCTGCTGCCAACACCAAGCCTAACTCAGCTGGAAGTGCCAAGAAAGACTCATCCTCCACACAGCTCTGCGATATGCCCATGGAGTCCCAGATACAGGAGCTGAATGCCAGGTGCTTCCTGCCCAGCCTTCTGGAAAGGGTAGAGACTCCTGGATGGAGGCTTCCTGGGCAGAGGGACCGTGTCCCTCTCCCTTGCACTCAGGACCTCTACTTGCCGGGAAGGATGCTTGTGCTAGGACTGGCCTGTGGAGGGTTCCACAGTGCCCCGATGACCCATGGTTCCAAGGGAACCTTTATCAATCCCGGGCTGTGCTCTTGTGTTCTCCAGCAGTTACCTGTAAGGAGGAACTGAGGGGCCAGGTACAGCCCAGGCAGCTGAGGGCTGTCACAGCAAGCACAGAGCCCTGGCTCCGTTCCCAGTGCTGTGTACAAGGGTGTGGTGGTGCACACCTGTAATGTCAGCACTCAGCAGTGGTGTAGCGTGGCAGTCAGTTCAAGCTCACCCTTGGCTGCAAATGGAGCTGGAGTCCAGCCTGGGAAACATACAATCCTGTCCAAAAAAAAAATCCATATATATATATATATATATATATATATATATATATATATATATATATATATATATATATTACATACACACACACACACACACACACATATATATATATATATATATATATATATATATATATATATTACATACACATATATAGTACATATATATATATTATAGGGGAAAACAAAACAAAACTAGGAATCTGGGTAGTTGAGGTTACTGGGGGCTTCTGGGTCAGTACTGTGAATAGGCTCAGATGCGTGAGAATCTTGAATCCGCACCATAGCTTCTTCTCCAGGCCCTGGGCCCAGTGCACTCAGCCCCGTCTCCCTCTGGTCCAGGCTGGCCATCCAGATGGAAGAGAACGGAATACTGAGGGACGCCCTGGGCAGTGCCCTGAGAGGGAAGGAGGAGGACTTCCGCATGTACCACCAGACCCTGGGCCAGGTGAAAGGGGTCTTCCTGCAGGCACTACGGCAGCAGAAAGCCAACAAGCAGTAGAACACAGCTGTTAGCTCAACTCCTGGAGGACCAACACTTCAGGTTCAGGCAGCGCTCACTCGGCTCCTCCTAGAAGCGGTTTGGTGTCGTAGCAGAGCAGGCAAGCTGAGGATACCTGAGCAGGGGCGGAGCCAGCCAGGGGCGGAGCCAGCCAGGGGCGGAGCCAGCCATTCCTGCCTGGTGGCTGGTGCGTTTCCCTGAGCAGGTGCTGTTGTCCTTCCTTGCCCTAGGGCCTCTCTGGGGCCCTGGGATGCTACTACGGGCTCTCCACACATAGATGAGCCCCTCGGTGCTTCCTGATGGCTCATCCACCTGGAGCCATCTAGCCCTCCCCTGTAGCCCCTCACTCGGCCCTAGCACCCACTGGCCATCCTGCTGTGCCCAGCCTCTCTGTGTACTTACTGCACAGGGCAGAGCCCTGAGCTTGAAATAACAAGTCTACTTTCACAGTCACGACAGCTCTCGTGGAGTGTGTTTGTGCCCCTGCCAGGAAAACCTGGCCCTTGGTAGGTAGGGCTTACAAGTGAGGGCCCAGGCTTCCAAATAGAAGTTGAGTCAATAGGTCATTCTGGTGGTCCTGAGTCCAAAGCTAGGGTTTCCAGCTGAGTGAATGCCCAGAGCTCTGGATGGCCCCAAAGCTCCACAGCTCCACCCATAACTGCTCCAGAGGTATAGGTGCTAGAGTCAGAAGGCAATCTAGGCAGGGCTGGGGCATAGGGTACACAGGTGAGACAGTGGGTCTTGGGACATGGGCAGTGTGTCTTCGTGGCAATGGTGAGCTAGAGGGTGCTGCAGGAGCAGCTCAGGATACCCTCATCTCAGTGACTGTAACAGTGTCATCCCCTTGAGTGCAGTTATAGCCAGTCATACGTAGACCCAGGGAAGGTCACCCATAGCTATAACACAGAGCATCCATGCATGCTCACACACAGACACACAAGCAGTGCTGTACAAGCATTGAACAAATGGGTAGACACATGCAGGTCTATGGCTGTCAACACATTTCCTCCCATGAGACACAACCATGTGTGTAGCTTGTGACACCGTGGCAGTACTCTCTGGAAAGCCTGGGTTTCCTGAGACCCTGGGTGTTCAGTCCATTCTCGGGCCACCCAGAGAGTCCTGAAATCTCACAGACAGATGCAGCTGAGGCCATTAGGATGAGGTGGCAATTCCAGTACCATCCCAAGAGTCTTGGGGAGAAAGAGTGTTCCCCTGGATGCTTATGCAAGCAGTGGGCAGAGAGAGGACGGGAAGGCTTGTGCTCAGAAGGGACAGTATGTGACAAAAGAAGCAGGAGAGTCATGGGCACGTTCTGCAGGCACCGAGAAGCCTGAGAGAAGTCTAGACATGTGGGAGTGCAGGTGCCAGACCTCAGCAGAACCGATGGAGTGGGGAGCAGGCAGGGACCAGCCAGCCTCCCTTAGAGGGATGCATGCCTGCTGTGGCCCCTCTCCTGGGCAGCTGGAGGGAGGAGCCCTGGCTTGTGCAGGTCTGAACCATAGCTGGGAGCCATGCAGCTTCACCCCACTCAAAAGTAGCTCGGCTCTGGGCAGATCATTTACTCTCTCTACCTCAATCTCATCTACCTTCATCTCTGAAGTGGGACAGCACTAGAAACCTTGTTTGGAGGGCCATTCAGAGTAAGTCATCTTGCTAATGACTTCTGTGCAAGGACGAGTGTCCGTAGGCTGGTTTCATCCATGCCAGGGAGAGAGTGGTGTCGGGCAGTGGGAGAGAACCCACGTCCTGCCAGAGCTCTGGTACTCTGGGTGGGCGAACACAGGGGAGTGCGGCACGTTCTCTATGCCGCCCAGGTGAGCATCTGACTGTGGGAAGCCACGGAACCCCAGTCCTCCGGGGTAGAGAGTGAGCAGTCTGGGGTCTTTGGGCTTCACAGAGGCCAGAGACAACAGGTTCTCAGTCTTGGGCATCTCAGACATTTCTGTATGTTTCAGAAGAGCTGAGAACAAAGTGAGGGCCCTGGGGGCAGCTCAGTCAGCCCCAGGGCTGAAGGGAGAAGAAGGCAGGGGAAGAGGGGGTGCTGGGTGGTCCCCATGAGGGTGAGAGCGAGCCCTTGGTCCATGGCTGGAGCACAGGAAGGCCTTCCGGTGGGAGGTTAGACTCGGCTCTTTAGGGGAAGGCCTATTCCATCATTCAAGCATGGCGGGTCTTGATGAGCAGAGACTGTGTGTGATTTTAGAGCTTTATTATAGAAAGAAAGTAAGGGGGAAAGAAAGAAGGTAGAAAGAGAGAGAAGCTGTCCATGGCCTCGTGGAGAGAGAGGGGAAGGGAGGGGGAGAGAGAAAGCTAGAGATGAAAATACGAGAGGTGAGAGCTTAAGAGAGTGAGGAGGGGCCAAGCAGACCCTTTTATAGTGGGCTGGGCTATCTTGCAGTCGCAGGGTACCTGTGGGGAGGAGCATTGCCTGGTTAACTGTGGGAGTGGAGTCTAGCCAGGATATCAGGAGCTTGGGACTTTGTCTGCATGACTGATAGTCACAAGATTATGAAGTTGGGGGCTCTGTGTGTCAGGTGCCTATGTCTGTCTGGGCACATGGCTCACTGTTCTGTCCTTTATAGAGTTTCTGCTGGGTCTCTGGAATAAGTCTCACTCTACCAGAAAACAGGCTGCCTTTCACGGTTCCACAGAGTAGGAGGGGAAGAGGTCCTGCTGCCAGATGCCATAGTGGGTTTCATTTGTACCCTGTGGGGTGAGCTGGCATCTTACAGAGATTTGTCTGCATGGGCAGTCCTGACATATGCTGGCTCCTGCAGGAGCTGGACTTAAAGGCCCTTGAGTATAGTTTATAACACCTCCAGGCAACCTCAAACAATTTATATGGGGCTTTGTGCCAGGGCCCATCCCCCACCTCTGCTGGCTGAGGTAGACCAGATTCCCAGTGTCCCTCACTGCCCAGCACACACTGAGCTAGGACATTCAGTGTGTGTTGGGCAGCAACCAGTACACAGTAAACACTCAGTAAGTGCCCAGTCTCTGTATTCTCCCTCTTAAGTCAACACACACTTGCTGAGCAGTGTCTCCAGGCACAGAGGTGAGGTAAGGCAGATGAGCTCCCTGGGCACCAGCTGGGTAAGGTAGCTGTCTCCAGCTGACCCAAACAGACTCCACTGTTACCAGGCCCTTTCCCCATCCCCAGAGAGTCCAGGACAAGGTGGCTTCTAGTGGGAGTATCCCAAAGCAGCCTGTCTCACATCAAGTCCCCGTGAGCCAAAATCCCCTCCACATGTACCTCAGACTCCTACACTACATAGCATGCACATAGCTACCATACCCAGCCGCCACCCAGCATGCACTGCTCAGCACACCCAGGACACTTGCCCACATTTATGTTAGGAAGCAACATACAAAAGGCTGAGCCAAAGAGCCCTGGCCGTCCCTCTTCACAACTTTCTCATGGAGCCTTGAGGTGGCAGGAAGTAGCTCCCAGTCCAGTGCAGGCAGGTCTCGGCCCAGTCAGCTTCCAGTCCCTTGTTTGTTGGGCCAGTGCCCCACCCTACAGCCTCCGGCACAAGTGGAGGGCTCACCAGTCTCTACCCCTCTTCCTGACCTCACACAGGCCACCTTCCTGTGTGCTGCAGTGTCAGGTTCACCAGGGAGAGGGCCATTCCTGAGTGGCCCTGCCTCGGGGTCTGGCTCCCTAGCACCTCTGTGAGCAATGAGTTGTGCCCACAGGATGAGTCACTGGATCCCTCAAGAGCAAGAAACCCAGATAATAAATGAAAATCAGAGGCCCCAAAACAGTGGCTTCAACTTTTCACCCTTAGCACCTCCTGAGGGTGTCATGTTCAGTGGCACCTCTCCTGGAGAGACTCAAACATGTCTACTCGCCCCAGAGGGAACTGACCAAATAAGGACACCACCAAAGTCCAACTTGGTAAAGCAGTGAGTTTTATTGGGATTGCTTACAGGAATATGGGTGAGGGGTTACAGGAGCAGAAATGACTCAGGGACAGCTGCATCACCAAAGCCACCCCAGCACAGTGACAGCTCACAAAGCTGGAAGCCTAGAGCACATTGCACAGCCTGCAGGCCTCTCAGCGTGTTCAAGAGTTTCCCTTCCAGGTGGCTCAGTTGACCTAAGTCCCTTCCAGGTGTCTTGGTGCCCTTACAGGGCGTCTCAGCAGCCCTTACAGTTAAATTGGGAAGGGTGGGGTCTAGTGTATCTGGTCAGTTTCGGGGACTTGCTGAAGCTTCTGAGTTGTCTACTTCCTTAGTCATGAGGAGCTTCCTTCCCTGAGGATAAAATGTCTCATCTCAGAGGACACTGCTACACAGCACACCAAGTGCGTGGCCTGCTCACGGGGCCTCACCTGCTCTGCTGTGGATAGACTGAGGTCTCCCCCTGTGGGGCAGTCCCTCCCAGAGGCTACTGGATTTGACCTTGACTATTTCACCTTAGGCCTCAGTTTTCTTTCTACCAACTGGAGACAGTCCTTGTGGACTGTGGGGACATTAAAGAGAGTTACTCTTCCCACGTCCTGGCTATTATTATTTACTATCCATGATAGCTACTAGTTGTGCCTCAACACACTGCTCTGGTGTCAACCACACCTGCCCAGAAAGCCAGAACCTTGCTTAACCTCCCCTCATCCTTTGATCCCAGCCTCCTCTAGCATCCGGATCCCAGTCACAGCAGCAGACAGCCCCTCCACTGCAAACCCCTGCCCAACCCTGTTCAGGGTCGGAGGCCAGCATCATGGCTTCTCAGTCACTCAGGAGAGTATGTGTAGTGCCCTCTCAGCTGTGTCCTCTGGGCCCACGTGTCTGCATTCCTGGGAGGAAGCTCATGGCCTAACTTCCCAGGGTTTTTACAGGACCCTCCTGGGTAGAGGCATACCTTCTGCCCTGTCCATCCTCAAGTGAGCTTATATGGGAGGTCCCAGGGCCTTTCCTTGAGCCCTCGCACGTGAGAGCAGCCACACATCCTGACCCCTCTACTGTGGGGATCTCACCCCAGAGGAAGACTCAAGAGTGGAGATCTCCCGGGCCCTGCCCAGCGGGCCTCAGGTGCTTACGGATTTCACATGAGGGCTTCTTGCCTGCCACTAAGAGGACACCATCCATTCCAGGTGACCCTGATGTCACCCCTGGAGCCTCCAGCACCATGGTCCTTGCCAGTACCAATTCTACCAGAAATGCTAGCCCTGCCCTAACACCCGTGCCTGTCTAGCCCAGGCTCTTGTCAGGATGGAGGCGCAGGGTGGGAACTAGGTAGACCTGCCCTGGGCACCCTTGAGGGGTCACAGGTAAAGGCTGTGGCTGGAGTTCACAGAACCCAGGTGTGCAAGCCTGCACATACAGTATATGGGTGCCCAGGCAGTGGGAGCAGGGCTGACCAGAGTTCTGCAGAGATTGCCTGGAGGCCTTCCTGGAAGAAGAGATCCTGGCACCGCACAAAGAGAAGCACAGGCTTTCCAGGGCTGAGGAGAGGGAGGTCAAGTGAGGCCCAGGTGCCCCTGCCTGAGCCTGTGTCCCCAGAAACCTCCTCTCCCTCTCATCACCCCCACATCCTCCCTGCCACTCCCCGCAGCTCCCTGTGGCCAAGTGCACTGCAGCACTCGGCTCTGCTCCACAAACGGTCTGCTCCACTCCAGGAAGGCCACCTCCTCCCCCCCCCCCCACCTCCGGCTGTCACCACTCACCGCTCTAGCCTCCAGGGGGTGGGGACCCCAGAGCTGGACACACCCCATCGAAGCCCCACAGCTCAGCCAGCCGGACAGACTCACGGTCGGACTCAAGACCCCGGAGCCCTGAGGTGGGCAGCGCGCCAGGGTTCCTCGCAGCCTCTTCAAGGTCAGTGCAAGTTGGGTGTGCAGCCCTTTGGAGCCTTTGAGGTCTGTGGGACTCAGCTCAGAACCCTCATCCCAGACCACGAGCCCCAAGGTGGGCTTCACTCCAGGTGCACCTGAGCCAAGTGCTGGGCAAAGGGCGCCCAGGTCCACAGTCAGCACAGGTCCAGGGGTCCATCAGGAGGGGCCCCAGGCTGGGGGCCAACCCCTTGCTGAGGCCTCTTTGGGGACACTCCCCACCGGCCATGGGGAGCTAAAATTGGAAAGTGGCGAGTGGGAGGCAGCTGACACAGCTATTTTGTGCGCTCTTCATCCGCTCCGGTTTCACTCTCCTGCTCCACTAACCTGATCCTGTGCTTCCCTCCCCCACCCTGCCGATGAAGAGGTGTCTCAGCCCTCCAGCCACAGTGCAGAGGCTGCTCAGGAGGGCCAGGCCGGGAGCGAGCAGGGCCAGCGTGGTCTGGTCTGAGCCGGGACTCACCAGGAGCACCTGCCCTTCAGAGAAGCTCACTGGATGGCCTCCCGGGTCCCTGACCCTTTGTGACCCACACCTCTCTGTCAGTGTAGCAAGGAGCGGCCTCCCAGAGCCCCAACTACAGGGCTGGAGGAGACAGATCTGCAACTGGGAGATCTTGGGTTGGGAGAGATGGGGTGACCCTACCCATCTCCAAAAGGGCACTGCACCGTGTTCCCCTTTCCCTCGGTTCCAGGTCTGGACCTAAGCAACCACTGGAAGACTGGCGGCCAGGCTGAAGAGGGTGGGAGGGGCTTAGGTACTGGCCCAGACCCCAGGGATGGCCCAGCAGGGTAGCCAGAGGGAGTGACCAGACACATCCTGGACTTGATACCAGTCAGCACCTTGGACAGCAGCCAGCACCCTCCCAGTTGCTGCCTGGCCCTGCCTGGTCCAGCTCTGGCCACTCTGGGGCCTCAAAGAGCCCAACATCCAGCCTGCAGCAAGAGCTTAGACTACACAGCACTTCAAGGGGGACAGTGGGTGAACACAGGCAGGGACCTGAGATAAAACAGACTCACGGCTTGGCGGAGGAATGGAGTCAGCAGAGCCCGGAGTTGAGCGAGTCTGGGAAGTTAGTGCTAGAGGAGTTCACGGGATCTCAGGGGACCTCGTGGGCAGGGCTTTGCTGAGGTTAAGAGAGGCTCACTGTGAGACGGGAGAACTGACAGAGTCTTCCACCATGGGAAAGACCCCATGGTTGGGGAAGTCTTGCAGGAACAGTTTGGTGTCCCAAACTTGTCAGCCCATCAGAGAGGTATGAAGGAGAGGAAGCTAGTCTGTGCGAAGTCTGGGCTTTGGAGAATCTTCAAAGGAAGCAAGATTGAGAGCTGCAGAGGAAAGGAAGAAGGTGTCTGGGTGTGTTGGGGGGGGTAGATTTACTGACAGCATCCCCAGGGGATGGCTGAGTGGACCAGTCTCCTCAGAGGGTCCACCAGGGGAGGCGAGGCAAGGCTGGGACTGGGGGTTCTCACTCATGCTTCTCCTTCAGCCCTCTCCAGGCCATGGGCATCAAGACAGCACTGCCTGCAGCTGAGCTCGGCCTCTATTCACTGGTGCTGAGCGGTGCCCTGGCTTATGCCGGCCGAGGTCTCCTGGAGGCATCACAAGGTAACGGGGGGAAGAGGGGGGTCTGGGACAGGAGCTTGGAAAGCCTCAGAGTTCTGACCAACAGGCCAGAATCTTGGAGGCTGCAGACCCTGAGGATCCTCTAGGCCCCGGATTGGGCACAGTTTCAAAGACCCCTGCAGCCCAGAAAGCCCCCCTTTCTCCCTCCTCAGGTGGGGTGGCCCAGGGAAGGCATATATGCGGCCCCTACTCATAGGCTACACTTTGTTCTCAGATGGGGCCCACAGGAAGGCCTTCCGGGAGTCTGTGAGACCTGGCTGGGAGTACCTGGGCCGGAAGATGGTAAGTTTCCCGTGCCTCTCTGGTCCCTGGCCCCTGGACACACCACACCCCACGTCCTTCCCTACTCTATTCTTGCTGTTGTTCTCATGCCATATGGCAAGGAAGGCTCTGCCTTGAACTTCAAGACCTTCCGGCTCATTTTGTACAAGCTAGACCGCTGGTTCCTGCCTTCCAGAACGAGGCAATGGTGGTGGCGGTGGCGGTGGCGGTGGCGGTCAGGGGGTGGGGTGGGTGGGTGGGTAGAATGTTAGGAATGAGCTGAGTACAGGGGAGGCAGAACTTTGAGGGGTTCTTTAGGACCTTCATCCATTCCCTCTTCCCAGACATCTCCCTCAGAGTGAGGGCAGACACCACCTACAGCCACTGTCCCAGAACTTGAACAGGATCTCTGGTTGGCTCTTCCCTCTCCACTGCCCTCACCTGCCTTTCTTCTCCTTGCTTGGGCTGTCCAGGATGTGGCTGACTTCGAGTGGGTGATGTGGTTTACCAACTTCCGAAATGTCATTGTCTTTGCCCTCTCTGGACACGTGCTGTTTGCCAAACTCTGCACGATGGTGGCCCCCCAGGTAAGAGGGGCCTCGGGTATGTGGCCTGCCCCTGTCTGCCCCTTCTCTGTCCTGAATGCCATGGGACACCTATCCCAGGGTCCCCTCCCATGTGCACAGAGAAGTTAACTAAGGCCACTTATGTCCACAGCTCCGCTCCTGGATGTATGCTGTATATGGAGTCCTGGCTGTGGTGGGCACAATGGGCCCATGGTACCTGCTGCTGCTGCTTGGCCACTGTATGGTCCTCTATGTGGCCTCACTCTTGGGCCAGCGTTGGCTGTGCCTTGCCCTTGGTCTGGCCAGCTTGGCGTCCTTCAAGGTTGACCCTGGAATCTCTTGGCAGGTATGCAAGAGTAGTGGGGATAGTGCCGAGACCCCAAAGGTCTCCCCTCCAAGCCTTTGAATAAGGTAACCATTTGCACCCCAGGTTATTCCTTGCCCTATCATCCCCTGCTCTGTCATGTTGCAGAGCTAAAGCCAGCCACTGTTGCCTGACAGGGCTGGACCCAGCTCCTATGGGAAGCTGGGAAGGGGCTTTCCTCAGAAGCACAGACCTGCTAGTGAGCCGGGGGCCTGCTGTCTCCTTCCAGAGTGGGTTTGTAACAGGCACCTTTGATCTTCAAGACGTACTGTTCCACGGTGGCAGCAGCTTCACAGTTCTGCGGTGCACCAGCTTCGCCCTGGAGAGCTGCGCCCACCCCGACCGCCGCTACTCCCTTGCTGACCTGCTCAAGTACAATTTCTACTTGCCCTTCTTCTTCTTCGGACCCATCATGACCTTCGACCGCTTCCATGCTCAGGTGAGGGGAAACCCCGTGGGCTCACAGAGCGTAGTCGAGTCTCCTTTTCCTGACCTGCCGTCTTAGACGTAGCTCCCAGGCACGAGCACCCCGTCCTCAGGACGCTGTGTCTCCTCTCCCCAGGCCTTTTGTGGTTTCCCTCTCAGACAGGGCTCTGCCCCTCCAGGTGAGCCAGGAGCCAGTGAGGCCAGAGGGCGAGCTATGGCACATTCAGGCCCAGGCGGGACTCAGCGCGGCAGCCATCGTGGCTGTTGACGTCTTCTTTCACTTCTTCTACATCCTCACCATCCCCAGCGATCTCAAGTTCGCCAGCCGCCTCCCAGACAGTGCTCTTGGTGGGTCCCAAGTGCAGGGTAGAGGCAGGGCCCTCATTGGCACACTATCATGCACACAGCACCCAAGGGTGCTAGGACTCGGAACTGAGTCTGAAACGTGTAGGGACGCTCATTTCCTTCATCACACCAAACCCTTACTATCCCAAACCGCGGGTGGCACTTGAGGGCGGTGGCTGATTTTCATGGGTCACTGGGGCCTGGCACATACCTCCAGGGAGGTGCAGGGTCTCTGTGAAGGTGAGCGTGGGACAGAAACAAGACTCTCTATCCATGGGAGAGGCAAGGCTCAGAATTTGGTTGTTCATATGGGGTGTTCAGTGCACTGACCCCCAGACAGTGATGTCACCTGTCCCCAGCTGGCCTGGCGTACTCAAACCTGGTGTATGACTGGGTGAAGGCAGCGGTCCTGTTTGGTGTTGTCAACACTGTGGCACGCCTGGACCACCTGGACCCTCCTCAGCCTCCCAAGTGCATTACTGCGCTCTATGTCTTCGGGGAAACGTGAGTGAAGAGGGCCTCGTGTCTCTAGTCCCCACCCCTCCTTAGCTTCGTTGCCCATGCCCAAAAGATCTGCATCTAGCAGACTCACACTCATGTGCTCTCCCCACAGGCACTTCGACCGTGGTATCAATGATTGGCTTTGCAAGTGAGTTGGAGAACGATACCAGCCTTCCTGCTGGGGGGGGGGGGGTGTCGTTGAATGTTTTAGAGATTGGCTCTGAGCCAGAGGAAGCAGGAAGCAGTGAGGAGCCTGTGCCAGCTGCCTCGGTGACAGACAGCTTTGGAGTTTGTGAGGTCCCAGAAATGGTGGGAGTAGAGACACAGTTGGCAGCTTGGTATGAGGTCATTTAGTAGGGGTATCCGGGGAGTAGGGCAGCACCCAAATTCCTACCTGCCAACTGGGAAGCTGGACAGGACACTTTCACACAGAAAAACCTAGTTGACATTGGGAGGGCCTACTTGTAGAGACTCAAGAGCCATCTTTGTGGAGACTTGAGGGAGTATTTAGGCCTGAGAGTCTGGAGTCCAGACAAGCCTGGAGGACTGATGGTCCTCCATCCAGTAAACATTATGCCTTGGGTGAAGGGGACCAGGCTCAGAGAGTCCAAGTCCTGAGAGAGAGTGAAGTAAGGAGGGCCAAAGGGGCAGCAAGATGGGGCCACAAGAACTGAGGAAGATCCAGCAGAAAGGCATGAAGAAAGTGGTCAGCAGGAGAGGACACATGGCCATGTGAAGCCCAGAAAACAGAATGTGCAGGCACAGAGGCTCCCAAGTGGCTGCTGCCACATGCCGAGGAAGGCTAGCACTGGCAGCCACGAGCCGTGGAGAGCTAGTGCTGGCATCCACGAGCCGCAGAGGGCTAGTGCTGGCAGCACGAGGCTTCTGCTTTCCTTGGAGAGGCAGGGCAGGGGGAGGAGCAGAGGACCTGCTGGGGAGTATTGCAGGGGATCCTGAGAAACCAGAAGAGCAGCTTCAAGAAGGAGTGGGACATAGTGGGGTTCTTGAGGGAGACAGAGGGTAGCTAATAGAAGCGGGTCCCAGAGGACAGAGGTCAGCCTTGAAAAGCAGGAGGAGGAGAGGGGTGGAGGAGCGGGAGAATGGGGAAAGAGGGGGGTGACCAGGTTAGTCACAGGTGCTGAAGCAGGCAGGGGTGCCAGTGGAGAGATGCAGTGGGCCAGGTGTGTGGTAGCCATTTCAGCAGGAAGATGAAGTGAGTAGAGAGATCCCAGGAGGGACTGGAGGGAGAGCATTTAGGATCCAGTACCTGAGGAGGGACATTTTTCGTGGTGTGAGGTAGGGAGTGACCAGAGTCTCTCGGGTGGGTGAGCAGGAAGAAGCAAGAGTTTGCAATGATGGTGGTGGCTGTGAGCCTGTGGAAGGTGGTAGAGATTTGAGAACTATAAGGCCAGTGGGCATGGACAGATGAAGCTGCACTGGGCAGAGTAGGACTTTAAAAGTGGTGAGATTTCATGTTGGGGTGTGATCCTGGGAGTGTGTGGGTGAGGTAAGATGGGGAAGAAAGAAAGCCTTGTAGATGAGGTCCGGGAGTACAAGGCTGGTGTGTGGCAGGCAGTGTGGCAGGTGCTGTGTGGTAGGCAGTGTGGCAGGCACGGAGTGGCAGGCATGGGGTGGTAGGAGCTGGGTGGTAGGTGTTGTGTAGCAGGTGCTATGTGGTTGGTGCTATGTGTGGAAGGCACTGTGTGGTAGGTACTCCAGATGCAGCACAATGCAAGGACCCTGAACTCACAGAACTTATAGTTGTGAGGAAAGTGGGCCATAAGTAGATGAAGATGCACACACACGCACACACACACATCTAGAGAGTGGAAAGTGGGAGAGGAAATGGTGTGACTGGGCAAGGGCAGCCGGCCTTGGATCGAAGCTTCTTTAGATTGGAGTCTGAGCAGGCCTCTAAGAGGACATGTCTCAACTCAGGCTTGTGTGAGGTCAGAGAAGAGGAAAGTGTACACTCTGAGGTGTGAATTGTGTCTGAAGATTCAGCTCATGAGGGGAGGAATGTAGGGTACGAAGTCAGGGCAGGAGGCAGACACGTGGCCACAGAGAGACTTCATGCCACAGAGAGCGTAATTTATATCGGAGGGTGAGTCATGAACTGATGTGACTTGAGCCACACTTTGGAATAAGATTTATTATTCTCTGTGTATACGTGTGGGCCTGCATGTGTGTATGTACACCACATGCCTGCAGATTATGCCTACAGAGGCCAGAAGAGAGTGTCGAACATCCTGAAACTGAAGTTGTGAGCCACCTGATGTGGGTTCTGGAAAATAAACCCAGGTCCTGTGTAAAAGCAGTGCACACTCTTAACTGCCGAGACATCCCTCCAGCCCCATGAGCATATATGGTGAATGGAGTGGGGGTCAAAGGCAAACACAGGACTAAGAGGCCCTGAGCAGAAGTGAGAGGGACCCCTGAACTTCAGCAGTGGGGTGCAGGAGGTGGGCAGGGGTCATGACCCAGCAGAGCTGATAGAACTTGTGCCTTGGATGTTGGAGCATCCTGACTATAGCCTACAGCCTGAGTACCTGTCCACTGGTGTTCAGCTGAGGTAGGGCTGTAGGCTGGGTGCTGGGCCCTGGCTTGAGAGGAAGCAGGAGAAGCAGTCCCTGGAGTGAGATGTCTCGTAGCAGATGAATGTCTGAGTCAGGAGACTGAGCCAAAGACATAGGCTTGGGTCATCCACAAACTGTTTTTGAAAAATCTCGGGTCTAGGTGAGTCAGAGCTGGGAACTAGAGAAACCCAGCCACAGATATGGAAGTCCAGGTTCGCCCTCCAGTTTGGAGCTGGGCAGAGAAAGATGCGAGGTCCAGAGGCTGACGAAGCACACACCGCCCTGCTGTGCATCCCACGCTCCTGAAGGCTCTTCTCCCGCCTTCCCCGCAGATATGTGTATGACCACATTGGCGGGGATCACTCCACCGTGATCCCAGAGCTGGCCGCATCTGTGGCCACGTTCGTCGTCACCACTCTGTGGCTCGGGCCTTGTGACATCGTCTACCTGTGGTCTGTTCTTAACTGCTTCGGCCTCAACTTTGAGCTCTGGGTACAGAAGCTGGCAGAGCGTGGGCCACTGGCACAGATAGAGGTGGGCAGGACGTTCCAGGCCATGACTGGCTGGGAGTGGTGGGCAGGAGGTTCCAGGCTGTGATTGGCTGGGAGCGGCCTGATGACAGGAGGTGGTGGCACGGTGCTTTCTGGAGTCATCCAGGCATGCTTGGTCCCTGGTCCAGAACTTTCTCCCTAAGCCTCTTGTGTATGCCAGGACAGTGGGAGCCTGGGTCTCCCTGATCTCTGAGTGGCAGGACCCGGCTGCATTAGTCAGCTCTTATCATCCCTCTGGGCCTGAGCGACTGACTGACCATGTCTCTCTCTCCTACCCCTCTTGTTGACATATTCTTGGACGGCAGGCCCGGCTATCAGAGCAGATGTCTCGGAGGGTCCGGGCCCTCTGCGGGGCTGTAAATTTCTGGGCTATCATCATGTACAACCTCGTGAGCCTGAACAGCCTTGAATTCACAGAGCTGGTTGCCCGACGCCTGATACTTACAGGTAAGGGGCAGAGTGAGAAGACGAGGTATGTTGCCCAACCTCACATGAAGGACAAGAACCTCTTCCGATCTACTTAGCACGCAGGCAACACTCTAGCGCCCGAGGGATTCAGCAGGGGTGTGTGATGCGAGGCAGAGTCTCAAGGATGGATCTACCTAACACACGGGCAACACCCTAGCGTCCAAGGGACTCAGCAGGGGTGTGTGATGCGAGGCAGAGTCTCAAGGATAGATCTACCTAACACACAGGCAACACCCTAGCGCCCAAGGGACTCAGCAGGGGTGTGTGATGCGAAGCAGGGTCTCTAGGATGGGATGCTCCAGGTATCATGGCTCCTTCTCCCACAGGCTTCCCCCAGACCACACTGGCGGTCTTGTTTGTCACCTACTGTGGTGTCCAGCTGGTAAAGGAGCGTGAGAGATCCCTGGCACTGGAGGAGGAGCAGCGGCAGGACAGAGAGAAGCTGGAGTAGGCATGGGGACAGAGGACCGGGCTCTGCTCAGCTGCTTCTGGGCCCCAGGCCCAGGCCACGGAGCCTGACCAATAGAATAAAAGACTTTTCTACCATAGTAGTCTCTGGGCTCGTTGTCCACTCTGGGCAGGGCGTGGGCGGTTCCCGGCTTTGGGGGAAAGGGTCATACACGAGACATGATGAGATGTCCTGTGACAGGACCAGCACTTGCCAGCCCAGTGCTGGTCAATCAAGCCCTTAACCCTCAGCCCTCGGGACACTGGTTCTTTGTGGCAGTTGATTCTAGATCCTGGGCTAGATGCTCGGAAAGCACTTTATTGTTCCTGAGATTCCTACGGGAGATCTGGGTTAGCACAAGAAGGTGCCATCGACGGAGACACTCCCATCTGATCAGCACGGGTACTGAGTCCCTTGGGAGACCCTATGGCACACACAGCCAGCCAGGGTAGGGCCAGGACACAACCTGGGATGCCGGCCTATAGCTTTGCAGTCCTTGGGAAGACATGGTGTCCCCAGAGGGACATTGAGAAGCAGGCAGCAATGTCCCTTCCCTGACTGAAGTACCCTTTCTGACTCATCCTGGGAACCCAAAGGGCTCTGGCCTCTCCCAGCTCCTCCCTGGATCTCATGATGCTCCTTTTTTTTTTTTTTTTTTTTTTTCTGAAGCCACAGGACAGGAAGGAGGCTCAGTGAGGGTCCTGCACCAGTCACATCGGTCACATCTTGGTCAGGCGAAGCACATTGAGGCGCACAGGGAGGAAGGTGGCGCCAGCTGCGTAGGCGATCTCCCGTAGGACCCCCTCCCACTTTTTCTCATCCTCGTTGTATCTGAGGGGAAGGGAAGGTGGGGACAGGGGTGGGAGCTTCATCAGCTGAAACCAGGCAGGGACCCCACAGTATGCCGCTGGTGGCTGGCGTCCTAGGCCACCTCCGAGTACATCTGTTTCTAAATGGCTTTCATGTGCTTAAATGTGGAATCCCCATACAGACCCCCTAAGAAAAGACACCTTGTGGTCTAAAGCAGCTCCCTCCCAGGAAAAGCCATCTCCCGGGTCCCCACATTCCTCGAAGTTCACTGCTCTCTGGAAGACTTCCAGTTCCCAACTCAGTCCTCTTCTCCTCTCTGCAAGAAGTCCCCTGACATGGCCACACCAGGGGGAGCAAGTGGAAAACAGCTCTTGGAGCTGGATCCAGCCTCCTCCCCCTCTCCCAGACTCACTCTTCTAGACAAAGCACCTCAGAAAATGGGGAGAACAGACTCTGGGCCTAAGCTGAGGACTGGCTCCTGTCTGTGACCTGGGGGTGCTCTGCAGTGGGGTGGGCCACCACATCACCTGCCCCATGGATTGGTGAGAATCTGGGGTGCAGGAAGACTATTTGATGACCTTGCTCTGAGACTACCCAGGATTCCCCCCTCAGGTCCTCAGGGCTGGGCTCACCTCCAGATGTCATTGAGCTCCGTGGGGACCAGCTCTCCAGACTCCGTCTCCAGAGTGGCAAAGCCACCCAAGGCATAAAGAGTGCCAGCTAGGCTGACCAGGCTGAGCGAGCTTCGTTCCTGTGGGAAGGCCTCAAAGGAGGTCCACCTGGGGATGGGGTGGGAGTAGAAGTAAGCAGTCCAGGGCTTCAGAAAACCTCTGTTCCCACCCCCTGGGAATCCGAATTCTAGGTTGCAACCAACTCTGGGCAATCTCCAGTTTACTAACCTTTAATCATCTACAATGCTTGGCTCCCCACTTTCCCTTTGACCTTTAATTCCCTTCCCATGCTCCTTCCCCTCCCCACCCCTTCCTCATCACCTTGCTATTCCATCCAATCTGCATCGTGAATGGAGCCCCCACCCCCACACTGTCTCTCTCACTACACCTGTGACCTGGTATTGCTGGACCCTGGCTCAGGCTGTAGTTACCTCCAATAGCCCCATTCCTTTGCATACCCTCCGTCCCTCTTTTCCAAGGCATCCTGATGGCTCTCCTGGTGTCTTCAGTCCCTGGCATTCTGCTATGGGGAGCTCCTCCTACACACCCCCAGATACTCTGAGTCTACATTTCCTCAATAGGCTCTCAATTTGCTGCCTGATGCCAAAGGTTTTCCTAACAACTAGCCTCTGAGACTTACTTAAAAACATCCATGTCACCCTCTTTCCCATGTAACACCCAACCACCACTAAGCCCAACACCCAACCCACAACTAAGCCCAACACCCAACCCACAACTAAGCCCAACACCCAACCCACAACTAAGCCCAACACCTAACCCACAACTAAGCCCAACACTCAACCCATAACTAAGCCCAACACTCAACCCACAACTAAGCCCAACACCCAACCTACCACTAAGCCCAACCCTCAACCCACAACTAAGCCCAACACCCAACCCACAACTAAGCCCAATACCCAACTTACCACTAAGCCCAACACCCAATCTACAACTAAGCCCAACACCCAACCTACAACTAAGCCCAACACCCAACCCACAACTAAGCCCAACACCCAACCCACTACTAAGCCCAACACCCAACCGACCACTAAGCCCAACACCCAACCTACCACTAAGCCCAACACCCAACCCACAACTAAGCTCAACAAATGACCCACAACTAGGTCCCACACCCAAACCACCAATAAGCCCCCCAAAAGACCCACAACTAGGCCCAACACCAACCTACAACTAGGCCCAACTAAGGTCCCACCACTAAGCTCAAAGAATGCCTGTTGATAATGCAGCTCCTCTTCCCCACCCATTCCTAAGAAGCCATGCTCCAGTGCTTCCCCTTGACTTAATACAGCACCAGCTTTAGGACTCTGTCACCCCTTGTCACAGCTATAACCAGACCCCTCTTTCTCTGAGAAATTTCTGAGTCTTCTGTCCCGTGACAGCCAGTGAGGCATGGAGCTTCAACCCATGGAAGCCATTTCATGGGCCTTAACTAACCCTTCATCTCTCCCATCCCAGGACCTTCCCATAGCCCTTCACCCACAGACCTTCATCCTGAGCATGGCCTTTCTTCTGAGGAGCCCCACCTTTTGGTGTTGGGCACCCACTAACCACCATCTTTGCTGGGTGGGTCCCACTGGCTTCTGTTTCCAGAGCTGACTCATTGCTACAGCATCAGAGCCAATCCGTTGCCTGGTAGCAGCCCCCAGATGAGGAACCCGTCAACCCCAGATCCTACACTGGGAGCCCTTCTGCAGAGTATCCTGCAGGAAAGCCTTGGATGACAGGAGGGGCTACTTCTATGCCAATGTCCCAAATCAACATGGGGACCTGGGCCTGTGACCCTCAGCAGGGCAAACAGGGGTGAGACAGGTGCACTGCCACGGGGTGGGGGTGGGGTGGGGGCAGGGCAAAGATCATACTTGTTGTCTGCAATGCTGTACACCTCTGAAGAGCTGGTAAGTCCTGTGTCTGTCACCCCTGCGGCCACAAAGATGCGGCCGTCATGGACCGTGGCCCCAAAGAGCGATCGGGCTGTCTGCATGGGTGCTAGCTCCTTCCACTCAAACTTCTTGGGGTCGTAGACACACATCTTGTTCAGACATTTCCTGTGGGGTGAATGGGGTGAGTGATGAGAGACCCAGACAACTGCCTGCCCCTCAGCCACACAGAACCTCCTCCTTACCAGGCTGAACCTCACCTGTCTTTGCCTTTGCCACCAATGACATAGACCAGGTCCATGTGGGAAAGGACTGTGTGGCCGTACACGGCGTAGGGCAGCGGGTCTGACTCACCCCATTTGAATGACCTGGAGGAACAAGCATAGCTCAAGCTTGTGTCAAGTCCGGCTCTCTGCACTCATACCCACAAGACACATGCAGACTGCATTCAATACACTCCTGGAACCCCTCCCCTGAGCTCTCCTGCCTTTGAGCCAGCCCATCTCCCCCTCTGCTCAAGGATTATTTTCAGGTCTTCACCCAATGGCTGTGCACCCTTGCAGGCCTCCTGGTTGCTGCTGTGGTCCCAGCACCACCCTAGGGCCCCTGCCCCAGACCATCCTGTCCCCTAAGGTGGCCCCGTCCTGCCCACTCACAGCCTGTCGTAGCACAGGACTGAGTCCAGGCTGTCTTCGCTGTCCTTGAGTTCCCGGCCGCCGACCACGTAGATGGCGTTGAGAGCCTCCCCCAGGCCGAAGAGGCAGCGAGGTGAAGGGAGAGGCGGCATCCCCAGCCACTCAGAGTCCAAGTGGTCAAACTGTGGGCAGGCAGTATCCTTGGGTCAGCCACCATGAGCCTCCTGTGCTCACCTCCTGTGCTCACCTCCTGGCCCAGATCAGCCAAGTTTCCCCCTCTGAGAGGGAGGTCCCCCTGTGGCTTTGGATCTTTGGTGACCAACTGTTCAAGGCTTCCCCCCCCCGCCAGCCCCCCCCCAAGTCCCTTAAAATCTATAGCCTTCCATGCCACCCTTTTTATCTGCCTAACCGAGTGGTTATAGGCACAAAGAGCCCACCTTGGAGAGTTGTCCAACAGCTGCATTGTGTGGATGGACACTTGATACTATGCAACCTCTGAAACTTCCCCCAGCCAGCTTGGGAGAGCTGCCCCTCTCCTCCTCCAGCTGTGAGGCCTGTGGACTTGACCTTGGCCTCCAGCTGCCCATTTGCTCCTGCCTGCCTATAACTGCTCACCTGGCTCTGCTCTGTCACAGGATCGCCAGCCTGGGTTACTAACTCCCTCCCCCCCCCCCCCTTCATATCTCCAGATTTCACCCAGCCGACAAGGCTCAAAACCATGGGACCAGGCTGTAGATTCTCCCTCCCTCTGAGGTCCCACAGTCACATCCTCAACCTGGGCCTGCTTGCCTGTCTCCCAGACCCTGCTGAGACTCAGTTTCCTTCCCTGGAAACGAGAAGGCAAGGTGCTTTCTGTGTAATAATCTGTCTCCCACCCCTGACCTGGCACTTCTGTCAAAGCTCTGCTTATGATTCTTCTCCATGTCTCTGCCCCCAACCCCTGTGCTGGGCCAGGGGGCCTCCAGCTCCCCAGCTTGTTGTACACTGAGCCTAACACAGATACCAGACTCTTTGGAAACTGGCTGTAACTCTTCCCACTTCAAGCAAGTGGCTGCCAATCAAAGGTCCTAGATCCAATGACAGTCCCAGGTAGACACAGGCCCTTCCCAGGCCCTAAGTTGCCTCCTAGTACCCAGAACCCAGCACCAGTCCCTTCCTCTCAAGACTGGCCAGGCACCTGCAGGAAGTAAGCACTCATAGGGTCCTCCTTGTTGTCCTCATTGTAGAAGAGGCCACCGGCCACGAAGACTTGGTTCTCCTTGGTCACCAGACTGACATGGTTCTTGGGGATCTGGGTGGACAGGGATGCACAGTAGCACTCGTTGGCGGCTGGGTCGTAAGCCACGGCGCCTTCCTCGCTGATCATGAAGATGAGATCCTGAAGGAACATGCCGAAGCGCAGAGTGTCATTGAGGATCCCGGGCAGTACTCGTTCCTCATCGTCCTCAGCCTTGGTGTCTTCTGTGCCCTGGTTGGCCTCCTTGGCCCGAGCTGTCTGCTCACCCTTTTCCTTCTTCTTCTTGCGCAGTGTAGTGAGGCGGCCCTCATGTGCATCCTTCACCATCTGCACCTTGCGCAACAGCTCGGGCTGGGAGCGCACAAGTGGGTGGCGCTCCACGCGAGTCTCCAGGAAAGCACGAGGCAGCAGGCGGCAGCGAACGCTCTCGAAGACCGTGGGCAGCGCGCGCTGGCGCTCCGCCTGCGCCTCAGCATCTCCGCTGCTGGCCCAGCGCATCACAGCCTCAAACACTGCCTCCTCCTTCTCTACGTTGAGGCCGTCGCTGGAGATGATGGCGATCAGCTCGTCAGCCGAGAGTCCCAGGAAGTCGTTGTCCCGCGCCACCAGCGGGAAGCGCGCGCAGATGAAGTCGCGCGCGGCCACAGCCAGACGCGCGCAGTCCAGCAGGAGGCCGAGGCGGAAGACAGCCAGGCAATTGGCCAAGCACAGGCGCTTCTGCAGAAACGACACGCAGATGGTGAAGATGGACGGGATCTGGAATCGATGCGCCGCGGCAAACAGGTCTTGCACGCTTGCCTCATCCAGCGCGATCTCTGATGTGTACAGGTAGTGCAGCACCTGGGACACTACGTCTGGCGACACCTCCTCCAGGCGTACCTCTCCCGCGCTATCTGGCTCAGCCAGGAAGCGCGCGCGGAAGTAGGGGCTACAGGCGGCTAGCACCAGGCGGTGGCACGGGAACTCGCGCTCACCCACGCGCACTACACAGTCTAGGAACTTGCCGTGGTCCAGCATGTCCTTGAGGCCGTCTTGCAGGAGCGTCTGCTGGTACAGACGCTGTTCCTCCGCCTGCTCCAAGCCCAGCGTCATGGTGCGGCTCCCTGGAACTCAGCAAGTCTGTGTATCGAGGGCAGCCCTGCACACCTCTGCTGTCTTGTGGGGCTGTGCACTGACTGCGCAGCTGTCTGCCCTGGGCTATATATAGAGGATGCCCAGAACCTGTAAGAGGAGCTGCTGGCCTCCTGCACATGACGCACAGAGGACAGCTGGGCAGAGGCTTTCTCTCTGAGCAGCCTTGAGTCAGCTATGGGGGCTCATGGGGCGAGGGTGGGGTGTGTCTGGGCCTTTCCAGAACTGGAAGGTCTCTCGACCCAGAACCCAGTTGCCTCTGGATTCCTTAGTCTAGAAATGCTGCTGCCTATGAAGAGGGCTCAACTCCCTCTCCTTTCCACTGTCTTCCAGGCCTGAGTGCTCACAGCCTTCCTCACAGACCGTATCTCATGTGGCCACTCCTGGTTATAGCATGTTTGGGTGTCCTGCTTGGTGAACATGTCTTTTTCCTTGGCAATCACTCCTAAAATGGGAAGGAGTTTCCTCTGCCCAAACTCAGAGACCTTCCTTTAAACAAACTCCTTAAGTCAATAAGGGTAGCTGTTTCTCTGTTGGGCCTCAGTTTCCTCTCCCATTCAAGGAGGGAGAGGAGCTAGAATCCAAGGGTCTCAGCTCAACTCTGCTGAGGGCCAGAGACCCTGGGGTAGCATGCTCCAGGTTAGGCTCAAAGGGGTCAAGCCTGCTAGAAAATTAATTTCCTAGGGTTCTACTATTTGGGGGTGTTTAGACCTTCAAATCTCTAATATTCTAGCAGTGTTCTGAATGGTAGTGTCCAAATGGTGGAACTTCAGGGACTCTCTCCCATTGTCCTTGGTCCATTTGAGGTTTACCATGTTTCTACCTGGCCTTGGGGCCCCTGTCATTGTCTGTCTGTCTGTGATTTGAGGGTTTGAGGAGTTGAGCCAGGATACCCAGTCTCAGCCCCCACCTTGCTCTGGACTCCTGTCCACCCCTCCACTCCCCAAATCTGCACATTGGCTTCAGACTCCAAGAATAACGAATTCTCCAAGTGCCAAAAGCTGCAGCTGTGGGTTAAATTTAGCCCCGGGACACTGGTAGGAGGCATAACGGGCGCTCCCCAACCATGCCTCTGAGTCACTTGTTTATAACCTTGGGCTTGTGGGGGGATAGGAGAAAATACCTAGTGGGGAGCAGGGGCAGGGGGAGAGGACTGAGTCACACGTCCCTTCTATGATTCCAGAAACATTATTGCCTGTCCTTCCTAAGTGGTGACGGTCACTCGGTCCTAGAGGGGCACATAGCTGGACAGGCTCCAGAGGTGTGCTGCCCACCTTTCTGCAACGTCAAGGGCTAGCTTGGGGCAAGCTGGGAGGGTTTCCATGTCAGTTCTGGACAGTGGGACATTTCTAGGAAACATTGCCAGCAATTCGCTGGGTCACACGACTGCTACCTGCATGAGCCAGAGCAGATGTGCCCACTTCTGACGTCATGGGGACCTCTCCCCAAGTGAACAAAAAAATGTCTGTGATCACAGCCTCACTTTCCAAGGACCTGAGCAGAAGACAGCGACTAGAAATTAATTCATAACTGCCAGATGACTTCATGTCATATTTTGGGTTTATGACGGATTCTACAGCGCTCGTTCCCTAGCAGGATTCCCAGCAGTATGTTTAAATGTGGCTTGTTCATCCACTCAGAGCCTACTGTGTACTAGAGCTAACACAGAGTTTAGTGGCGTTTGAGTCAGTTGTGAATACTGGCCCTGTGGAGCTTACGTCTGTTGCGGTGGGCATCTCGGAGGGAGAGCAGCACATCCGAACCTCTGTGGTACAGCAGGTGATCCTGAGAGCTACAGACAGGGGAGCCAGGGGCAGCGACAGATGACAACACAGCAGAACAGTGGAGTTGGTCCACCCCTGCCTCCAGTAGAAGACAACCCAGGCCTGCCTGTTCCTGACCCTACCTAGCAACAAGGCAGTGCAGGAAGGCTCATTCCTGTCATAAAGTAATCCCACATGCCTCACAAGTCCACGCAGGGACTGCTCAGGCTGATGAAATAGAAGCCCCACCAACAGCAAGCATCCAAGGGGTGTATTAACCTTGCACACTGGGCCTGACACTCATTCTCCCACTCAGAGGCACCAAGGAGGTTGGCCCGGGGAATGCTGAGTCCCAGGCCACACTGGTAGAGTAGGATGAGAGGGGTCTGCACAGCCTCTGACAGTTGTACTGTCCTTTGAACTTGAGTTCGCAAAAACAGACCAGGGCCAGACTGGAGGGAGCTTAGACCAAAGGACTTGTCCCCGGACTGGGGAAAAAACAATTTAACAAAGACCACGAGCAAGAAGCTTAATCTGACCACTTCTTACAATAAGAGACCATAAAGACCACGAGGAGCATTAAATGCTAGAATAGTCTGGAAAGGATTTGAAAGCTACAATCACAAAATGTTTCAATCTATTAAAAGTTCTCTTAAATTTCTCAGAGCAGAAACATCTCACTGAAGAAATAGAAGTGATACAGGAAAGGCAAGTGGGAATTATAGACCTGAGAAGATACCCCAACAAGGGAAAAAGCTTCCTGAGTGGCCCTGGTAAGTGGGAGAGAACAGCCCGGCAGTCATGGCGCACACCATGATCCTAGCACTTAGAAGGCAGAGCCAGGAGGATCTCTGTGTTCAAGGACAGCTTGGTCTACAGAGTGAGTTCCAGGACAGCCAGGGCTACACAGAGAAACTGTGTCTCGAAATAAGCCAAGAAGCCAAAAAGCCAAAAAGAAAAAAGAAAAAAGAAGTGAGAGAATAACCCCACTGCAGGGAAGACGCCGAGACCCCTCCCCTTCCAGGCAACAATGAGGTGTTACGATGAGGAACGTCTACAGTTACAAAGAGGGTCTCAGGCCCATGAGGCAACAGCTGCACTGTATCCTAACCCAGAGAGAGAGAGAGAGAGACAGAGAGAGAGACAGACAGAGAGAGACAGACAGAGAGAGACAGAGAGACAGAGACAGAGACAGAGAGACAGAGAGACAGAGACAGAGACAGAGAGAGACAGAGAGACAGAGACAGAGAGACAGAGAGAGAGACAGAGAGAGAGACAGAGACAGAGAGACAGAGACAGAGACAGAGAGAAGAGAGACAGAGACACACAGAGAGGCAGAGACACAGACAGACACACAGAGACAGACTGAAAGAGACAGAGACAGACAAAGAGAGACAAAGACAAACAGAGACACAAACAGAGAAAGGCAGAGAGAGAGAGAGGCAGAGGAAGAGATGGAGAGACTGAGAGAGAGAGACAGAGAGGAGAAAGAGAGTCAGGTCTAAAGGTAAGCTAAGCAAAAATTGCTGAAAACCCCTAAAATTAGTTAAGACAAATCAGAAGAGGCAAGATGGCTCAGTGGACAAAAGTGTCTGATGACCAGAGTTGGCTCCTTGGAACCACATGACAAGAAAACAACTGTATCCCTCATGCATGCAGTGGACACATTCACACCAAATTAAAAAATTATATATATATAATTTTATATATACATAAAAATTATATATGTGTAATTATATAATTTTATATACACATAAACTTATATATATATATATGTATGGAATTTTGTTTGCCCTTTATTGCTTTTTTTGTTTTGTTTTGTTTTGTTTTGTTTTGTTTTGTTTTGTTTTTTTGAGACAGGGTTTCTCTGTGTAGCCTGGCTGTCCTGGAACTCACTCTGTAGACCAAGCTAACCTTGAAAATCAGAAATCTGTCTGCCTCTGCCTCCCAAGTGCTGGGATTAAAGGCATGTGCCACCACACCCGGCTTATTTGCTCTTTAAAAGGAAGGGAATTCTGACATCTGCTACAACATGGATCAACCTTGATGACACTGAAATAAGGCATCTATGAAATAAATACTGTGCAGCCTCATTTGTATAAGGCTCCTGAGCACTGTTAGTTCTCAGAGCAGAAAGACAGTGGCCAGGGTTCTGGAGATGAAATGATGTGGAATTTGTGTTTAGAAAGTTCAGTCTTGGAAGTTAAAAATTTCTGATGCATGTGGTAGTGAGGTTACACACAGTGCAGGTGAGTTTGCTGACACCCATCTGTGCCTTGACAGCTGTTAACTTACGGCTGTCTTCTGGCCGTCTCAGGTACACTGTGACAAAAACACACCAGCATTTGCACCTCCCCGCCCCCCCCCACACACACACACACTACAAATCTTACCAAAGCTGTCTTCTGGCCACCTCAGGTACACTGTGACACAAACACACCAGTATTTGCACACACACGCACACTACAAATCTTACCAAAGCTGTCTTCTGGCCATCTCAGGTACACTGTGACACAAACACACCAGCATTTGCACACACACACACACACACACACAATTACAAATCTTACCAAAGCTATCTTCTGGCTGTCACTGGTACACTGTGACACAAACACATCAGCATTCTCTCTCTCTCTCTCTCTCTCTCTCTCTCTCTCTCTCTCTCTCACACACACACACACACACACACACACAATTACAAATCTTACCAAAGCTGTCCTCTGACCACCTCAGGTACACTGTGACACAAACACACCAGCATTTGCTCTCTCTCTCTCTCTCTCTCTCTCACACACACACACACACACACACACACACTTATAAATCTTATGTGTTTTATTATCACTAAGCACACTTATACATGTGCATACAGAGATGAAGTGCAGAGAGAGTGCCTTGGCAGCCCTGAGACTAGATTTGACGCTTAAAGAATAAAACAAGCTGGTTTAGTAATGCAGACACAGGGCAGCTGCAGGTGTTGGGGAGATTCGGGGGAGTGAGTCCTCAGTGCCAAGGACGAGACACATAGGAGGTCAGTGTGAACTAAGCCTCAAAAACCAAACCAAAAGCCTGTGTAAGAACGAGTGGGTATGTCCTGGGCAGCAGAAAACAACGGTAAGCACACTGCAGACTCCACAGAGGGCTGAGAAGAAGCCATCTTCCCTCAGACAAGGTTAGGTCTGCTTCCAGGGGAGCTTCTGGTTCTTGTGAAGATGTAGCTAGTGCCCTTCTGTTCAGCTGCTCTCTATTTAGCTAGATGGGTTCTGACACTTTTCAACTGATACCTCTGGTCCTGCTGAATCACATCATGTGCCCAGTGGCATGTGTCCATCTCTGAGAGAGAGCAGAAGAGGCGTGTATGGTGCAGAATTTACAGAGTAAGTGGCTTGGACAGACCTGGGATCTAATTCCTGTGTCAACCAGAGTTCGCTCACGTGAGGGGCTTCAGTTGTCTGAGTTCTGTTTTCTCGTGTCCTCGACACCATAGCAGGCTGCAGGCCAAGCAGCTACAGACTGCTGCAGAGAGCTTCAGAGTACTTAGGTCATACCCAGAAGCCCCAGGAGAGCATGGAGACAGGTATGGCCACAGAGCTTCAAAAGCCCCCATCTCTAACTAGGCAAGGGTGGGGTCATGCTCAGCTGCTTTTGCAGACATATAGAAAGGTGGGGCCTGTGCCCCCCACTCCCCACAGGCTCTAAAGACCACCAACCATACAGATCAAGCAGGTCTCTCCCGCCTCCAAACACATCTTTGGGGATGCCTCTGTTGCCTTTTCATCAAGACCCTGCCTACTTTATATTTTACATTCCCTACCTTGGAAGAAGGTATATTCATAAGATCTTGGGTTGGATTCTCAGTGCTACATACAGGCCAGTGTGGTGGCACATGTCTGTAATCCCAGCTTGGGGGACATGGACACAAGAGAATGAGAGGTTCAAGATCATATTCAGCTACGCGGTATGCGTGTGTGTGTGCATGTGGTTGTGTTCCGTGCATGTGTGCATACATGAATTCATATGGGAATCCCAGCAGCTCCATGGGAAGATGGGATATGGTGATCCAAGAACCTTGAAAGCTGAGGCTCAGTTAGCCTGGCCTATGAAATAGAAAACCAAGAAACTCCACCCCACCCCCAAAATGTGAGACTTGACATTGGAGGCCCCTCACCTCTACATATTTATGTATTCACACATGAATGCACACACATGCGCTCACACATACACACACGAGTACATTTTAAAAGTTGTATTTATTTTGAGACAAGGTCTACATTGTAGACTGGCCTCAAACTCCTGGGCTTAATCAATCCTCCTGTCTCAGTTCTCATCTACCTGGGATTTCAGGCATACCCTCAGCCCAGTAGACTGCCTGGCAACCTGGCATCAGGAGACTCAGCACCAAGGTGCAGGAGAGGGTATAGTTGTCCACTCTATTTCTAGAACTCTCTATGGTTCCTTTTCCACATCACCTTGAAGTAGGGCTTGGCCATGGTACTAATGGACTAATGGCGTGGAAACATGTCACTTTTGAATGGTGGTATGCAGTTCCAACCTTAGCTCTGGAGACCCAAGTCAATATGGTTGTGCCACAGATTAAAGCAATCTGTCATTCTGGGCCACCAAAGCCTCTCCCACAGACCTCACAGGGTCACAGGTGATGTCATTGAAGCAGGGATGGCTTGTCATAGCAGTGGGATCCAGCTTCACCTGAGTTACTCTACCAAACACAGCGAACAGCCGTGTCACAGCAAGGGAGGGCCGCAGAGCATTGCTAGGCTACAGCCCATGTCTCATTCTCCTTGTATCCAGCAGGCCTCAGAACCAGGCGTGCACAGATGAGGCGTGGCCTTCCCAACCAGGCCAGTCAGCAGAACCTAAGGGGCTGGAAATGTTCTAGATGCCTGATTTCTCTCTGCCGCCCACAGCCTATTTATTACCCGGGGCCCTGTTTGAAAGCAGCAGCACTGAAGCAAAGGACAGGAGCGCAGAGGTGAGAGAAAACAACAGGATCCTCCCAAGAAGTCCTTTCCTTAGGCCTTTGTGAGACTGGGTGTCAATTCCAAATGGCAGGCTGTCCTGGAACTATGTGGCAATGGGTGGCTTTTAACTCCTAATCCTCTTGCCTCCCAAATGCTGGTGTTACAGGTATGTTCTATCCCATCTTGTTTTTGAGGGTGTGAATACAACGAGTCTTCTGAAACAGGAGGTGGCGATCACGTCCGAATCTCCACAGGCAGCCACCTCACCCACAACATCCCGCACCGGGCCTCTGGATCTGTCTGAGGCACTGGGCACCTATGGGCAGGGTGATAGATCACACCGTAGAGATCTTCCACCTATGTCCCCAGGGCCCAGAATGCCACCAAACAGAACATGAGCAGCAGGAAGTACCTATGAGAACCCTAGGTGCCCAAAAGGGCTGAGCTGGCGGATGAAAGGGGAGGGGCCTACTGTCTGGGCTCCTGTGACTGACACCCTGGATTCTCCTGGGCTCTACCCTGGGGATTACCACTTCTGCAGGCTCCAGAATTTCAGGTCTTTCTGTGACAGACCAACAGACCCACATGGAGCATGGGGCCCGTATAATCCCAGCCTTGAAGGAGAAAGACTGGTCCTATGGATACCCTAAATACTCTTGGGACTTGTGCACTGGGATGCTGGGACACCTGCCACCCTTCCTCAGGACAGCAACACATAAAGAAGAGGCTGGGCCAGGGGCCAGGAGTGGAACTGAGTTTATTCTCCACCACTCATCTCGCTCAGATGCCTACTGTCCCCACCCTGGGACCATGGGCGTGTCACACACAGGCAGGCAGTAAGGCTTCACACACCTGGGCCTGGTCTTCCTGTTATCACCCAGACCCCAGTGAGGGGATGTGGGACTGGGCATCCCTGGGTTCCAGGTCTTCTATGTCTTCATGAAGACTCCCCATCAACTGCTCCCAAGACCAGAGCAGCCTGCACCAGTTGAGAGGCACAGGCCCAGGGCTAGACCAAGTCTAGCTGGGCAAGAGATCCTAGCAAGTCTCCCCAAAGGCTACGGTCCCAAGGCTACTGTGTCTCGGGCCTGGAAAATTACCACCATGTTCCAGTTCCCTCATGCTAACATTCAGGGACTTGACCATCTCTTTAAAAATAAAGTATATAGCTGGGGAGATGAGAACCCCAATTCCACATCATGGGGATGGGGGCTTATTGCATTTGGCAGTTAGGGAGTGCAACCTTTGTGGGCAGGGCAGGGAGTGTAGCACCAGGCACACAGGGGCCTCAGAGAGAGGGCTGTGCCCCCATCCCAGACAGAGCCCAGAACCCGTCTGGCCCCTGGGGGAAAGGTGTATAAAGGTGCTGGAGACCCAACTCCTGTGACAGGGTTCCGTTCCCAGCCTCTGCCCTTCAGATTGCTGTTTACTGAGGAATGGCCAGGGTTTCTGGACCCAAGAAGTCCACAGGGCCAGCAGGTGATAAGGATTGGCGACCCCTTGAGGTGGTCAACTCTTTTTTTTTTTTTTTTCGTTTTATTTAGTATTATTATTATTATTTTTGGAAAATGTTAAGCCAGCTCTGAAGAGCTGCCAGGCACTGGGGCCAGAGGTTAGAAACAGCAAGAGGCAGGGAAGAGTCCCTGAGGACATCACGGAAGCCCAGAGATTAGGGGTACCACTGGAGGAGCCTCACTGCAGGAGCCTGGAGCCCAACCTCAGGCAGTGGGGCAGGAGTATGCAAATGGGTAACCTTCCTTTCTCAGAGAGGGAGGGTCCCACCTGTCTCCCCAGTGGACATGGGGCGGGGCTAAGGGCATGCTTGCAGCCTGCTCCTCAGGCTAGGAAAGGGTGCCTATACAGGGACAACAGCTCATTCAACCCTTCCGTGCCCAGAAGACAGCCGACTCAGCCGAGCACCTTGGGCCTGCCCACACCTGTACAGAATAAAGTGCTTCGTTTATTGATGATTAAAATGTCCCCAGCCCGCTGTCCCAGCTCAGTGGGCCTCTGAGGAGGTCAAGGGATTCGGCACCCTCTGCCAGCCCCTTGGGCACAGGCCTCTTCCAAGTGTGGCCATGCTGGGAGCGGCTGGGAGCAGCAGGGAGCGGCGGGAGGGGTGTAAGGTGCAGAGTGTGACAAAGAAGCTTATCAACAGTGGGAGATCAAACCCGGGGAAACAGAGGACATGAAATGACAACAGAGAGGGGTGGCCTATGACTGCCTGCCCCCCAAGGGCAAACGCTGAGCACTGGCTAAGCTCCCTGCTCCCACAGAGGCCTAAACACATCAGCTTCTCTCCCTGGCTGCACTGTGGCACCCCAGACTGTACAAGAGTGCAAGAGGGACCAGGGGCCAGCAAGGGGCGGTAGTGGCCTGGCCCCAAGAGGAGAGGAGGCCTCATGTGGGCTTCTGGGGGAGCAGACATAGATACGTGTCTCCTGGTGGGGCAGTCCAGCCAGATAGGCTGGTAAGGGGCAGGGATGCCCTGTGGACAGCTCCCCATCCCCTGCCCCACAGATAGCACCATGAAACCCTGAACTACTTGCCTGAGGCTCCTGTGGGGCCCCTCCCTGGGATCTCATTCTCCTGCAGGAGCCCTAGAAGCTGGGGCCGGTGAATCAGGTTTTTCTCCCCTCTGGAGGCTTGGTCTCCAGCACCCAGAGACATTCTCTCCTGGATGTGGGGCTCTTTAAAAGTCCCAGTGCAGGGTGGGGATTCCTGTACCTGCCTGGTAGGGATGTAAGAAAGGAAACCCATGGGGGCCAGCCCCCACCTGCCCCAGTCTGCCCCACACAGAGGGGCAGCCTTCACACGCTGACACTCCCCTGCCCAGTCACACATGGTATCCTGCCATGCCTCCCCGGCCACAGGCCTCTGGGGCTCCAGAACTCCTTCAACGGGGCACACCCAAATCCTCCCCTCCTAAAGAGTCAGTTAGGGGCACAGGGAAGCCAGGAATGGGCAGGTGAAACTGACCCAGGCCCTGCCTGGCTCTCTGCCATGCCTGCAGCCCAGAGCTCCTCCTGCCCTGTATCGGCTGCCTCCAGCACCCCTCGCCTGGAGGGGTGCAGCCAACCAGTCCCTCTCTGTTCTTTTACTCCCAAGCACAAGGAGTAAAATCTCCAAGAAGCTGCACCAGGACCCAGGGCCACGGGTATCCAGCTGCAGCCCAGCTCCTAGTCTGTGTCTGCTGGCCCTGGCCAAGAGGGCCTGTGCTGGGGGTCAGTTAGTGTCCAGCCTGGGAGGTGCTGTGGGGAAGAGCGGAGCTGTGGGCTGCAGATGCGTGGCAGGCAGGGTGGCGGGGTCACCGGGCAGCGGGTGGCTGACACGGAAGCACTTTTCTTTGTGTGCCTTCAGCATGTTGGAGAAGCGGAAACGCTGGCCGCACACGTCACACGGGTATGGCTTCTCTCCTGTGTGTGTGCGTCGATGCCGCTTCATATTGGGGCGGCTGGTGAAACTCTTGCCACAGATCTCACAGATATAAGGCTTCTCCCCTGCAATGGGGGGTGGGGGCAGCAGGGGTGTTCACAGCCAGCTCTAGATCCCATCCCACCCCACCAAGGAGGGACAGAGGTAAACGGAGACCCTGGGGGTAAGGCACGCACCTGTGTGTGTCTTCATGTGCTCGTCAAAGTACTGCTTCATGTTGAAGTCCTTGCCACACCACTGACACATGAACTGCTTGTGGCCAATGTGGATGCTCATGTGTGACCGCAGCTGGTACTTGTACTGGAAGCGTTCGTTGCAGTTCTGTGAAGAAGAGAAAAGCTACACCTTCAATCCTGCCTTACCCAACCTGTGTGTAGGCCAGTGTTTCCTAAGGTGCCTTCTACCTTAGCTGTTTTAAGACAGGGCCTCTCAATGGCCTCACCTCCCTGCTCAGGCTGCGCTGACCGGTCAGTGGGCTCCAGGCACCCAACTCTCTTTGCCTTCACAGCAATGCGATTGTGAGCATGTGCCATCATGCCCGATTTATTTTTTATTATTTATTTGTTTATTTACTTTGTTTTTTTTTTTGAGACAGAGTTTCTCTGTGTAGCCCTGGCTGTCCTGGAACTCACTTTGTAAACCAGGCTGGCCTGGGACTCAGAGATCCGCCTGCCTCTGCCTCCCAAGTGCTGGGATTAAAGGCAAGCACCACCACCACCCTGCTACTTTTCCTTTTTTAAACCTGGGTTGATACTCAAGTTCTCAGGCCTGCAAAGAAACATTTCCCCAACTCACCGCCTCCCCAAACCCACTGAATAGAAGCCCTGCTCCTCCTGCCTCTGTCTCTCCTGTCCCAGGATTACGGGCATACGTGTGCCGCCACGTCAGGCGTGCAGATCCTCCTGACCTCCCTTCCTCCCCCTCCCTGCAGATGGGGGTGGGTGGAGGTGGGACAGCCAGCAGCCAGCAGAGCTCACCTCACAGCGGAAAGGTTTCTCCCCCGAGTGCTGCAGCGAGTGGACCTTCAGCGACATACTGCGCTTGAAGGACTTCCCACAGGTCTCACAGGTGAAGGGCATGTCCTTGGTGTGGGCTGCGGGTGGGCACCAGACGTCACTTCTTCAGGGCACCTATCTGAACCCCCACCTCCAGACCTGCCTTCTGGCAGCCCTGCACCCCACGCTTTTCTAGAGGGTGATACTGAACTCAACAGCATAATCAGCCTTGGGCCCAGTGACACTGAAGGCCAATAAAGAAAACAAGGAGATGGTCCTCCCAGCTTAAAAAAAAAAAAATCACCAACCTGGTTACCCAGCATGCTCCTGGCCAACACCTAGATTCCAGTGTCCCCATCCCATGCAATTTACACTTTCCAGTGGAGAAAGGGAGGCATGTCTGCCAAGGACTGTCTGTCTGCCCTGACCACTCCTCCCTGGAGCTTGGAGCCCAGACAAGCAAGAAAAGGTGACCACAGGATCCAGACATTCAGCCAGGCCCACCTAGAGGCCCTGCAGCCTTGCCTGTAAGTGGGGTGGGTAGCACACTTGGGGAGGCCTCCTTACTGTGTCCAGGTCTGACCCCTGGGGGAGGTTGCACTCAGGCGATGCCTCAAGCCCTGTGAGGGCCGAAAGGTGAGAAAACATGAGAGGTCTCATGGCGGCCAGAGACAGGGCTGGGCCAGCACGTGTGGAATCGTGTGATTTGGGGAAAGCTGTTCCTGGTCTTGGGCAGACATAACACCGTGCCGGGGTCCTTGGCTTTGCCCAGCCGTGTGTCAGCTGGATTCCCATCCCAGGTTTCCCAGGCAGCCTGAAGCACTGGGCAAACTGCCCATTGGTGCATCCCCTCACCTGGATGCAGAATCCCGACACCGCCGGCAGCTGGCAGCCTGCCCATCCTCTGCCCCAACCTGCACCAGCAGGGACTCACCAACCATGTGCTTGCGCACGTGCGCCATGGTGTGAAACTTCTTCTCGCAGATCTCACAGGAGAACTTCTTCTCCGCGTAGCCGTGCACTATCTTGTTGTGCTCATGAAGAGACCACAGTTTCTTGAAGGCTTTGCCACATGTCATGCACTACGGGGAAAAGGAAGGGCGCTTTGGCTGCAACCCAGAGTTACCCTTGGCCTCTCTCTGGGGCAGGCCTGTTCCTCCACTTGAAGAGTGCTGGTAAGAAGGCTGGATCATTCCCAGACTAGGTTGACTCCTTCCACACCTGCCCACATGGCTGTTGGGGTACCTCTTCCAGGATCCCTCTTCTAAGCACCGCCCCTTTGTCTGCTTCTCTCAGCAGGAGGCTGTAGGTCAAGTTAGTTAAGGCAGCTGTGCCTGGTAGGTAGGAACTTTCAGTTCTGCAGGTTCTACAGGCTGTGAGGCTTTAGGTCCTTCAGGCAGTGGAGGGTAGTTGGACCGAAAGCTGCTCTCCTGGACTCCTGCCCTGCACATCCCAGCATGGGCTCCAGAGGCTAGAGGCTGGGGTCTGGGCAGGAAGGAGTAAAGGTTTTGCACACTCGGGGTGGCTTAAGGTACAGGAATAGCTGACAGCCAGCCCAGGGTCAGGAAACAGGTGCACAGAGTGGGTGATGGGCAGGACACCAGGCACACCTTCCCCACTGGCATCCAATTAGCAATTAGTGCAGGCAATTAGCACCCGCCTACCCGTGGCCTGAGGTTTTCTTTTTTTCTTCTTGGGTCAGAAAAGGTGAAAGGCATGCTGGTGTGTGTGTGTATGAATGCTGATGTGTATGTATGTGTACATGCATGTTGGTGTGTGCGTGTGGTATGTGTACATGCATGTTGGTGTGTATGTGCACAAATGCTGATGTATATGTGTGTCTATACGCATGCTGGTGTGTGTGCACGAATGCTGATGTGTATGTATATGTACATGCATGTTGGTGTGTGTGCATGTATGCTGGTGTGTGTGCACACATACTGGTGTGTACACACGTGCTGGTGATTATGAATGCTGGTGTGTGGGTGTGTGCACACACTGCACATGCTGGAGTGTGCTCAGACAGTGCAGACTGGCCCAAGACCTGGCAGCCACTCCAGCCTTCCCCCACTCCCATTTCTTTCCAAATTCCTCATCTAGCCTTTTTCCTCCAGATTCAGAGTAGCTGGCATGCCAGAGTTGAACCCAAGATCCCTCTTGATTGGCTATCTATTGCTCTGCACGGTGGCTCTGGGGTGGGCAAAGGGTGATGCCCTCTCCAGATAAGCCCCTTCATTTCTCTGCCGGCCTAGATTTGTTAAAAGACACATCCCTCGGCAGTTCCTACTGCCCCGGGCTTCAGATAACTCCGCTCTCCCCCACATCCCTGTTGCTCTTGCTCTTCTGGGAAAGGTGCTGCCACAATCCTCTGCTCACAACTCTGTGGGCCAGAGCCCAGCTCCACCTGTCTCCTCCTGGGGGCTGTCTGGGCAGCATGTCTCACCTGGATGTTGCGCTCACAGTCCGTCTGTCTGTGCAGCTGCAGCTCACTCTCCAGCAGGAAGCGCTTCCCACACTGGCCACAGATCTGCATCCGGCTGTGGGTCACGTTCATATGCTTTTCTAGGTACCAGCGGTTGTTGAAGACCCGAGGGCACTTCTGGCACGGATGCTGCTGTTTTTCCTCCAGCTTCACCTTGGCCCCCAGCCCGTCAGCTGCCTGGGATGCCGGAACAGCTCCAGAGGCCTTGGGCCTCTTCCCACCTCTACGTCCAGCCTCCTCTGGCTCAGGGGTGGCCCGGCGCCGGGTGTTCTGTCCCCGGGACCGTGTGGACATTCGGCTATGTGGTGGAGGGTCCACCTGGCTGCCCTGACACCCAGCGGGACCTGCGGGGTCCTGCCTGCCCTCAGCCTCCCTCTCCTCCTCAGAACTCTCTGCATCCTGCTCACTGGGCCCATCTTCTTCATCCTCATCCTCTCGATGATCGCTGGGCCCTTCCTCCTCTTCCTCCTCCTCCTCTCCCTGGCTGCCTTCCTCTTCTTCTTCCTCTTCCTCCTCTTCCTCTCCCCCTCCACTCCCTCCTCCTTCCTCCTCCTCTTCTTCCGAGTGTCCCTGCATGCCATCCTCCTGGCCGAGCACCACAGTGGCTGGATTGGCACCAGAGCCTGGCTTGCCCTCGGGTCCGGTGGACACATGCAGTGTTTGGTTGTTAAGGTTCACCTCAACAATGATTTGTGACTGCTCCTGGTGCCCATAGGTGCCCGAGGCATCCAGTTCTGGCTCCAGCCCCTCTCCACTTTCCAGTTTGCACAGGCTACCTGGGGCCTCTGCCTCTTCAGGGGCCCCTTCCTTCTCCTCCTTGAAGAGTGTCTGTGCTGGCCCAGCAGTGGCAGAGCCTACATCCCCAGCAGCCCCTGCTCCATCCTCCACACGCACAGAGTAGGGATCGGGGCCCTCCCGGGCATAGATCTTTGGGAGGCCTGGGGCATCTGCCTCCTGCTTGATGTCACAGTAGTAGGGTGGTGGAGGCACCGGAGCACAGCTGGTGGCAGGCTGTGCCAGGGCCACAGGGCCCGAGGGCGCCAAGGATCGAGCGTCCAGCAGCTCCTGGCAGGAGGCCGCGATGTCAGCCATCTGCAGCAGCGAGGCCGCGCTGAGCACCTCGTGCACGTTGGCCGCGTTCACGAGCAGCTTGGACGTGTAGATGAAGTTGAGGATCTGCTGCAGGCCGCTGGGCGCGAGTGCCTCCAGAGATAGCTCGACCCGCTGCAGCTGCTTGTTCTGTGTGAAGAGCGAGTGGAAGAACTGGCTGTAGGCGGCCAGCACACCCTTGTGTGCGGGGAACACGCTATGCTGAGGCACCAGCACTAGGTCCACATCGCACAGGTCTGGCTGGAAGAGGCGCTGCTCATTGAGGCGGCCCATCAAGCAGGCGAAGTGCAGGGCCACGTCCTCCACCAGCGAGAACTCTGCCGCCGGGGAGTCTGTCGTCTTCTCAACCAGCAACTGTGGGGCCAAGAGACAGGAGAGGTGAGGGCCAACCACTGCCCACCCCTGCCCACAATGTGGGAGGTGCCACCACCAGAAATGATCTGATCCATCCATCAAGCTGGGGGAAGGACAGACGCACAGACGTGCGCACGGGCACGCAGGGCAGGGACAGCTGCTGCTAGGGCTACGATGTCCTGGGACCTGTGCCCAGGTAGCTGCTCTGGGCACTCCCTTCGCTCTTCCTCTGTGCACACACTAGGGGCCACCCCAGGATCCCTCTTCACTGTGCCCCAACTGGACTTCCAGCTATGCCTCAGTCCGTCCTGACCTTCCCACCATGCTGAGACAGGAGCCTGCCCAACTGTGAGCACGTGAACAGCAGAAGACACAGCTTCCGCTATTGCACCTAGGCTGTAGCATCCAGGGGCCGTTTCACTTGGACAGTGGCCAACAAAGGCCTTTAAGGGGCCACAGAAGACAGCAGGCTAAAGACAGCCAGGCCCACTCAAGCTACAGCAGCTTTTTGTACACAGGGTCCTGGGGGAAGACGGGCTGTTTTCTCTGTTTGCCACACTCCGGCACCCCAGCCCAGACGCAGAAGCTCCAGGCTGGTCCTGTCTTGGAGGTCGCACCTCCTGGAGAGCCCCCTAGGGACCTTAGTGACTGACAGATCAGACTGCCAGGCCTTTAGGCCCTGCCCCACTCCCAGAACAGTCCTGTTTAGTCGGGTGGTAGAGATGGGCCTGTCTTATCCCTCACATAGGGCCTGGGGCTCAGCAGACACTGGCCAGTCCGGCCCTACAACGGCTGGCTTTGGATGCTCCATGGGCTCTGCCTGTGGAGACGAAAGCTTCCAGTGTGTGAATGCCGATGCATCCCAATGGGGGACACAACCCCACCTTCCTTAGGGGTCCCAGGATGAAGCTGTCCCCTCTAAGTCCTCTCTCCTGTCAGCAGTGGGTGGGCCAGACAGAGAGCATGGACTCTGAGCTCCCTTGTCATTCTGCTAAAGGAGAAGCTGCGGGTGAGCCCCAAGGAGCTTCGAACCTGTGCCCTCGGCCAGCAGCCCAAGACATGCCCACTCTTTGCCCTCCGCTCCACCAACAGACGTTGCCTTCCTGAAGCTCCCTCCACCCCTCACACCCCCACCAGCCACCCATTCTTGAATCTATCCCAGAACTGCTGGGCCGTCCAGCAGGGACGTGGCACGGGGCCCCGCCCATCCCTCTCTGACTCACTCTGATTCATTTTCTGGGACCAATTCCTCTTTCTTAGAGAAACTGAGGCCCAGAGAGGCTTTACTCATGGAGCTGTGGCCATCCTGCCACTCCAGCACCCTTCCCTTCTGCCTGGTACACTTCAGACAGGCAGTTGGAGAGTCCTGGAAGTGAGGTGGGTGGAAGCATGAGGTGTGAGAACCACCTAAGCATCCAGACACAGTCACCACACCCTCTGGTCCTGCCTCCTTCCCAGTCATTGCACCTGCAGGTCCTGGTGTCTGTACTACTGGGGGGTGGACGGTGGCAGGGAAAGGCCCCCCCATGGCACCACTTATTCCAGGCTTGGGGTCCCCGTTTTTCCCTTTACAAAGCTTCCCCAGGGACCTCCTGCTTGGGCAGGGCCACTTGAGCCTGGCAGAAACCCAGGCATCCCTAAAGTCACATTGCAGCCTCCCCAGCCATGGACCAGAGATGCTGCCAGCCAGTGGCAGGGCCCCTTCCGGATCAGTGCCCACCAGCTGTGTAGCCTCTGGCCAGATGCTTCCGGCTCCTTGAAGCTGAGGAGGCTTCTCAACACCTGGGTACACCAGCTGCATCGCAGCCCTCCCCCAGAGGGACACCTGCAGAGGCCACCAAGCTTTTGCCTCCCAAAGGCCATCTGGTGAAACCCCGGCGGCAGGGGTACAGGCTCATGACTTCTGGATGCTTTCTTTGGAGAGGCCTGGGAAACAGGCTCAGAGACGGCAGGGGACCGGCCCAAGGTCACACAGGAGTTTCCACTCCAGCTGTGGGCGCCCCCCGCCTATGGAGCGATCCATCCTAGTCTCCGGCAGAGCGGCTGCAGCGCCCACGTGGCCCAAGGCCCGGGCGGGAATCCGACTCCCCCTTTTCCCCCCATTACCAGCCCCGGGGCGGCGCCGTCCGGACGCAGAGAAGCTCCCCCCTCCGCCCGTGCGCAGCAAGACCTCGGCCTTTCGCGTTTGCACCCCCCACCCCAGGAATTTCACCCCTGAGCCGCGCCGCCGCGCCGCACTCTGGGCCCTGCACACCGGACAGATAGGGTCGAGGACCCCGGGGGAGGGGCCAGGTCTTCCAGACCCTGCACCGGGTCCCAAGGGGCCGTGCGCTCTGAAAGGAGGCGCTCGCAGGTGGGCGGATAAGCGGGGGGACAGGCAGGGCCCTGCGTACCATGGTGCCGCGGCGCTGGGAGCTCACAGGGCCCCGCAGGATCGCGCTGCCCCCGAGGGCCGGGCCCGGGCCGCTCCATGAAGCGCCGCGCTGGGGGCCGCCCCTGCGCAGGGCCCCGCGACCATGGCCCCGGGGGCGCGGCCGGCCGGGCGGGCGGAGGCGCAGGGCCGCGGCAAGTCCCGGCCGAGCAGCTGCGGCCCGGGAGCCTCGGGCGCGGCGGGCGGGGGGCGCGGGGCGCCGATTGGAGCCCGCGCGTCAGCTGGGGCCGCCGTCTGGACGCTTAAAGGGCCAGGCCGCCCTGCGTGCTGGCTGGGGGCGCGGACGCGCGCCGTCTCGATGCAGCTGCCCTCGGGAGAGCCTCGGGGTCCCCGGACCGACCCGGCTGGTGACGTGGGAGCGTTTGGACCGCTCGATCCCACCCTCCCGCGCGAAGTCCCTCTCTGCCCTTCTTTGCTGGGAAGTTCGTCCGGGAGTCTAACCCGGGTGTCCTCCCGCTGCTCTGCATGGGCGGGGCCAGGGTAGGCGTGAGGTCGCTGAGCAGAGCGCGCCGCCCCCCGACCCACCTGCTCCCCTGAGCCAGGCGACTCTGATGGACCCGTACCCCAGCCGCGCTCATCTCCCGCCCCCTGTGACTCCGGCTGCTCCGACTTGGGGGTGAGTCTGGGGTCTGTAGCTGCTCCGGCCTCCCACGCGTTTTGCTCTGAGTCTCCCGAACCTACCTGGGGGCCTCTGGCTGCAGAACCTCCGAGCAACCGCCGCAACGACGGAAGCCTTTCAGATGACCTACCTGGAACAGCCGGGTGGGGGCCAGAGGCCCAGGCCCGGCCGAGGGGCCCTCCGCGCAGCCTCGGCGCTGGGAAGATGCAGCTCGGCTTGCGGAACGCTGCTCTGGCACCGGCTCCGTGGGGGCAGGGGGCTGGCTGTGCTGGCAGGAGGCTGCGAAGGAACGCTGCCAGGCCGAGCGACAGCAGGGCGGGACTACGGACTACCACCGTGGTCTCTCCTTCGGACGCCCCGCACCCCTACCCACTGTTCAGCCTAGTCACTCTCCCAACACTGCTCCAGCCGGGCCATTCCACTCCAGCCATAGCAGTCTCCTTGGGTGTGCGCCTTCCTCATGGTGTGCTGTAGCTCTTTCTCTGGAGCCAAGCAGGTGTCATCAAATAGTCGAAGGTCTGTCCCCTCAGAATGCAAGGATCTCTCACTGGACATGGGCTGACTACCCCTGAGCAAGGAAGCTGAGTAGGTGAAGAAAGGTAGGGACAGTGAGGAGAGCCCCTTCCTTCACATGCGCAGGGCATGCCCCTACCTGGGTTCCCGAATCTGAGGCTCTAGGCTGAAGCTGTGAACCTGTCAATTACCGATGATGTCTCCTACACTTCCCAAAACCCAAGTTTCTCGTCTGACCCAGTTGATTGCTGCACTGACCTGGGAGGTGGGAAGGGCAGGGCTGTCTACCTACTGGGTGGACAAGGAGAGTCCCGCAGAGAGAGAAAACATGTAGACGCTGTGCTGGGAGGTTGGAAGAAGCTGGTACTGGCCTTGGCTAAGGTAAAGGAGTGACACCCCTACCCCACCCCCTGCTGTCTCATTTGGGTTCTCTGAACTCCGACTGAGGGCAAGAGGGCACACTGGGCTTGTCACTGGCAACAGCTGCAAAAGCCAGAAGCCCCGTTGTGTTCATGGCTGCAGAACTGAGTGGTCTGGACATGGGGTACAGCCAACTGGAGGGACAAGATGGGAGCAGAGGAAGGATTCTAGGCCACAACCTCAAGTTCTGTTGGTTGGTTTAGGGGCCAGAGCACTCATTACCATGATAGAGGTGGGTGCTTTAGACCCCTAAAGCTGAGTGACTCCAGGCCAAACTTCACTTTGGAGAACAAGGAGACAACCCCAGACTGCTTGGGGTTCCTGCACTTGGCTGGGGAAACTACGCTCACCAGGTAACAGAAATGCAAGTTAGGCAGTCCAAAAAGTGGGTGGTGCAGGCTGGAAGGGGAGGGTGTACAGTACGTGGCCTCCATCTCCCTCAGTTTTGGCTGCTGAGTCCAGCACTAATGGGCCACAGCTGCACAAGGGTGGGAGCCTAATGCAAACCAGCAGGTTCCCTTTCCCACACCAAGTCCAGGGCCTTACAGGAGAGCCTCCCTGTTAACTTCCAAAAGGCTCCCAGAGACCCTAGTCCTCCACAACCTTGGGCCGTGGTACTTCTTGCGGAAGCCCCCATCCCTTTAACTCAGATGTGACCAGCAGCAGTGTCAAGGCCTACGTCCATCACTGCTGTGCAGAGACCATCGGGTCCTACATGTCTGCCCAGTAGTGGGGGTTCTAGAGGTCTTCTGAGCCCTAAGTGTTTCCAGACATAGTCTTCAGGGAGGCAGACTCCTCTTAAAGTTAGGGCAGAGACAATGGTCCTCAGAATCTGCATGTGGGCAGCAGGGATCAGGGTTAGGGCTCAGTGGACATAGGTGTAGTTCTGGCCCTTTTAAAACCCACATTCTGCCTTGGTATCTCCCAGGTGCCTCAGCCTCAGGAGTTTGGTCTTACTGCTTGTATGAGGTTTGGTATTGAAGAAGACAACACCGGGCTGCTGTAAACCACAGGGAGGAAGCAGCTATGGCAAGAGGCCCAGGCCTCAGAATGCAGCCTGTGCTGTGGTGTACTGATTCCTGAATGCAGAGCTCTAACTCCTCCCTCGAGGTGCCCGAGAGACTACAGCAACCAGTAATCTGTCTCAGCTAGACATTCTGACCTGTCTTTTTAACAAGTTATGGGTATTTTGCCTGTGCCACCACGCCCGGCTTTTAATTAATTAATTAATTAATATTTTTTTTTTTTTTTTTTTTTTTTTGGTTTTTCGAGACAGGGTTTCTCTGTATAGCCCTGGCTGTCCTGCCACCACACCACAAGAGTAAAGAGTCTTACTATGCAGTTCTGTCTGGCCTTGAACTCAAGAGATCCACCCTCTTCTGCTGGGGTTAAAGATGTGCACTACCCTACCACACCTGGCATTTTCTTTAAATAAAAAATAAAACACCCACATTCGACAATTTTCAGTTTCCCAAGTTGGGGAAACACTGTTTAGCAAACCCAGTTCTCTGCAAACAAGCTAGCAGGTTCACTCTGCTTAGCCAGCAGGTCCTCACCTGTATGTTCAAATGTCACATGGTCTGTCTTAGGAGGTGAGTGATGATGGGTGCCACAGTCAGATGACTTGCAGAGGACAGCGGGAGGAGACCTGGAGTTGCATCCCACCAGAGGGTATGTTTCTGCCAGGCTCTCCCAGGTCACTCCTGCACCCCAGTAACCTGCCAATGGACAAGTCTCTTCGCTTGGCTGTATCAGAAACTGACTGGAGTTTGAGCAAAGAAAGACCAAGCAGGCAGGCTCAAACTCAGCATGTATTTTCATTTCTACAAGATCCTTTTCAAGTTGTAGAGAAATTTCATAGAAGTATATACAAATTAGACATTGCTAGTATGTACAAAAGTATTTTCTACATTTTTGAACAATATCAACTATGCCACTTGCAGTAAACAGGATGTTACAAAATCATCCAATAAAGAAAGCATTTTCTATTAAGCACATTACACAACATAATTCAATTTTATTAAAAAAATAACTTCAAAATACAGAATGATCGTGGATAAGAAGAAAAGCCATTTCTGTATTCAGTCGAGTATAAACAGCAAGGTTGACATTACTGAACATGAGTGCCTGCTGGTACAGGTTAAGCCCTGTCCATGCAGCAGTAGGTGGTAGGTGGATGCCCTTCCTCTTGCTATGCTAATCCCCAGAACCCGACAATGTCTGTAATTCCTCTGGCCACGGGACTTCGAGTAGAGATTTATCTCTGGAGTCTGATCTACTTACATGGACCCTTAAAGCAGGAGGAGGGCAGAGGTTTTGAAAAAAAGACAAGACTCAAAGGGTCCCTGCTGGTTGAAGCTGGCAAGGCCTACAGCAGGCGATGTGGGCATCCACCGAGGGCTCTAGAGGGGCCCAGCTACAAGTCACGTCTTCCCAGAGTCTTCTGAGAAATGAGCTCTTCCAGACCTTACCTTGAGACCCTGAGCAGATGAGTCAACCCTACCATTGCCTGTTTGTCAATGACACATAGGCACTCTTAGGCTGAGAAATTTGGGATAACTTGTTACACAGCAACCAAATAAGAATATATGGCCCAATAGTGACCTTTTCTTACTAATTACATTTGCCAGTTTATTTGGGCTCTGAATGCATTCTTCCTACTGAATACTAGATTCAAACACCCTTCTTTGTAGGCAACTTTAAAGGGGGGGGGGGTAGAAGGACCCACTCACTATAAACCACATGTCTAACCCGCCAAGCACTGAGTTCCGATGTTATCCTTCTAATTAACTAATTTACAGACATGGTGAACAATAGCTGGCTGGCCACCAAAATGCTGCTTACATACATCACAGAGTAACACCATTATTTATTTGTGGGGTGCTGACCTCTGATCCCAGAGCTACTTACATGCTAAGCACATGCTATATATCACTGAGCCACATGGCCCTGGAAGACTACTTTCATATATCCAGTACTTCCCCTCCATCTGGCCAGGGCTTTAGTAATTTCCTCCAGCCCAAGGCCTTTACTCTTCCCAAATGCACTAGCAAGGCCTGGGTGGGATAGGAGAGTACAGACTTCTACACCATATACCTGACAGGAAGTCTGTGAACTGGATTTAACCGGCACTAAGGTGATTAAGTACACTTGGGGAAAGAATGCAAACTAAAGAGTAAAACAAAACAAAGAAACAAACCCACACTAGTTTTTACAGGTTAGATTCTTCCTGGAGGAGCCACACAAAGCCGTAAGAACCCCTTTCTGTGCAGCAGAGCCTGTGACCCTGCTGCCCCCAACTTTTGTCCTGGGTTTCCTCCATCAGGCAGGGCTTCATGGAGTCAGGGGGCAGCGTGGGGGTGGGGGTGGGGGGTGTCTCGACACAAACAGGGAATAGGATGGTTGGGGCAGGGCTGCTACTATTGCCACAGTGAGAGTGAAGCTTGGCTGGAGTGTCTGTGGAGCTGCTTCTGAAGGACATTCTTCAGCTGGCACTTTAGCACACATGTGCAGAACAAGATGACCAGCCATACAGGTTCTGTTCCAAGGGACCTCCACCACATATCTGTGTTTGGAAGAAGCCCCTACACTCACAGTGAACCCAGCTCAGAAGAAATTATTTTTGGTGCCAGTGAATTTAAAAAAAAAAAATCACAATTCATTTTCTGGCATCAGGAAATGCAGTATGTGACAATATGACATAGGGTATACGAGGAACCAAAGGCACCAAGCACCAAAGCAGGAGCTGGGGTGGCTGGGCTGGCATTCCCTGTGAAGTGTGGGTGCTCACAGCTGGGACACAGAGGAATGAGCTACCACCCTGCACACCTGGCCATGGTCAATATGGATGTGGACAGCCTCATCTGACAGCACACACCAAGACGACAACCAGCATGGGGACATGGGGACATGGAGAACACGTGTCTTGTGACAGCTCTCCATAATTGTGTTTGGCAGCATGGATGCTAAAACCTGAAACAAAAAGAAACCTGAATTCTACAGACAATGTGATCTACAGAAAACCCTATCTACAGTGACACTGCAAATTATACTTACATCAAATTTACCATTTCTTGATTCAAGAAAATGAAAATTCCATAGTTGCCTACTGTAAAATGGGTCATAGAAATATTTCTAGGGACATCTGCACTTTAAATTCTTTTGCGCACATGTAAATAAGTGACAAGAAATATCCACTATAGGATTGAGGTCTAATACTAAAACACAACAGACTGCCATCCAGTTTCTTAAGCTTTAAGTTACCAGGTATTTACACTTAAGACACAATCTGTACAGAGACATCTCAGCTGTATCTGCTGCTCTCGCTGGGACTCCGGTGATGAGAGTAACTTCTGTCACTTTCACTGTCTGAGCCATAGGATCTACCACTCCTGTATAAGAGAACAAAACAACGCCATCAACTCCCATTTTCTGTTCTAACTATTGCAACACTATGGGTTTTTCGAGGATGTTTTAAATGGTAGTAAAATCAAGGTTAAGATAGCAATAAAGAAACCTTTTAAGAGTGGGAAATTTACTTGAAATCCATTCATAAAAATGAGCAAACTATTTTTCTACTATATCCAGTAAATGTCAATGCTAGACTAGACTGAAGCAGGAAGGGGTTAAAGGGACAGAGTCTCACTAAAGTGGGTGTAGGCTTGGTTATGGTGGTCTTTAAGCTCATTTAAAAAGCTTTTCTGAGAGCGAGGCAACTTGTCATGGTAAGTGTCGTCCATCCCACCACAAGTACACCTAGAACAAGGGCTCAAGGGCAGCTCCAGACAGTGGACAGGCAAGTTTGTTCACTGAAACCCCCAGGGTTCTAGGGTTAGTGTGATGGAGATGGGGTATTCCCTGGGCAATGGGCTGCAGTGAAGAATATGAGACGTGGGGGCTGAGGGGTGGGAGGTGACTGATCACTTCAGGACACAAAGACTAGTGACAGAGCTGTCACTTGGATTTCTGAGCAGAAGGGAAGCTCTAGAACACTGGAGGAGAGAAGTCAGAGAGAGCTGAAGCTGGAGCTAGCAGGTGGAGGGGCTCATGCACTGGCATGCCCAGCTGGCCACCCCGAAACAGTTCAGTCAAGGGGTACCCATGTGCACGGTCTGTACCAAGTTTTCTGGACTTGCAATGGATAAGGAAAGGTGACAGCATCCATCAGCAAAGGACAATTCAAGAGTTATGATAAGGTTACATCTTACTCATTAAATAACAAGATATAGGACTCAACCCTGTGGCCGAGACAATCACAGTTTAATAAAACAGCAGACTGGCCTGATTTGCAGATGTGAGCCGTGATTTGGTCTTCTCCTTACTCCTCTTCCAAAAGAAATGTTTAATTAAAGCTACATGAATAAAACTCATTTTAGTGTCAACTATAAAACAGTAACTGACAACCTTCACCTGCCAACTCTCAGTACCAAGGCCACGTTTAATAGCTGTCTGTAGGCCAATCAAACTCCAGGGGAGGTGTTCCTCTGATGGCCCACTCACACCAAGTGCCTAGTCTCTCCCAGTGCTCTAACCCAGGGACCCACCTGGACCGCCTGTTGTAACTTCTACCCCGATGGTAACTGTCACTCCTCTGGCTGCGGCTGCGGCTACGACTCCGGCTGTAGTAGCTATCGTAGGTGTAGGATCTGCTTAAATAGCAATGACACACAGTGTTCCATTCAAATACAGAAAGGCTCTTTTTTAGGGCCATCAGAGGGTGCTGGCTCACACGGGTACTCTCCGGAGGTGTGAGGACAGTTGCATAAGAAGTTCTAGGAACATCCAGCAATTGCACCCAATTGGACTTACCATGTTAAAGAGAGAAATGTTAATTTCTTTTCTGCATTGAAAAATATCACAAAATTAACATGGAGTTAGTGTGATTGAATCTTGGTTTTATTGGATAATTATATTCACAAGAAATGACAGATATTGTCATTTCTGACTGGAGTACAATGAACCAACAGATAAAAATTACAAGATCTTTTTGTGTATGTGTAATTTTAGAAAAAATATGCATTAAAGTTACTTAATTAGAAATGCATCATTTAGGCTAAAGAATAAGATCCATGGCAGTAGATGTGCTGTATTTTGTGCCAGAGGCCCTGGGATCAATCCCCAGCAGCACAAGCCAACCCCTACCCAGCACTCTGGGCCTCCCAGCAGCACTTACCTGGAGCGGCTATGGAGGTCATAAGAGCTGCTCCTGGACCGGCTCCTGCTGGACGTCCTAGTATGGACCATAGAGGGCTATCACCTTGTGCATTAGGGCACAGGCCACAGTAACAATCTAGACATTTTTGCCCATCAAAGTGAAAATACAATGAAATGCAATAAGTATTTTGTGTTTATCTCAAGTGTGCTGGGATTTCTTTTTAAAACCTTTGTATTCCATTAGAAGACTAAGCTTTAGGTAGTTTTCTGAGGAGACTCTCAGTTGGGTGGGAAGGGAGAAGGCCCACTTATATGAGTGGTCACAGCAGAAAATACCACAAGGCCAAAGAGAGCAGCAGCAGGGAAATAGAAAACTTTGCACCCAGCACTCACTTTCCTCTTGGTTTCCTTGCTATAGCCTGTCGTAACCCCTAAGTAGGTCAAAAAGAGGTGACTCTACTTGTGACCTCAGTGACATCTATGCACAGAGCAGGTAAGGAGTGGCATGGCCTCTCAATCCGACTGCTTCTATTGCCTTACGCTGCTAAGATCTTATCTACAAACAGCCAGGCAGAGTTCCAGAGCTCTCAGAGAGCTGGATGAGAAACAGTTCAGGGTGGTATTTGACAAGGACAGATCAACAGCTGTCCTGCTGTGTCCCAGAAGTGGTCCACTGCAAATGACTGGACACCACTCATCAGGGTGAGACTACAAGCTCACCTGTGACTATGGAAACTTCCATAGGAACTGCTCCGGCTGCGGGTTCGGCCTCTGCTATACCAGTCCCTGCTCCGGCTTCTAGAGTAGCTTCTTGATCTACAATGGAGTGAGTGAGAAAGCATATACTATGTGCACTCCCCACACTGTTGGGATGAACAGAGCAGGAGGGGAACACAAGCAGGAAAAGGTCTCTTACAAACTCTGCTCACTGGACACTGTCATGGATTGCAAAAGAAGCAATCCAGAAGGCACCATGGTTTAACCAATAAAATAAAGTCACAAAAGACTGCAACAGGCCTATGTACATGTTCGTGAACACAACTACTTATTTGGCTTCCTGTTACTGTGAATACCTTTTCTTAGCTTTCACTCTCAGTCTTTGAACTCTTCAAGATGACAAATGCTGGATAGGTCTCCAACAAAAATTCCACCATGATCACCAAGGTCGACTTAGCAACTCTGCCTCCATGCATGGCATCTACCTTTTACAGGTGTAACAGAGTAGTAAGTTCAATAATCTGTAAGAATTCTACAGAATCTGCTCAAAGGATTCTATCCAAAGGCATGGCAACCTGCACAAGAAGGCCAGGTACTTCACATCTTTGAATATAAAGAACTCACCACCAGTCATGGCAAGAGGTTTCATTGCCCAAGTGATAAAACTACAGGTCTCTTCAGCTGAGTCCTTTTCCTGTCCTGAAATGCCCTCTCCCTACTTATGTCCTCTATCAGTGGTTTTGGTCATGTGGAACGCTTCTTATTCTCTTGTCAGATATCTGGAAACAGTGATCACACTTCTAATGCTAATGTTTTTCTGAGCTGACAGCAGACTCTCCTTAGGGGTAAACAAAACAAAACAAAGGGATTATTTCTTACCGGTAAGATGACGTAGAGCTTCTAGATCGACTTCGTGAGTGACTGTATGAGACAGACCTTGTTCTGTGTCGAGATTTGGTTTCGGATTTGCTTCGAGATCTGTGTGGACTCCTGGACTGGCTATCACCATCCCGACTAGGTGTCTGATCATCACTGGAACTCTCTTGATTCCGTGGCCTTCGATTTAGGCGTGCCGTCTTTCTTACTTCATCAAAGAGAGACCCAGGCCGAACCTTATTTTTGCTTTTGATTTCTATCCTCAAGCCTTGTGGTTTCACTTCAGGCACAGTAGATAATGCCTTCACATCCAGAGCACTGGATGTGGTTGCAGTAGACACTGACAGATTCCCTACACCTTGCAATGGCTTCCACTTATCTGTGAGGTTCATTTGGCTCTTCTCAGCCCCCTCCTTCTTTCCAGAAGTTTCTACAGGACTGGTCACACTGGTAGAGCTGTCCTGTTTAACCCCACTTTCACCCAAGGTCTTGCTTTCAGACATGCTACTCTCTTGTTCTCCTCCTGCTCTAGGATGTGCCATACACTCATCCTGCTCTGGAATAATGTTCACCTCTGGGCTGTCTAGCCTGTGGTTTGCTAAAGGGGACACCACCTCTCCCTTTGCAGGGGAAGTCCTATCAGGCGTGCAAATCTCCATGTTGTCATCTGTCTGAAGCACGTCCTCCCCTCCACCTGGGCCATGCTCTTCAAGGTGCTGGGCGCTAGGTGGAGAGCTGGCCGTGTTGTCCTCCACTTTCAGAGGTGCAGGACAAGAGCTGGGATCATGTCCACCCTCTGCAAGTGGGTCCTGCTCTAAAGTACCCTTCTTGGGTTTACTTGGAGAACTGCCTTCATCACAGGTTTTCTCGACGTTTGGAATGCCGTCTTTCACAGCTTCACACTTCTCAGAGACATGCCTTTTCTCTTTTGGGTCCTGTGTAACTTGCTTCCCATTCATCTCCTCCTCCTCATCGTCACCAAACTCGAGTGGAGGTTGCCAGTGGAAAGCTTGCTTCCGTTTTGGAGCCTTGTGTTTTTTGTCTTTTTTAGCTTTTGACTTCTCTCTTGCCCTTTTTGTGTGATCCCCCTTAAGATCATCCTTTGAGTGTTTTTGCTTCTGGGGCTCTCCTCTAATGTTCCCCAAGTTGGAGCAGGAGCTCTCTGACTCAGAGGCTGAAGACTGTGGTCTCCTAGACTTCCAGGCACCGTCGCTGCCGGGCAGAAAAGTGCTTGTTGGAGGCTTTGCTGGGGGTTTGGCTTTGATGTGACTCTGACCAACTTCTGACTCGGAGTCTGAAGAGGCTTCACCCTCCTCCTTTTCTGAACCTCTCCGGGGATCACTTTTCCTGCTCTTAGTCACATCTTGTTCTGAGTTTGATTCCGAATCCCATTTACTCCCCGCACAATTCTTCCCTTTGGACACACTGTCATCTCTAGAGTGATCTTTCGGAGTTCTCTTTTTAGAACGAGGACATTCCCATTCAGGCTTGGGTTTTCCTTCTTCTCTGCCTTTCCCCTGCTTATCATTCAATGCTTCCACTTTTCCCTGCTTCTCCTTCTCTGGGGCTGAGTATACTTGAACATGTGACTGGTCACTGTCTGAAGAGTAATCTAAAGATGATCTACTTTCACTATACTTTCTGTGACGTGAGGATTTCTCTCTGCCTCTGACATATTTACTGTGAAGTGTCTTTTCAGAGTTGCTGCGATGTCTTTTATGTGAAGTGACACTTTTTTTCCTGTTGGATCTAAACATGGCTCGTCTTCCATCATCACTGCTAACAGAAGTATATGAAGATGACCTACTGTGCTGGGAACCATCACTGTACTTATTTGGTGAGTGAGACCTAGATGATGGAGACCTAGAGAGTGAGCGTGAAGTAGGGAGACTTCTTGACCTTGACCTTGTGTAGGACCTGGAGGATGACCTGCTCCTAGAAGACTTGCTCCCCGACCTTCCTGAGCTTCCAGAACTTCTATCACTGTACTTTGAATAAGCACTCCCATCACTTTCTGAAGGTTTTTCTCTTTTGTGATAAGATGATGAACTCACGGTTGCTTTAATATTTGTTAAGCTGTATGTGCTTTGGACAGGCAGCAAGTGGGTTGTTTTAGCTTTCATCTCCTGAATTCGCTCGTAAGAGGGCTTCCAGGGCTTCTGCCCAGGCTTCCACCTAGAAGGGGGAGGGCTGTCACTCAATGGTATTACAGGAATGTTTTCTGCTGCCACTGGTTGCACTAGCACATTTCCATTCTGTGGCACTGACGGCCTTAAAGGTTCTGTCTTAACTGGCTTATTTTCACTCAGCTGAGCAGGTTTTTTGGGGGATATTGATGTTCTTCGGGGTCCTGACCTGGAACTAGATCTAGATTTTGATCTGTTGAGAGAACGAGATGAGGACTTTGACACAGCCCTTGATCTAGAGCTCCCTCTAGAATCTGATCGTGAATGAGACTTGGATCTGTAGGAGTCTCTGCTGGAATGGGTTGAAGCACTCCCGTCATCCTGGTCTGATTTAGACCAGTCGCGCTTGGATGAGTGATGAGAGGAGGAGGAGGAGGCACGAGATCTCCTTTCTCTAACACAAGAGGACTTCATTCGGTGGGTGGGAGATCTTGAGGGTTCCAAATCAGGCATAACTATTCTCCTCTTTTTTGTCTGTCTGTGTCTTCTGCAATGTTTCTGCTTTTTAGCTTTTTTTTTATGCTTAAACTTCTTTTCCTTTCTGTGTTTCTTATGGTGACCATCAGAGTGTCTCGCTGTACTAAGATCTGAATAGTATCCATTATAGGACCATGATCTGGATCTCTGGGACAGGCTTCTTTCATCCCATCGGCTTGAACAGGGGTCACTCAGCCTGTAAGAAGAGGAGCATAACGTGCATGAGGTTATCTGTGAACACTTTCTGTGTCTTAGAAACATACTTCTGATGAAGAGTACCCAATTCCACCAACACTTTAACATAAATCAGAGCGATGACAACTATTAGCAGACTCACAAAAAAAGACCCTTTTTTTGGGTGATTTTTTTTTCTTTCTAATTTATTTTCATTTCATGTACATTGGTGTTTTGCCTGCATGTATGTCTGTGTAAGGGTGTCAGACCCTCTGTTACTGGAGTTACGGACAGTTCTGAACTGCCATGTGGGTGCTGGGAATCGAACCCAGATCCTCTAGAAGAGCAGCCAAGGCTCTTAACCACTCAGCCATCTCTCCACTCCCACGATCCTTGTTTTTAAGTGAAGCAGACTGAGTGTTTGTGAAAATCATACCAACTAACCAGAAGTTCTGTGGAGACACACAGCTCGCAATATGATCTACTAACAACCTTCTTCCTCTAAGAGCAATTTCTCAAAGAGTGTGAAACCCAGGCCCCAAGCAGTCTTGTGGCTGAGTTACTTGTTTCTGTGGTACTGGGCATCACACTCAGGACCTTATGCAAGCACTCTACTACAGAGCTAGATGCCCAACCTGGACTCAACTTTGTTTTCTTATTTCTTCTTTTTTAAAAATTCACGTACACACGAATGTTTGTATGCGTGCAGGCGCACACATGTGCACATGTGCAGAGAGCACCTCAGGTATCATTCTTAAGAACACTAATTTCTTTGAAAAAAATCTCTCATTGGCCTAAGGTTCATCAGTAGACTGCTGCACAGCATGCCGCAAGGACGCCCCAGCCCTGGGATTATGAAGTGCTTGCTGCTACACCTAGCTTTCCATGTACATTTGGGGTCCTCATGCTTGCAACGCAGACACTTTACCAACTACTATCTTCCTAATCCCTATCTTTTTGTGAAGACAATATCCTGTTATGTGGCCTAGGATGGCCTGAAACTCATTGTGTATCCAGCCTGGCCTCCACCTCCCAAATACTGGGATTACAGTGCCATTAGGTCTGGATAAAGCTGAATTTTCTTTATTCTGGAGCCTGTGCACTTTAGAAACAGACACTGTACACTGTAGGGAATCACTGTTATCTGAACATATTGCAGACACAATAGTCTTTGGAGTCAGAAATGAACTCCCATGCTTTGCAGTCTCTCCTATTTACCAATCCACGCACCTGTGAGTAGGTATCTGTCAAGTCAGACATCTAGTATGCAGTGCCTGAGGCCTTATCACTTCTACAGTTAAGAGTCCACTCACACTCTCAGCAAAAGGAAGCAGCACCTGACTGAAGAGCCTTCGTCTCAGCGGCAGCAGTGCTGCTCCTATTAGAGACTGCCAGGCAGTGACTCTCCAGCACTGAGCTCTGCTCCAGGCCGTGCTCCCACTCCAGGTGCTTAGGTGCTTACTTGTCTCCTTTGCTCCACTTCTCTCCGCTCGGGGGCCTGTAGGCTCTCAGTCTCTGCATCTCCTCCTTCCAGTGAGGAGGGGTTTCACTGCTGTCATCATCTTTGGACTCAGAGTGGGATCTTGACCTTGGAGGTGTGTGATAGCGCTTTAAACACAGAAAGCATAGTAACTGTTCTAAAAATGCCTCTTGTAGGACAGAGTCAGGCAAAAGATCTAATGCAGGCATCAATTTAAGTATCAACTGAGGAAAGTAGGAAGTTATTTCAAATATAAGACATCAAGAAGCAAAAGAGGCAAGACATTCATCTGAAATCCTCAAGTTCCCTTTGCAGTCCTAACACATTCATTAGCCTCCATTACTCAGAGACCAAAATGTCTCAATAAAATACTATTTCATGGATTATATCACTGAATAATTAAATCCATCCACAGCCGTATCTACCAATAGCAGTACCTTTGCAAAACTTTGGGAAATAAAAACAATTCCTTGAATGAGAAGAATGTTCCATCTAAAACTAAACCTCTGACTTTTAAAATAAAATGTTAAAAAAGTTAGTATTTAGGTAAATAATTTGAAATTAGAAAGTTTTAACATACGTACAATCGTGCCTCTTCCTTTGATTTTCCGTCCAGACTTTGATACAGAGGGTTTCTGATCACTTACAACAGGTGCAACATCTGGAATGTTCCTGAAAGAGTTCATAATGACAATTAAAGGTGTACAAGAGACAGAACATCCTCTCAATGTTCAAGTGCACAGCTACAGTCTTTAAAATACCAAATTTCCCACTTCATGACATGAAATTCAAATGTCAACATGCATAGAGTTTCATGGGCACAGCCACATCATCCACACACTAACACATCACCACATAGAGACACGACTATCACCTGCTACACACACATGGATGGCCCTGCAAAGAAGAGGTGTGTGAACTTTTACTGCAGACTTCAGATGACAGCTCTGACAACTATTCTAACAGAGAACACTTAACTTGAACTCTAGAGTTATTCTGAGTTCTGAGTTATTATGGAGTTATTTTGCCCCAGGAAAATTACATTCATCCCATTAATAAATATGTATTTGGAAGAAAAATAAGGGTTTTTTTTATTACTTTATTTTGCATTTTTTTAAATGAAGACGTCTAGAGGGAGCCAGGCGCATTAACACACACCTGCAATCCCAGCATGTGAAGAAGCTACAGTACCAGTCTAGGTTAGACAGCAAGACCCTGTCTCAAAAGTAAACAAGCAAAGAAAAAACAAAAAACAAAGAAACCGTTGAAAGGCCGGGCACAGCTCACTTGATTCCTTTGCTTTCTAAGTAACTCCTCACAGGAATGTACGACTTATACCACCCACTGAAGCACTTTTGCTCAACTACCATTCTTCTCTCCTCCCTCTCTACCTCCTTCTTTTGAGACTAGACCTTGTTATGGGGTTTATGACAGACATCAATCCTACAGTCAAATAATCCTATCCATCGCCAGGGCTACATGCATATGTCACCATGCCTGGCTTGTGTCCTTTTAATATTTCTAAATTTAAGTCTAATATACAAAGTACATTAAATGGTATTTTCTGATATTAAATCTCAAGCCACAATTCAGGGAAACTACAGTAATATTTATGATACTAAATTGTATCTCTCATCACCATGTAATTAACTTTGCACTATTGAAATTGAAACTGATGTCACCACTCAGTTGGATCCACAGAGCTCAATGAACTTGATAATCCATTCTGAAAAGACTCACCCCCTTTAACACATGGCCAATGCAGCAAGATCAGTAATATAACCTTCCCTGACCTCTAATAAGCACTTCCCTCCCTGCCAGGTGTGGCAGCATATACATACCTGCAACCCTAATCCTCTAAAAGATAAAGCAGAAGGATTCCAAGTTCAAGGCTAACCCTGAGGCATGATAAGATGCTGTCTTGAAAAGTAAGCAGACAAAAAACACAAACCAAAACAACAAAACACACCCTCTTCACTAACTTGCCCAATTTCTTTTACCTATTTAGGTATTCAAGTGTGGATTCTGAAAGGGAGGTCCAGGCTATTCCTTGGACTAGTGACTGACTACCCATAACATCATTTTGTGTACTCTGAGCATGAGTCATGGGGAGGGAGTGTAAAGCTGCAAGGAGCTGATGAACTTATCCATCAGAGATAGAACACACAGTGCTATCGATAGCTAACCATCACTGTCAACCTGACTGGATATCCAACCCCTACAAGACTGTGCATACTAACTACCCCATGTTCAGATTAAAAGAGGAAGGAGAAAGCCAGCTGAGTGGCAGCGCTCCCACCTTCTGCTTCCTGTCCTGTGCTGTGGGCTGCTCCGTGGTATCCCGTCTGAAATGAACCATGAGCAAGGTGCTTCTGTGAGGTACTGGACACAGTGCAGAGAAGAGGAACACGCCCACCTGCCTACTTACTGTTCAGGCTCCACAGTGATAGCAGGCATATCTCTTCTAAGTAAAAATCGGTTCTCGGGAACTGGAGGAATCTCTTCTGGGCGGACAACAGGCTTTTCTCTTTTAGTGTTTGAGTCAACTGATCTTTTTTCATTCACATCACTCCTCTCAGAATAACTAAAATAAATCAAGTCACCAATTTATACATTAATGCTAGTATTTTATAAAATAAAACAAGAGCAAAACTTACACTCACCCTCAGTGTTGATTTGATTTTCACAAATATATAAAACAACACAGTAAAAAATCCAGAGCTAAGAAATTTTTTAAAAGAAAAATTTGAAAGAGAAAAAAATCAAGCGCTAAAAATTCTGAAATGGAAGTTGTCAATGATCTTAATGTTTTCCTTCTTTAAAAACATGTTCATCTGTCTATTTCCTGTGTGTGCTACTGTGCACATACCATGATATAGATGTGAGACAACTACTTGTGGAAGATGACTGTCTCTTCACAATGTGTATCCCAGGAATCAATTCAACTTGTCAGGCTTGGTGAGAAGCCTCTGAGCCAGCTCAATGGCCCAAGTTTTGCTTTAGGGAGAATCATTTGTCTTCAGGGGTGCAGTCTGTGTCTTATGTTCTACAGGGTGGCCCTGTGCCCCTGCACATTAAGTAGGCTCAGTAGGTTATTGAAAGAAAAGCAAACAAAGAGGAGGGAGATGTAGTGGGTAGGAGAATTCAAAGGAAGAATTAGAAGGTGGAGGACCAAATTACTTTGTAGACATGCATGAAATTCTCAAAGTAAAAAATACTGTATTTTAAGAGAAAGACTTTTCAGGGTTTGGAGAGATGGCTCATCAGTTAAGAGCATTGGCTGTTCTTCTAGAGGACCTGGGTTCCCAGCACCCACACAGTATCTTATAACTAACTCTCTCTAACTCCAAGATCTGACACCCTCACACAGCATACATGCAGGCAAAACATTAATGCACATAAGATTTAAAAAATTAGTAAAAAAGATAAACACACATATGAGAGAGAGGGAGAATTTTCAGGCATTAGGGCTGGCAAGATAGTTCAGCAAGCAGAGGCCTTTGTCGAAAGGACCTATCTAGAAGAGAGAGAGAAACTGCAAGCTGTCTTCTGATTGCCACACATATCTTTGAATATACAAAATTAAAAACTTTAAAATTTAAAAACAAACAAAAAGAATTTCAAGAATTATCTTCACCTGAAAAATCACACCAACTGATGCCTACACCACTCCTCGATTGTTACAGGGATCAGTTTAAAACCCAGTGCTCCTCACCTCTACGAGTATAGTACGAGCATGGAGCTCACTGGAGTCTGTGCCCGGGCTGCAGGCTGGGTGCTCTTACCCTTCAGGGCTTACTGTGCGCTTCCTCCTCGGTTCTTCTGAACTGCTCATTTCTTTCCGTCTCTTTTTAGCATGTCTGACTTTTGGCCTCCTCTTATGTCTTCTCCTTCTGATTGTCTCTCGCTCAACTTCACTCTCTGAGGAGGACTCTGAAGAGGAAGAGGAACGGGAAGAAGAGTCCGAGCCTTCTGAACAGGTTGGTTTCTTCCTTTTTTTCTCAAAAACTTAATAGATATTAAAAAATAAATAAATAAAAAATCAGTACTTGAGCCCAGTACACACCATCCAGAGTGAAAAACTGTGACTGCTGACTATCATATAATTGCTTCATGAACAGCAAACTAAAAATAGACTCAACTAAACTGTTCCCCAGTTATGTATAATGCCCAAGCCCTTACCCATCATGAAGCCTGTATTTTAAGCAAACGTGACAAGTAATGAGAGCTAAGACAGAATAAACAAATGTCAAGGGAACAGAGAGATACATATAGATATAGGTAGCTTAAGATTACCCTGGAACAGAGACCTAAAGTATACATGAGGGCAGGCACAAAGTCCCTAGTGTCTGAATAAACATCAGTGTAGCTGGAAGGCAATGAGTATGGAAAAATGTTGAAAAGACAACAGAAAGCTGCGGCTCTGTGCTGAGAGTACCACTGTAGTGTCTGTGCGGGGTGGGGATGGGGAGTGGGGGGTGAGGGATGTGGATTACCTGTCCCTTAAGAGGATCACTCTGGTAGCTGCTGAATACAAACCAAAGTAAACCAAGGGCATGAGCAAAGAAATTAGTGAGGACATGCCTGCTGACAAACGACCATAGGGAAACAGGGAGAGAGGTAAGGTAGGCAGCTGTGAGGGTACTACAATAATCCAGGCATGAGAGGTCTTATCAGCTGACAGCTGGGTAGTAGCAGGAGGAGGAGCTGGAAACATCTGCTGGTGGAGAGGATGCAGCACAGCACAGAGGCATCAACACTCCCACTACCCACACACATGCTTTACACCTCTCTGTTCCAGACTCCCCCCATCCTCCAAAGGCTCTTACCATCTTTTGTCAACTTTGTGGCCAGCACCCCACAGTCAATAACTCGGACATCTGCATAAGGTCTGCTTGCAGCATCTGTTTTCAGATTTTCAATCTGTTCAATTACTTCAAAACCAGATATTACCAGTCCAAAAACAACATGAACCCTGTCATAATATAAATCCAAGGAATGAATTAGTCTGGTAATAATTACAGTATGAACATAATTGGGACAACGGGTATCAAAAACTATCCACACAACTACAAACAAACCAAAGTGTTATGAACCAATTATAAGGGAATGACAACTTGAAATCTACTTCCTAACAGGAAGTAGTGACAGCTCATCTCAAGACAAGGTGGGACGCAGTCTCTGCTGTCAACAGCTGCTGGCCATTTTAGGGTTAAGAATCTGCTAAGAGAGGACACTTCATACTGAGAATTCATCTCAACAAGTATATGCAAAACTCATGGGCAAAAATGAGTCAGGCTCTCAAACTCCTATACCCTGTGCCCCTTTGGGAAGAGCTTGGCTACAAAAGACTAACCCAGGCCAGCAAGTCTTTCGGGCTCATCAAACAATTCTCTGAGATTTTAACAAACCGATGCTTACCCATCCAGGTGTGGAGCAGGCTTTGTAGTTCTGTACAATAAACATCAACACAAAGATGGTATCAAAAATGACGTATTCAGATGAAGAAAGCAGAGGGTTTAAACACAGCATGTAGTGAACAAAGAAATAAAGATAAAAAGACAGAAAAATGTTAAGAATAATTAATATACATCCAACTATAAAGACCCCCAAACACCAATAGTAGCCATTTTACTAATTAAAAAAACTAGACTACAATGAATTATAAAACCAACTCTGTTAGAATGTATGTAATAAATTTGAGTTATAGAAAGAAATATAAAGCATACACACTGAAATTAAATTTACTCTCAAACCAAAAACAATAATGGCAATGAAAACAAACATTAAAAAAAAAATTCCCAGCAGGATTATGTGAGGAGGAAGCCGCGGCCTCGGTGAAGAAGTGACAGCACTGGGCTCACGCCCACTGACACCCACTGGGCTCATATTTGCTCCTGAGACTGAGACAGTCTGCGTATTCCTTTTTAAGGCAAGCAAAGGAGGAGCCTCGGAGTCCTATCTCTGGAGTTTCCTGCTCTTCTTTCACTCAAAGTGAAGCTTTTGCAACTCATATTCTGAAAATGCAATAGGGAGGGGCTTTCAGATTGCTGATGCCCTTCACAACAAGATGAAAAATGAAGGTCTATGCATTATCGACATCTTCGATTTCCATGGTCCAGAAAACACCCCTCTGGCTGCCCTGTGGATGCCCCACTGTCGCTGTTGGGACTCTGTGAGGTACACTTGGTTAAGGTATTTTGAACCCAAGTTGGTTTTCCCATAACATTTTCAAAAATCTTTATATGTGAATTGTAATGCAAAAATTCAAAAGTGGATAGCTAGATCAGTATTAGAATACCAGAACCTTAATTACTAAGGATGAAAAACAGATGATACAGACAAGGCTACTAGGCTTTCAGGCCATATTAAAATAGTCAATTGTATAAAGAAAAACCCATATGCAGTTTAATGCCACTCTAAGACACATGAACAATTTAACCTTTACAACATGTCAAAAACATTATTGTACAAGAGACTATAATGTTTATACTTACTTTAAGAATATCCAGTTCTGTATGAAGACTATATAGATAGTATTTAACTTAAAACTTTTAATGTCAACTTAAGTCTCAGAACTTTAAATGAAGATTTGAGTTTTAAAATCACAACTCTCAAATATTTCTTATAAAATTGAGTAGAAATTCAAACCAGTGTAATTTAAAAAATAAAAACAGGTTTATAATAAGGGGGAGATGGGGTGGGAAGAAACGAAGAAAATCTAATGAACCGGTGAGCTAAAGACACTATGAAGCAAGCATCCAGAAGTCATGGTAGACAACAATTGCAAACAAAACCGCTTCCTGCATTGTACATGAGCTAGACAGAAGCCCCTTCTGAGAGGGGTAAAGGTGCTTCCAGCGAGACACAACTGTCCTGCCAAGCACAAGACGAAGCCACACAGCTGTTTACTGTCTGCGTGTGTTCTTCCTTTCTCCGGCCTTGTTCAGAAGAGCCTACAGTTGTTTCTAGCACACAATTCCAATTCAGCTGCCACCTTAGCTAACAGATGCTGTAACCACCAGGTATGGCAACCCTAGGGCAAATAGAGATAGTCTATCTGGCTGCAGCAACACATACTCAGATCACCAGAGGATGGAAGAATGCTCTTGGGACATTCAAGCTTGAGACAAGATAACTTGTCTCAAGTTGAGAATGAACGCAGAAGCAGGTTCCTCATGTGTGCTAAGCACACACTCAACCACTGAGTCACACTGTACAGTCAGTCCCTAGTACTTCTTTCAAGTCTAATGAAAACTTACCAATAAACAATGTACCTAGGGCACTGAGTACTAAAGAAGCACACGACTAGAGGACAATCTGCTCATAGCATCCAAACCAAAATCAATCATTTAAGTTACTGGCACCTGCAACTTAGGTACAGAAATATCAACTTTCACCTTCACTGGGATAAAGTACATGGGAAATATTTCACAAAAAAAAGGAACTCTCTGGACCTAAGCCTACAAATCCCAGGATTCACTGTAGCACAGGCTCACTGGAACTATGCTGACAGTACACACAAACAACAGTAACAACAACAAAGGGTAACAGAAAGGCAGGAGAGACCATGTGCTCAGCCAAGTCTACTAAAACAGAGAAACCTTGCCCACCAACTCTTTGCTATATTCAACATTCTCAATAGTGCCATTAGAGGCAGCGATAGAGATGCAGTAAATTAAGACTTAGAAGACCAGAGCAAAGGAGAAACAAACACCAAAAAAACCCACAAAAAAATTTATAAAGCTTCAGTGCTCAGACATTAATTTTTCTCCCACAGTCTTTCCCACCCCCATATCTACCTAAGACACTTACTGCAAGGGTTACTTAAACCACAAACCCTACAATCTAAAAACTTTACTGTTGTTCCAAAGAATGAACTATACGTATGCCATCATCAGAGCAGCTTCAGGACCTTACCAACTCCTAAAATCCCAATGTAAAACAGTGTCATGAAGCATACAAGAGTTACTGAAATGAAACTCTATTTTCAAGGTTAACCATAAGCAATGAACATGCTTGTTTTACATATATTGCAGAAAATTTTTTTTTTCTTAAGATGTTTCAATACATGTAACATTAGGATTAAAGAAACAAAGGCAGAGAGAGAAAGAGAAAGAGAGAGAGAAAGAGAGCCTTAGAGTAATGAGACATTACCTTTGGAGCGCACGGTGTAACACTGTTTCTGCAAATTTTACACAAAAATGGCAAGAAATAAATTGTAATACACTTTTAAGACAAGACTGAATTTATGTTTTAATATCAATATAACTTTGAAATTAAAATTTTAAGAGTTTTATAGAAAGCAAGAAAGCTTCTTTAAAGAGGGCTCTAAATTTTCTTTCATAAGATATTTATGAAGAGATGAATTTTGTTTTGAAAAAGCCTTGTAGAGGTCTTCCTAGACTCATGGTATTTTAATACAGGGTTGGTAACAGCTCATAAAACATTAGAGCTCCTTTTATAATCTCAGAGATCAACTATGCCATCTTTCTCAGTAAGATAATACACCATGAGTATGGACAGATATACAAATCTAAATACTGAGAAATTGGGACTTCTGGTAGAAGGCAAATAATTTCTCCCCAAAACTAAGTTTAGATAGTTCAAAACAAAACTTGAGGAACTTAACCAATGCACTTCGTTTTCATGCCTCTGCTCTTCAGACCTTTCCTGGTTGTGCAAAACAGAGCCCTGGGTAATGATTTGGTCTGAATCTGAACTGTGCTCAGTGCTTCATGCATGCTTCAAGCTGTTATGTCACTGGACAGAATAAACACAAACAGTAATAATGGCAAAAGCAGAACTTTAAGAATCTTCTCTGCAGCTTTAGCCTTAGAGAAAAAAGTCAAATCCTGGTCAGAGGATTTTCATGTCTAATCTGATTTCCTCTTATGTGAATTTTAAACAATAAACACTGGATTTTAACAAATGAAAATTAAAAAAAATCAGTGACTACACAAACCAAAAACCCTTACACCTGAACAAAAAATTTGATAGGATTTGAGATATGTCAAATATTAAAATGTTGTAAAAGTGACTTAAAATCTCTCATACAGGCATGAGTATAAAAAAAAAGTTTGAAATCATAGTTTTCACAGTGTAAAACTCCAGGCCTAAAGAAAGAGGGCACTAAAAGCAACTATTCTAATGTCATCTTTATCACACAACTCTTTTCATCGCGGCTTAAAACTAAGCTATCATGAAGTGGGGAATCCAAACTATGAGTAACACAGATTGTCTTTAAGGCAGCGGACATCCAATGCTGTGTTACCAAGATCACTCAGAAAGAAAAGCTTTCTAAATTTCAATATTAACATAAAGGAAATATACACAAATTATAATATAAATTATATATAAATATACAAATTATAAATGTCTTTCCTGACTGATATCATGTATATCACATAAACACATAAATTGTAAACATGGGTGTTAGATGACATCTGAAATTCGGGAAAAGTGGTATTAAGGTCCAAATATCACAAACTCCTTTCCTTTCAAAAAAAATTTATGAAATCAGCATGAAGTTATTACCTTCCATAAAAACAAAACAAAACAAAATCCAAAGCAACAACAAACAAATAAAAACACAGTGACTAAGGTCACAACATTTAATACCATCTTCTCTCACACAAATTTATAAATGTGTGGGTGAGACATTTCTCTCCCAAACCTACTTCTGCTTGCCAAAGTGTCAACACAGATTTATAAACTCCTAAACATCCTAGTCTTTCCTCTGCTTGCTTCCTACCTTGGAATGAATGTTCCTCTCTCATAGATGAAGAGTTGCTTGTAAGTTGGGTCTTTAAATGATATAAAGCAATCTTAGAGCCTTTTCCCATTTATGACTTACTGCTCTTCCAGGACCAGAGTTCATTTCATTTCCTAGCACCCACATGGCAGCTCACAACCAGTTATGTAATCCAGCCTCAGGGGACCTGTCCTCCAGAGGCATTGTATCCAGGTGGTACACAGTCATACATGCAGGTAAAGCACCCATACACATAAAATAAAAATAAATGAAGGAAAAAAAGAAGACCCTCATATGTATATAATCAATAATCTCGGTATGGTAGCACATGTCTTTAATGTCTTTAATGCCAGCAGCTGGGAGGAAGAGGCAGGTAGGTGGATCTGAGAGAAATGTTGGTTAGCATTTACAAGGTCATGAGTCTGATTACCAGCACTGAGAAAAACAGAACAAATTTTGTTTAAATATTAAGTTGGGATTTTCTATATTATCTTTGTTATAAAAGATAACATAAAAATTATCATGACTAGACCTGTGGCCAATGACAGTCTATTCACCAAAGCTTTGAAGCCATAAATGGTCTACAGTGAGGCTGGAGAGATGATTGCTCTTCCAGAAGACTCAGGTTCAATGCCCAGTACCTGAGTGACACCCACCGCCCTGTTTCTGGCCTTTAACGGCACTGCATGCACATGGTAAACACACATGCAGGCAAAACACTCATAAGCAGAATATTATTTTTAAAAAGGCCCGTACTGACAAATATTTCAGTAGCAACTGAGGGAGGGATTGCTGCTGCCTCTGGTGTAGACAAAAATGAGTCCCAAGCCTTTTTGAGGTGCTTTTCAGACATGAAAATTAGGCTGCTAGAGAATAATTTTATACAGGAATGTTTGTATACAAATCATTTGATTTATTCAGAAATTTAGGATCTTTCTATAAGACGTGCTCTTTCTTCCACATTTTTGAGGGTAGGTATAGTTCAGTGGGTATTTCCTGTGTTAAGCATGAGGGACCCTAGTTTGATAGCCAGCATCCATTTAACAGTCAAGTGTAGGAGCTATCTTAGGGGAGGACAGGGAAAGGAAGGTCAGCCACCAGGGCTTCCTAGCCAGCTAGCCTAGGAGAATCAAGAGAGGTCCACATTCATTGACAGACTGTCTAAAAACATAAAGGGAATGGGGTTGACAAAGGAAAACAATTGATGCCAAATTCTAACTTCTGTTCTCATGTGCTCTGGAGAATGAACACACACACACACACACACACACACACACTTTTTTTTTTTTTAAACAAAAACTCAGGGTACAGAAAAACAGTTAAAAACAAGATTTCTTTGGTGTGTGTACATATATGTGTGGCTTTTTTTTTTTTTTTTTTTTTTGAGACAGGGTCTTCTGCTTTTGTGTGTGCCCTACAATGACTGTACTCAAAATCGTTATGGTTCGTAGTGCTGGGATCGCAGGCATGAACCACCACACCTGGCTAAAACCAAGGCTTCCTGATGATAGCTAGCTACACATTCCATCTCAGGAAAGTAATAACAAAAGTTACAAACTAATCTTTCTAATATTGTTTTATAAAATACATTCCTATCTTCTCAATAACTACAGACAATAAAAATTAGTACCAGAATTATCATTAACTATGATAGCTTTCAAAAAACCACCACCAACAAAAAAATTTCCTTAACTGCCATTTTCTCAGCAGAATGCCCCTGCCTTGGATACTTAACTACGGTGATTCAGAACACAGTGCTTATAACCCTGCAGCATGCAGCCAGCAGCTTGCTTTTCCTCCAGAATGTGAGATAAGATTCTAGAGCAACCTGGACAGGGTGTGCTTTTTCTTCCTTACTTAGCATTCATTCTCTATTGAACATGAATCTAATTCTATAGCTTTTACCTGATTCATTCTTTAACTTGTTTTTTGCAGAGCTAGTGACTAAGCCTATAGCCTTACACACAAGGCAAGCTCTCCATCACTAAACTACACTTCCTGCCCTATAGCTTTTATTGTGTTTTTTTTCTTTTTTTCATACTTGACCTAAAAAAATAAACAAAATGTCATAATGATCAAACACTAATGTACTTTGGCTTGGTCACATGCACTGCTTAGTGAGCGTGGTGCCAGAAGTCTGAGCTCCTTTAAAAGTATTTTAGTGTGAGCAAACCCTCATGTCCTTAGTAGTTTGTAAGGATGGAGCTCCTTTCCAATTCCCAAGCAGTAATATTCCAAAGACTGTCTTTTTTTCTATATAAGCTCCCAAAACAGAAGCACCACAGTTGATGCCATAGTCAATATAAGCAGTTAATGGTAAAAATTACAATTAGTTGTAAAGAAAACCTCATCTCCCCTATATACATAATAATAAAAAAATATATATATACATATATATATATATTCTTTTTTCACACACAAAGACACACAGTTATAGCCAAAGAAAACAATATGTGCACTATTATATTGAAGAAAACAGTGTCCAACTTGGAAGGGAAGTTGCTACGTGTGAGACTAAAGACAACAGTTAGAACACACATCACAAAATTTCCTGAGGGACTGCCACATATTACACTAACAGCACCAAATTACTGGCCAGGAACTGTAGAAGGTTTGTAGGACACAAACTAATTACCATTTTGTGCAGATGTTTTACAGGTCCTTGCAAGGCCAATGAAACAATCCCTAACACACATCCGAAGCTGCTCTTACATCATCCTTTCTGCTCAGAACTGCTGCCCAAGGTGCCACATGCAGTGTGTGGTGGTGACAGGACAAACCCAAAGCTTACTGGGAAGCCACTGGGTAGGTCTCAGCTGTGATTATATACATAAGCCAAAGGCAGTACAATATTCTTTTACCTCTTCCAGTGACAAAAGGACATGGGCTTACAAGATGTAGAATTTCAAAGATCTCTCCCTTTATTGGCTGCCATTTCTGTTGTATCTATCCTTTCCATAGTAATGATACATTTTGTTTAGAAATGTGAACACTAGTTTGATTTAATCTTGCAATACATGGGAACTTGAACTTTTAGCCACCATAAAACAACACATAGACATATAAGTTACTTTTTTAAAAATTAGGACAAATTTTTGTGGATGTAAAATGTTACCTCTAAGACTGCAAACTCCTTTCAAATAAATTTTAACCAAACTAAAGATTGAAATTTTTCTCTTATCATGCCTTTAGTGGTTTTAGAGCTGTCTATAGCTAATTATAGAAACTGCTTAACATTTTTATTCCTAATCTATTGATGTAAATTTTTTCATTTGGTGTTCCTCTATCAACAGCAGTCCAATGCAAAACGAGGCCACACAGAAAGCACTAATAGACTTTACTAAATGTTCCTAGAGATTTAAGTAACTATTAAATAATACCAAAGGATAGAAGATTTCATATCCTAGATTCTAACAGAGGTCTACATAAATAAGCTAACTATATGTAATAATGGCAAGAAACTACAACTACCTGAATAAGGACATTTTAAATGTAATAATATAAAAAGAAACTTTAGAACCCTCAGATGGCCCCATCCTGACCAATGAATTGTTAGTTTTTCATGTTCACAGTTCAGATAAGCTTAAAAATGGAAACAAAGAGGCTTTGACATGGAGTTACCACAAAATTTTTGAAAATTTACTTCTTTGTACTGCCCCACCCCCAACAAAGGTGAAGCATAAGAAAAGTACTCCAGTGAAAACGTGTGTAACTAATCATCTGTGGGCTCAAAACAGGGCACGGGCACTCCTGTCTCAGGTTCCCTCCCCGTGTAACTCCAGCACCAGCCCCTTCTCCACAGGCATTCCTGTCTCAGGTTCCCTTCCCGTGTAACTCCAGCACCAGCCCCTTCTCCTAACTCTCCATTTTTAGGACATCCTTAGGAACAGAATGCCCCTTATCTGAACTTCTTCAGATCATGTTGAAAATCTTTCAGACAAACTTAAAATGTGAGTTTTTTTATACGAGTAACTGACTCCTTTAAAGACAGGGAAGCGCCATTCATATTTATCCATTCAGAAAGATGTAAAAGAAAACTTGTGATAAATCACAAATAAGATATTTCTCCAATATACATAGAACAGCAGGGATTATTATTAAAAGTACCAAGCTGCACGCTGGACAATTATATTTCATATTGTACATGATGAGACAATATAAAAATAAGTTTAGATAAAAGAATGTAATTAAAAGTATGCCAAAGGTTTTCTTTAGAATTCTCACATGAGAATTTAGTTTTTGGTTGTGCATATACATATACAAACAAGATATATTCTTTAAAAAATATATTTATTATTTTGTATGACATTTGTGGTGTGGGGAGCACATGTAAAGGTTAGAAGATACCTGGGGAGTCGGTTCTCTCCGTCTACCTTTATGTAGGTTGTGAGGATCACACTCAGGCTGCCAGGCTTTTGTGTCAAGTGCTCTACCCACTGAACCTTATAGCCAGCCCAAAAGGTATTTGGCTCTTTGAAAATTTAGTACTTTAAAATTTACTAATATTTACAAAGTTTGGCAAAAAGACAGCCAATGTTGTATTACTTCATTATGCACAGAGACCTTACAAATTTTCAGTAGTTAAAAATGCTGACTAAATAGCAAATCACTTTTCTACACCTCATCAGAAAATGTTACCTCTCACAAAACTGGCTAATAGTAAGAGAGAAAACAAAAACATTCACATGATGTTTACTCAAACCAACTCCTTCTTATGCCTAGGATCCATCTGGACTTACATCATGACCAGTTTTTTTCTTTCTTTTTTTAAGACAGGATCTCTCTCTCTGGCTGTCCTGAAATCACTCTGTAGCCCAAGCTGACCTCAAACTCAAAAGATCTGCCCGCCTCTGCTTCCCACGTGTTAGATTTAAAGGCGTGCACCACACCACACCCAGTGACATCATGGACAATCTTTACATGTTCATCATGAGTTCATATTCCAGTCTAGGTAAACTGAGCCTTCAAATGAGGAAGAAGCTAAAGCCTGATTCTTTCCTCATGACAGCATATTCTGAAAACACTATGTACCTTCAGGTTATATTTTTAAGTTCAATTCTTCAAATTTAGATATGTGCTGAGTGAGTATTGAAGCAGCCAGTAGAGACTACAGTTACTATGTAATACCAGAAACACAAAAGTCAAACCAAAGCTGTCAGAGTTTGAGCAGTAAAATGAGGTTGGCTATCTCATCTTTCTCATGAACAGCGCTTCTCTGTAGGAAAAGTTCATCTCTGCATTACGCCTACTCACATGAAAAACTGGGAACCATTGGTATGTTTCCCTCGATTTGCCATTGACAAAAGGAACGCTCTGTCATGTTTGAGAATAAAGTTTTCATCTGTTTGAAGAAAACACAAATTTGTTAGTCTCCAATTATAAGAAGCTTTTAAAGTAATGCTCAAGTACTAAATTGAAAGCAAAGGATGAAACTCCTCTTCTGGTCAGTAAGATATTTGGCAATATGTAGAAAAAAAAATTAACTAATTGAATAACAAAAGCACAAAAAAGGCCGAAAAGATACTAATTAAAGCCTTGAGGAAAGAGCAGGTATTTAACACTTTGTACAAACAGCCTTAGAACAGTCACTTCCAGCAGCAACACACTTGGCTAAATGATACACAAACTACTGACTCTCCAGGAAGTCTTGCCAAGAAACTTTTAGAAAAATCTCTACAGTAAAATGTATTGCCTTCAAGTTTCCAATTAGCCTGACACATGAACTATATACATAGGTGAGTTTTAATAAGTCTAATCTTGAATGCTTAATGTTTGTATGGGAAATTATTCCACTGAAGTCAAGCTGGTCTATGAGAAAAAAATATTACATATATTTAGTTTCAGGAAAACATTAAATTAAATCAAGTATCAGTAGGATCACAAAATTACCCAAGGAAGAATATTGTATAATTAACATTTTAAAAAATATTTTAAGATTAAAAAAGCATCTGCCACAGAGAATAGCAACATTAAAGCGACCCACCGCACTAAGTGCAAGTTGCTACACGCCATCACAACCAGCTAGAAAGGCGGAAAACCATCATCACTATCACTTAGTGATGGCTCTAATCCAGCAGAAATATCTTTAAGACTGGACAGCCATATCATCCAATGTGCCTGATCTCCTCTAATACCAGAAGCTAAGCAGGGTCAGGCCTGGTAAATATTTGGAAGAGAGAAGTATCTTTAAAGCCAAATTTCCTTCTACATTCATACAAACAAATCTTTCTTTAGAACAGAAACATAGAACTTAAAAAAAAAAAAAAAAGATGATTACCTTGGGGACAGGCTTCTGAAAAATAGTGATCCAGTTTCCCCAAAGGAAATATAAAAGACCATTATACACTAAAGCTTTGATGGCATTCAAGCCCAGCAATGCTGGAGCCCACCATAAATTCCTGCAACTGACTTTTCTAAGGCTTTTTGGGGAAGTGCAATAGTTAGACTTAATGAAATGTTACTACTGTAGGAATAAAATATAACCGTATAGTTCTAGTACACAAAAGAAAATATACAAACCTTTGAGAAAGGAAAAAAATACCAATTTGTATTCAAAGAAATTGCTTGGTTTAAGGGAACAAAAACCACAACTAGCTTCTTTTTTCTCTGAGGTAGAACTAAGGACCCATTGTAAAGAAACAAAGGCACAAATGCATGTATGAAATCACAGAGATTTTCCAAGTCTTCAAACAACACAGAAATCCAGGCACAACCTGACCAGACTGTCCATGGATTTATTAGGAGGGCACAAGGGAGCAGAGTGGAGTTTGTGTTACTGAGCTTCGTTCTCTTACCTTTTCATTTTGCAAAAGACCACATTCTCTATAAACAAAAGAATATGTTGACAGTTTTAGGCAGGAAGATAGGAGTTTTCATGTATATAGTTGCCTAACCTCCATGCTGAAAGTCATGTTTAACCTTAAAGTTAGCCTTAATTAATCTTGTCAATTAAAAGTTATATATTACAATATAATTTATCCCCAAGCTCATGCAAATAAAGTATTTTCATGCAGCATTAGTTTCATGCAAACGTGAACTACAAGTAAACCTCTTCTCATTAAAGTATGCGACCAAACTTGCTTTATATCAGAACTGAAACAAAAACAAAAACAAAAGAACACAAAATACTAGGCCTTACCTTTAAAGTATCCACCATAAATTGATTCTCCACCTTTTCCATTACCTGAAAACAATGAGTTATAATAAATTTTTAAATATTCAATGCATGGTAGTAATTCTATTTTTAACATGATTTTGTGTGTGTGTGCACATGCATGCACACGTGTGAGGGTGCGTGTGTGCAACAGTGTGAATGAATGTGGAGCTCAGAGGACCATCTGCAGGAGCTGGTTCTCGCCTTCCACCATGTGAGTCCCAGGGACTGAACTCAGGTTATGAGGCTTGGTCACAAGTGCCTTTACCTACTGAGTATGAGTACCTTGCTGGCTCACGTGCTTTGGATTTAAGACACAGTCTTACCATTGTAGGTCAGGATGACCTCAAAATCCTTAAACTCAAAATCCCTGGCCTCTGCCTCCCAAGTGTTGGGATCACAGCTGTGTGCCATCACACCCACCTCTATTACTATCATTACTGTTATTGCAGTACTTGAAAGTGAAACCAAGGCCTAGGACACACCAAGCAAATGTTCCACCATTCAGCTTCATTTTCAGCCCAATAAATTATTTTTGATGGCTTCAATATGTTGAAGGAACTCTGAAACCTTTTAATTGCTACAAATAAAACAAAAACCCAAAAAGCTCTGTGACTCTAGGAACATTCACTTAATCTTTAACATATCATGAAAAATACTATCAGAAAAATGACCCCTATGACAAAACTGTTTCAAGTAACAGATAGTCACACCAAGAAATTTCTAGAATAGATGTAATTGGACAGTACTGTGGTGTACACTGTAAGGTAATCTCTCTGATAATTATGTTACTAAATTACATAAAATAAAATATTACAGTCTTTACTTTTTCACAAATTCTAGATCTGCAACATTTGTTCATCCAACAAGGATGCACTGTGGATACATGTTCTCATTATTCTGTGACATGATATTTACAATTAAAGCAATATTGAGATTCTGATGGATGGATTTATTAGGAATATAACTTTTATCTCTACCTTCACTGAAGTCCCCACCCTGAATCATAAAGTTTTTAACCACACGGTGGAATGTAGAACCTTTATAACATAACTTCTTCCCAGTTGTTTTCCCAAGGCCTTTCTCCCCTGGGGGAAAAAAAAAAGAAGTTTAGCTACAAACCCAGCACTCCCCGGGAATAACCAACCAACTAATTTGCGGTGAAATCCCTCCCATGTGCTGATACTATGAGAGATGTAAGACACAGACAGATGACACAATGTATGTAGCATATATACATAATACACACACCAAAATAAATTATGCAAAGCAGTGTATGTTTTAAATTGATCCAGAAACAATTCTATGTGCTACTGGAGGTAAGAATGAAGAGAATTATTTCACTAAAGAATGAAAACAAGAAAATTGGTTCAAACATAGGTTTTTAAAAATTAAACTTGCTATTTTAAATGTTTAGCATTAAACCCGTTTTATTCTTCTTGGCAAGGGAGTAAGCAATGATACATAATGAAAAGCAATTTTTAAAAAGTGCTAAATGTATTTAAAGAATTAAAATTTGGATAACAACATTTTCCCGGGCCAAATTAATTTTGAAATGTCTTATTTGACGAATTAATACATAAAGATTTTATTATATAAAATAGATCCTTATCATTTTAAAGATTATTTCTTTTTCATACTGTCCTCTTTTAAGAAATGTTTCCTTCATTCATATTTCATATCATATTCAAGTTTTAGCTATATAACTCACTTAACAGATCATTGTATGTATTCTTTTAATGTTTTCTTTTTATTAGATATTTTCTTCATTTACATTTCAAATGCTATCTCGAAAGTCCCCTACACCCTCCCTCCACCTTGCTCCCCAACCCACAAACTCCTGCCTCCTGGCCCTGGCATTCCCCTGTACTGGGGCATATAATCTTCGCAAGACCAAGGGCCTCTCTTCCCGAAGATGGCCTAATATTCTGCTACATATGCAGCTAGAGTCAAGAGCTCCGGGGTACTGGTTAGTTCATATTGTTGTTCCTCCTATAGAGTTGCAGACCCCTTCAGCTCCTTGGGTGCTTTCTCTAGCTCCTCCATTGGGGGCCCTGTGTTCCATCCAATAAATAAATGACTGTGAGCATCCACTTCTGTTATTTGCCAGGCACTGGCATAGCCTCACAAGAGACAGTTATATCAGGGTCCTGTCAGCAAAATCTTGCTGGCATTCATTATATATTTATGAAGGTTCTCATTCTCCTGCCTTAAAACAGATACATCTGTAAGTAGCCAGTCATTCTTATTGAAAACAAGTTAAAAACTCACTCACCTGAGCACAGGCATAGGAAGTTTTTGCATGTTTTTGGACATATGTCTGAGAAGAGCTGAAACATAATTCGACCAACTGAAACAAAATATGAGGGGAAAAAACAGTGAGCAAGTTGATAATATAACAATATTTCATATAAGAGAACTTAACTAGAAGGTACCCAACAACAGTATGGTTTTTTTTTCTTTGTTTCTTTTTTTAATTACAGTACTGGAGATCAATCCCATACAATAAAAGTGTTTAAACTTATGGCTCTAGAACAAAAATTGTAGGATCTGAAATTTTGTTGTTGTTGTTTTTTTAAATTTTTCTTTTTATCTCTGTGAGTATACTGTCAGTGTCTTCAGACACACCAGAAGAGGGCATCAGATCCCAAGATGGTTGTGAGCCACCATGTGGTTGCTGGGAATTGAACTCAGGACCTCTGGAAGAGCAGCTGGTGATCTTAACCTCTGAGCCATCTCTCCAGCCCTGAAGTGTTCTTTTAAAACAGGGTTTTGGTTTTGTTTTTTTTTAGACAGGGTTTCTCTGTGTAGCCCTGGCTATCCTGGAACTCACTCTGTAGACCAGGCTGGCCTCAAACTCAGAAATCCGCCTGCCTCTGCCTCCTGAGTGCTGGGATAAAAGGCGTGTGCCACAAAACAGGGTCTTCTTATACATTAGATCCCTTTAATACTAATGACCTTTTAAAAAATGTTTGGTTTTGCTAGGCTAAAGATCAAACTTAGTACCTCACAGGTATGCACAGCAAGTACTCTATACACATTCCCAACTCCAAGCATTCTTTTTTTAATAAAGATTTATATATTTCATTTATAGGAGTACACTGTCACTGTCTTCAGACACACCAGAAGAGGGCATCAGAGCCCACTACAGATGGTTGTGAGCTACCATGTGGTTGCTGGGAATTGAATTCATAACCTTTGGAAGAGCAGTAAGGGACTCTTAACCGCTGAACCGTCTCTCCAGCCCCCAAGTATTCTTAATAGTGTGTGGCCTGTTAGGCCCTGTCAGGGACGAATGAGCACAACCCTCTTGAGAGTCTTTTCTGATCAGTAGTTAGAAGGAAAGCTTTCCCATACTCTTTGGTGCTTTCTTTCCTGAGATAACTTGAAGCCAATCACCTAAACTCAATGCTCATGTTCTACTCCCTGAAATCTAGGGGATAACAATTTGCTCTGAAGAATCGATGCCACTTACAATAAACAGCAATGAGAAGGAACAAGTCTGCAACTGATCTCACTACACACTGGAAAACAGTTCTCAAATTCTGGTTTCAAGATTCTTTCGAACTGTTAAAAGTTACTAAGCTGTTGTTTATGGGTTACACTTGTTAATTGCATATATAAATCGAAACTTAAGACATTTTTTTATGACACAATACTCAAGCACCCATTCCATTAGTGCTCAGGTCAGTGAAGTGAGATTTCCCTGTGAGAGCAAATCCTATTTTAGTATTATAAAAACAGTTCTGACTGTATAAACCTGCTTCAAGAATTATTTAGGTTTATTACATTTCCTTTTCCTTGGGGTAGGTGGCTCCCCATGTACTACAGAATATGTGTTGAATTCAGAAGACAACTTGCCAGAATGAGTTTTCCCCTCCCACTATGTGGTACCAGGGATCACATTCAGAGGGTCAGCTCAGCAACAAGTACCTTCTCCCACTGAGCCATTTCACCTGCCCCGAAGAAATGAAGTTTCAGTTTCCAATTCTCTCCTAACTCCATTTCCTCCTTCAGTCTACAAAACCCTTTCCCTTTTAGACATTTTCCTTAAAGAGTCAGAATAAGCGCCTGGCATGGAGGCTCATGCCTTTAATCTTTAATCCCAGCAGAGACAGACTGATCTCAATGTGTTCAACTCCAGCCTGTTTACACAGTAAGACCAGGACAGTCAAGGCTGTCACACAGAGAAACCCTGCTTGAAAAACCAAAACCAAAGAGAGAAGGGGGTTGGAGGGGATAAATCAAAATTATTGTAGACCAAGCATGAGCCACGTTTAGAACAAACACAAACCAAGTTCTACTGTTATCACTAAAGTTTTGTTTTTGTTTTTGTTGTTGTTGTTGTTTTTTCGAGACAGGGTTTCTCTGTACAGCCCTGGAGCTCACTTTGTAGACCAGGCTGGCCTCGAACTCAGAAATCCACCTGCCTCTGCCTCCCAAGTGCTGGGATTAAAGGCGTGCGCCACCATGCCCGGCTTAAAGTTTTAATATATTTCTAGCTATCCTACTGTCTTCTTGGCTGCACTACAGATAACTATCATGAATAAGAGTGGGATCATTACTGCCCATCATGGAAGGAAACTTCCTTATGTCAACACTCTAAGTCTAATCTCCAACTAAATCAATTTCTAAAACAAATTCAAAGCTGTAGCTGTTTTTTGAAGAAAAGGATGGAGAAAGAAAACAAAAAAGAAAAACTTTTAGGTAATAAATGACCAATGTGCATAAATACATGTCAGAATATTTCAAGAATACCTATAACATCGGAAACATGGAAATACCAGTGCAATAAAAATATCGGCATCAATCTTTATAAACTCCTGAAATGGCTGAGGTGGGCTTCAAGGTCACAATCATATGCTTTTCTATAAACAAACACACAAAATACAAAAACAATAAAAAGTTCTTCATTAGCCTTTAAGACTAGCCAATTAGCTCCTGCCCTCTATACTTTTTGAGATGTGGTCTCCATTAAGTTGCTCAGACTGGCCATGAACTCAATTTGTAGTTCAGGAAAACCTTAAACCTACAATCTTCTAGTCCAGGCTAACTTCTTCTTCTTCTTTTTTTTTTTTTTAATTTTTATTTTTTTGGTTTTTTGAGACAAGGTTTCTCTGTATAGCCCTGGCTGTCCTGGAACTCACTTTGTAGACCAGGCTGGCCTCGAACTCAGAAATCCGCCTGCCTCTGCCTCCCGAGTGCTGGGATTAAAGGTGTGCGCCACCATGCCCGGCTTCCAGGCTAACTTCTTAAGAAACTAAAAGAGGGGCTGTTGAGATGTCTCAGCAAGTCAAAGTGCTTGCTGCCAAACCTGATAGTCTGAGTTTGATCTCCAGGTTCCACACTGTCAAAGGAGAACCCACTCCCCTACTTATTTTTTCTTCTGATCTCCACATGCATGTACTCATACACATTAAATAAGTAAACGTAATAGAAAATCCTTCTTCAATAACTGCTAGGACAGTAAACATGGGATGTTTACTCCCCCATTGGTTTCCCTGGCTGACTATGTTATAACAAGTCTGCCTAATTGTGCTGTTATTAATACATCCCACTAAATTCATGATACAAAACCATACTCTATTCTCAAAGTTATATTACTTAGTAACTCTCTTCAACACAGTTTCTACTTCATATTTAATTCACGAGCAGTTAAAGAGTGGAGATCATATATGTCTAGTAATAAGGCTGAGATGCGAGGGACATTTCTGTTCTCCTAGTACAAATCTGGTCCGACACATCTACCCTGAGTGAGTCTAACGCTTAGAGTAGATACGAAGGTGAACAAACTACCACACTACTGTCTCTAGAGCCACAGAAAGACCGATGTCATGACGAAGGTCACAAGCAACACACACACATGCCTGACATAATTACCCCTTAATTTCTTAATAAAAATTTAAAATACTTCCACTGTTTTCTACAGACAGATTTTAATTAGTATTTTGTGAATCTTAAATAGAAAAGTAGAACATCCCTTTTAATCATATCCCCATTTTTATCCATCCTGATAAACTGCCAAGGATTTATGATACTTCTCTTGGGTCCACAAAAAACAAAAAAAAAAAACCTAAAGCAAAAAAACTCGTTAAAAAAATCATCTTGGGGCTAGGATTGTAGCTGGTAGAATGCTAAACCAGTATGCACAAGGCCAGAGTAGGAACAATTGCTCTGAGCTCTGGTCCTCGTCCTCTCAGCTATTAGGGTTGTAGGACACACACCTGGCAGAATAGTCCCAGACTTAGACATGCACACTAAAGTACTTCAAAGTAAAGAGTCATGATGTAATGCCCTTGGACATACATCAGGAAAAAAAAAGATGTATATTAAGAGAACAACACATTGGCCTTAAGAAATTTAAGGCTAGCCTGAGAAACAGCGAGACCTGATCTCACAACAAAATGAAAAGGCAATTCCAAACACAGAAATAATGTCTAAAGTAGTTAAACCTAAAGGACAGAGGTGGTCCAAAAAAAAAAAAAAAAAAAGTCATTTGTGATCTTAAAGTACCTTATTTTAAAATTTGCTTTCGGCACTCAAAAGGCAGAGGATCTCTGTGAATTCAAGGCCAGCCTAGTCTACATATTGAGTTCCTGGACAGCCAGAACTTCATAGAAAGACCCTATCTCAAAAAAGAAAAAAAGGATAGGAGTGGAATAAAAAGTTAAGTATCCTATTCAAAAGAGTCCAGTTCTTTCATTTTCACATGATACCACAAGTGAAAAATTTCTACCTGATACAGTAGCAGTCACAACACCCCCCACCACCACCCCCTCCCACAGAATTTTTGCATTGGTGGTTACCAATACAAAAATTACCCTCATGTCATATGCATATTCTCCAAAACATCTTTATTTAATATATGCAAAGGTTTCCAAAATTTAAAATAAAATGTGATCTCTGAATTCTTTTTCATTTTGAGCATTCTGGATAAAAAATGTTTAATCTGTACTTAGAAATAAAAATATTTGTAAATTCATGAGTTAAAGACAATCTTGAGAAAAGTTAGATATTTTGAACTTGAAGAAAATGAGTATCAAAATTTATAGGATACATTTAAACTTCCCATGTAAACATATAATTAATCCTTTATATTAGAAAAGGAATCATGGAACTGGAGATATTTCTCAGTGGTTAAGAACACTGGCTGTGCTGGGCGTGGTGGCGCACGCCTTTAATCCCAGCACTCGGGAGGCAGAGGCAGGTGGATTTCTGAGTTCGAGGCCAGCCTGGTCTACTAAGTGAGTTCCAGGACAGCCAGGGCTACACAGAGAAACCCTGTCTCGAAAAACCAAAAAAAAAAAAAAAAGAACACTGGCTGCTCTTCCAGAGGACCTGAGTTCAATTCCCAGCAGTAACATGGTGGCTCTCAACTATCTCTAATTTCAGTCCTAGAAGACTCAACTCTTTCACACATACATTCAGGCAAAACACTAATGCACATAACATTTAAAAAAGAAATTATAATAAAAAAATAAAACCAAATCAAACATTAGAAGGAAATGATAAAAACTAACAAACAGACAAACAAACAAACAAAAATCCCTGAAATTGATAAAGCTGAAAAGAGGACAATAACAGTCTAAGACACTAAAATCTGGTTCTTAAAAAAATGATAGATTAATGGTAGATTAAGAGGAATAAAAGACAACAGGCACACATTGTCCAAATAGTGAAAGAACAGAGGGAATTATGAATGCTTGTGAGAAAAATCCAAGAAAACAAGAGTCCTGTGACCTCAGTTTCTTCAAAAGCATGGACTTGTTCCTGGAATGTGCTTTCCTGGCCCTCCCAGCTGTGGCAGTCGGACAGTTTACTTTAGCTCATTCATTACAACTGGCTGTTGTCTATATGCCTCTCTGAAAAAAATGTTTTTGCCATGTTCTGCTTGTCATTGTGACTTTAAGCAGGTGACTCTTCTTAATCCTTGGGAGTTTAAATTGTCTGATGTGTTGAATAAATCAGGAGTCAACAGCCGGGGGTGGTGGCGCACGCCTTTAATCCCAGCACTTGGGAGGCAGAGGTAAGTGGATTTCTGAGTTCGAGGCCAGCCTGGTCTACAGAGTGAGTTCCAGGACAGCCAGGGCTACACAGAGAAACCCTGTCTCGAAATAAATAAATAAATAAATAAATGCAGGAGTCTTGGCCCACTCTATTTTTAGGCCCTGCTCTCCCAAGTTCATGCTACCATTAGAGCGATAAACAACATATTTTCCATCAGGGGTGAAAGATCAGCTATCACTACATACTAGGAAAACAATCCTAGCACATAAACCTGACAAGTTAGATAAATAAATACATCAGCTTCTTAAAAGCCACAAACCACCAATAATAAATCAATTAAATAACATACATGTGAATGAATAATCCTGTATTAATCAAAGAAATTAGAGCCTATGTTAAGAACCTTAATAACCACCAAATATTACAGGATAACAACAGAATGACTTCCAATAGGAACAATTTACTGGATTCATACAGGAAACCTGTTATACAATGTAAAGGTTGTCCCCCTTTTAAATCTGCATTTGCAGTCATCCAACAGTTTTATAATTCAAAAGAAAATCTGTTTTGTATTTGTACTCATGGTAACTGAAAGTACATACTTAATCCTTAACAGTACATCTTGATTTCTGCATCACCTCTGCTTATCAAAGTAAATCTAAATCAGATACTTTTATTTGTGACGCTGGAAATTGAACTTGGAGCCAACAATACAACAGGCAAGCACTCTTCCCAGACAAGCACTCTCCCACTGCTTCTGGCTGATTCTTAAAAATAAGTGGGGCAATAGTGGTGGACACCTTTTATCCCAGCACTCGGTTCTCTTTGAGTTCTACGACAGCCTGGTCTACACAGAAAAACCCTGTCTTGAAATACAAAAACAAAACAAAATTTAAAAGGTTAAAAATAGAAGACGCCTGAAAAAAAAAAGACATTAAACGAAGATGTATAGCCATGTTAAGTACATTCTTTTCAAGACTGACATCCATCTGTGGTGTTGGGGATCAAAGTCAGGTCCTTGGTTATTCGAGGAAAATACTTCCCAGTTATATTCCTATTACTTTCTGAGTATGTTAATACATTAGTTTTGCAAAAAAAAAAAAAAAATCCGTGAAAAATCTCCAGAGTAAGTTTGGTAAATGCTAAATAAACTGCAGCTACAGTCAGGGTCGAAATGTTAGATGAGAAAAACAGAACGTTTAAGATCGCTCCAATCCTTTGTTCAGAACCGTCACCGTCTTCCTTTTATCCTAGAGCCTGAGTTTTCCTTATTCTGTTCCCTCTACTCCAGCCAGACCGGGACCTTCGCTTTCCCTCAAGAAACACAAGCGCTGTCTCAGAACCCAAGCTAACCGTTGGCTGCCACTACCAAGCACAGTTCTCAAAGGCGTCCCTCCACAGGTTCGGCTTCGCACCTACTCAAATGTCATCTTCTCAAGATGGCCTTTCTCGCTCACCGCCTGACTAAAACAGCACTACTGGAGGGAATGCGGTTTTTACCCCTTCACTTCCTGCCTCTTTCCCCCAGGACGTCAACATAAAAGAAGCAGCAGCCCTGCTTTAGTCACTGCTGCCCTTCCAGAGCCCAGGACAAGCAGCTCTCCTGCGAGTCCACTGCGACCTAAGACGTGGCGCACACCACACACCTCCAGTTAAGATCCCTGTCGGTTGAGAACCGCGCATCCGTACACATGTTCCTGCTCGATACACACGCGACCTTTACATGTGTGCGCACCGATGTGTGCAGCAGCCACCTCTCTGCACACAGAGACGTCGACGCCTCGGGATTAATGAATGGCTGCACACTGGACTTCCAAAAAAAAAAAAAAAAAAACCAAACATCGCGGCCGCAGCCTAGGAGCAATCCCGGGGCTACAGAACCCGCACAAGCCCTTCAGTCTCTCCTCTCCAGCCACGTCTCCCGGAGCCAGTACATTCTCGGGAAGGCTCCCGAGGGACAGCGGAGGGCAGCTGGCCGGCTCGTGACCGCGGCGGCTCCGCAGCTCTGGCCGGCCGAGCCCGCCCCGCCCCGCCCCCGCCCGGCTCCGGCTCCGGCTCCGCCGCGTCCACTTCCACCCCGACCCGGGCCCACAGAGGGGCCCGCCCCGCTCACCCGGTTCCCGGTTGATCTCGATGTCGAAGTGACACTGCGGCCGGTCCTGGGCGCCCATCGCGAGCGCAGCAGCGGGACGGCGGCGAGCTGCGGACAGGGAGGAGGGCGCTGAGGGCAGGCGGGCGGCCGGGCGGGGCGGGGCCCGGCCCGCCTGACAGGGACGCGGCCGACGAGAGGCCGCCCCACCCTGCCCACCCGCCCGCCCGCCCACCCCAGCCGCGGCTACCCGCGCTCCCGTCGAGCTTCTCACCTGGCCGCACAGCTCCGGAGAACGCCCTGCCGGCGCCGCCGGAGCCTAACGTCACCAACGGAACGCCACCTCTTCCCCGTGAGGGCCAGCCGGCGAGCGCCACGCCAGAGCTCGCGAGGCCGGACGCAAGCGTCGCGAGAGTTCGTCTCGCCGCCGAGCGGGGTGTGGGGTCGGAGTAGGCGGTCCGCGCCAGGGCTCTCGTGCCCCGCCCCTCAGGATCCCCTGTCCAATCCCGAGTGCGCAGACGTGTGCGAGCTGTCAACCACGGCTCACTCATGCAGCACCGCGAGATTTCTGATTGCGTGGCCAGTGGATGAACGCAGGGTGAATCCCAGGCTTCCGGCCGACGTGGCGGGTGACCTGTTCTCTCTCGTGGTTGATGCGGTCACGCTGTTTGTCTCGCGTTAAAAGAATCGAGGACCAGATGGAGCCAGATGTGCCTCCCTTGCCCGCCAGGGTGAGACGAGGCTGGCCGCCGGCTCGAGGCCAGCCTGGGTCACTTGAGGCTTTCTCAGAAATACAACGAAAGGAAACAAAAATCAAGGCAACAACAAAACCCCGAAGCAAAACACAAACCGTAGCGTTTACACCTGCGCACCAGCGCTTGGTGGGTAAAGGCAGGAGATTCAGAAGTTCAAGGTCAGCCTGAGATACCTGAGACCTGTGAAGAAACCAAACCAGTTGACAGGAGCGATGGTCTAGCAGTTAAGATGGTCTAGAGGCCGCTTTTGCATTGGACCTGGTTCAAAGCCCAGCTCAATAACCGCATGGTGGCTTACAACCATCTCGTTTCAGGGTTTCCATCGCGCTCCCCTGACCTCCGTGGACACCAAGCATGCACATGGTGCCCAGACATACATGCAGGCAAAACAGAAAGTAAAACCTTACAAAAGGAAAGTCTGTGAGCAATAATACACAGCCTTTAATCCCAGCGGCTCGAGAGGCAGAGGTAGGTGGCTCTCAGTCTGAGGTCAGTCAGTTCTACATATTGTCTTCCTGGCCAGTCAGGGCTAGGTAGATCCTGTCTCAAAACAAAAGGTACACAATAAGAATGTGCTGTTGGGGCTGGCGAGATGGCTCAGTGGTTAAGAGCGCCGACTGCTCTTCTGAAGGTCCCGAGTTCAAATCCCAGCAACCACATGGTGGCTCACAACCATCCATAATGAAATCTGATGCCCTCTTCTGGAGTGTCTGAAGACAGCTACAGTGTACTTACATATAATAAATAAATCTTTTTTAAAAAATGTGCTGTTGTAGAAAATTTTAATCACAATCAGTGTTGAGGTTGGGTCTGTTACATAAAGCAAAATTCCATATCCAAAAACCTAAACCTACGAGTGACTTACCGTCTTTCCAAGCTTTTGTACCTTGTTCCTTAATTTAAAACTGTTGGTTAAATAAAATTGGCTACAGCCAATTACTGGAGGGATTCGAGGTAGGTGGATTTTGAGTTACCTGGGTGGGAAGAGTAAGGAGAAAAGAGAGACCAAGTGTAGAAGGAGGAATGGGAGAGAGGAAGCCCCCATGGGGGGAGGCAAAGGATGAGCACACAGCCAGAAAAAACAGTCCATATCTGGGGTACACCCAAGGGAGGTAGCCAGGACAGCAGTTAGAAGAGTACATTAGGAGTTACCCTCCACTCATTTATTTATAAGCCGGGATAAGCTTAAATCGGTTCTACTATGTTGTCTCTGTGTTTGGAGAGATGGCTCAGCTGTTGAGTCCTCACTTACGATGGGTATAGTGGCACGCACCTTTAATCACAGCACCCAGCACTTAGTAGGCAAAGACAGGTTGCTCTTTGTGACTCAAAGGCCAGTCTGTCTACACAGAGAGTTCCAGGAAAGACCACAAAGAGAGACTCTATAGTGAGAATTTTGGTTTCTTAGAAAACCCAGTTATAATTGTGTGAATGTCTTTATTTAACCCCAGGTGTGGGATAAGAGACTACTCCACAGCAGGTGATTATGATTTGCCAAGTGCACTGGCAGGGGCATGCTTTTGCCAGCTGTAGATAGTTTACATTCAGAAGTCTAGGGATGCTTCCAAGGGTATGAACCAGAGTCCTGAGATGAGGTGGGGCGCTCTGGGAATGCTGCTTCTCCTGGAGTTTTGCCAAGTGTTCGTGAGCAAAGAGATGAGAAGAAATTGGAGATATCCTGACCATGAAGATTGGACTTGCCTCAAGTAACTCAACATCCCCAGTCAGCAGGAAATAATCTAAAGAGGTCTGTGCCTCATTTCCTCTCTTTCTTTCCTTCCTACCTAGCGTTGGGGAGTTGGAAGAGATCAGGGTGGAATAAGGGTTGGAAGGGAAGTAGATCTAAGACCCCAATAAAGTAACTCAAAAAAATAGTACCAACACAAATCTGTGTTTAAAATAAGAGTGCTTTCTGTTCTTGCAGAGGACTGTATTAGTTAGGGTTTTACTGCTGTGAACAGACACCATGACCAAGGCAAGTATTAATAAAACAACATTTAATTGGGGCTGGCTTACAGATTCAGAAGTTCAGTCCATCATCATCAAAGTGGGTGCATGGCAGTATCCAGGCAGGCATGGTGCAGGTAGAGCTGAGAGTTCTACTTCTTCATCCAAAGGCTGCTAGTGGAAGACTGACTTCCAGGCAACTAGGGTGAGGATCTTTTTTTTGTTGTTGTTTTTGTTTTGTTTTGTTTTGTTTTTCGAGACAGGGTTTCTCTGTATAGCTCTGGCTGTCCTGGAACTCACTCTGTAGACCCGGCTGGCCTCGAACTCAGAAATCCGCCTGCCTCTGCCTCCCGAGTGCTGGGATTAAAGGCGTGTGCCACCACCGCCCGGCTAGGGTGAGGATCTTATACCCACACCCACAGTGACACACCCATTCCAACCAGGTCACACCTATTCCAACAAGGCCACAACTTCAGATGGTGCCACTCCCTGGTCCAAGGATATACAAACCATCACAAGGACTTACATTGTTTCTAGCACCCACACCAAGTGGCACACAACCACCTCTAACCTCCAGATTCTGATGCAGTGCTCTAGCCCTCCCAGGCACAGACATGGTGCACATAAACTCATGAAAGTGCATACACAAAGTTTTAAAATAAGCAAGAAGTAAAAACAAAAACAAAAATAAATACCAAACCTAGTAGGTTTGGATTCAGTGCTGTTGGGACAACTGTTTCTGTCTTGGCCTTTCTGTCACAACCAGAATTTTGTTCACCTTTTAAATACAGCCCCTGGTCTATGAAATGTGAAGAGATCAGGATATAAATGTTTCATTAGGAAAATACATGTTCTGAACATAACTCTTGTTACATACTCTACCAAATACTTTCTCATGGTCTTGGCCCTGGCTTTTCATTGCTTTTGACTGTCTTCTGTCAAAGGTTTTTATTTCATTTTTACAAATTCTGTTATCAATGAAAGAAAATGTTACTTCCTAGAGCTGAAAATTGTTTGTAGGAATTACAATACTTCTGTAAGTCTTTAAACACTAGTTTCATTTTGGGGGATAAATGCATCGTGTCTACATGTCTATATGTATCTATACATAAATATACACCGCTAAGCACAACCTGCTCAGGCTGCATGTTCTTTGTGTGTTTCCAGGACTGGTGTTGGATGACCAATTGCTGTTCCCTGGGGAAGACTGTTTCTCCCACTCTCAACACTCCTTAGTTGCTAGTAGTTCTTTGTGTAGAGTTGAGGCCTCCAGTTTGGTATCCCTATTGTCCTTGCTCAGCTCATGGTTTAAGCATTCAAGTTGGTGAAACTTATGGGTGTAGCCTCTGACATTACTAGGAGACAAAATCTCACAGCAAACTCCCTGATTCTCTGGCTCTTGCAATCTTTTTGCCCCCTCTACAGGAAATATTCCCTGAGCTTAGGTGCAATTGTTTTGTAGATCTGTTGGGACTGGACTCTATAACCCTGAGTTTTGACAAGTTGTGGTTTTCTGTAATGGTCTCTGTTTGTTGCAAAGGCTAGCTAGCCCTGGTAAGTGTCTTATTCTGGTGGTCAGTTGATCCTACTTTTCGTGGTTACTTCCTTCAGTTTGTGCTTCTGCACTCAGAATTCCCTAGAAGCTGGGGATGTAGCTCAGTGGAACAAAACATGCCCTGGGTTCTATCTGCAACACCAGAAAACAGAGGGAGAAGGGGAGAGAGGCAGAAGAGGACAGACAAGGGAAGGGGAGAGAAACGGATGTGTAGACTTCAAGTTCATGAAAACTTTCTCTGTTTGCATCTGGGAATTTGAGTTTCTCCTTTTAAGTTTAAATCCAGTCTTCCTGTTTCAGGTGTGGTGGAATTCACATCTTGGAACCCTACCTGGGCTTAAACAAATGGCCCTTTGTTAAAGACTATCTTTTTAACCCATGAGTTGCTTGGTTCTCTGACCTCATACCATTATCCGTGCCACCCTGCCTTTATAAAACTGTAAGGTTTGCATAATATAATCTTTACCATTTAAAAATCATCTTTAAGTGCAGTTAAGTGGTATGATGTACGCTCACCTTTGGTTGTAGCTATCATCAATCAACTCCAAAAGTTTGTTATCTGGAAGAATACATCTCCCTCATTCTCTTTCTTTCTCTTTCTTTCTTTCTTTCTTTCTTTCTTTCTTTCTTTCTTTCTTTTTTTATGCATGTGAGTACACAGATGGTTGTGAGCCTTCATGTGGTTGTTGAGAATTTAATTTTAGGACCTCTGCTCACTCCAGTCAACCGGGCTTGCTCCGGTCGGCCCTGCTCACTCAGTCCCTGCTTGCTCCGGCCCAAAGATTTATTATACATAAGTACACTGTAGCTGACTTCAGACACACCAGAAGAGGGCGTCAGATCTCATTACAGGTGGTTTTTTGAGCCACCATGTGGTTGCTGGGATTTGAACTCTGGAAGTTCTGTCAGTGCTCTTAACCACTGAGCCATCTCGCCAGCCCCAATATTTTATTTATTTTTAAGGTTTATTTATTTTATATGTATGAGGACACTGTTGCTGTCTTCACACATACCAGAAGAGGGCATCAGATCCCATTACAGATGGTTGTGAGCCACCATGTGGTTGCTGGGATTTGAACTCAGGACCTCTGGAAGAGCAGTCAGTACTCTTAACTACTGAGCCATCTCTCCAGCCCCTTCCCTCATTCTTTATACCCACTTTGTACATCCACACTTACACTTCCTGTGTGTAGAATCATGGTGGTGGTCTATTCTGGTTGTCAACTTAATGCATCTGGAACCTACTAAAGTCTAAGCTGCTGGCATCCTTTTTGTATTTTCGAGACAGGGTTTCTCTTTGTGTTTCCCTGGCTGTCCTGGAACTTACTCTGTAGACCAGGCTGGCCTCAAACTCAGAAATCCGCCTGCCTCTGCCTCCCAAGTGCTGGGATAAAAGGCGTGCGCCACGACGACCGGCATGCTGCTGGCATTTTTATAAGGGGTTTTCCTGGGTTATGTGAAAGCCAAAGACTAACCCTAAACTGAGCCACACTTTCTGCTGGCACCATGGAAGGAAACCTTATTTCTGCCTGCTGTGCTCTTACTGTCAAGTTCATTCATCCTGTCCCTGAGTCATTACGGTGTTGGTTGGTATTAGAACCAACTTATCTGGGATTCCTACACAGACTGAAGACCCTCAGCTCTCCAGGAATCTCCCAGGCCTTCAGTGCAAGATTGGGATCACTGAGATATCCAGCCCCAAGGGCTGAACAATTAACAGATTTTCAATCTTTTCAACAAAGAAGAGTAAGCCAGTGTCTTCCATGGGCTCTGCTTCAGTTACAGCCCCCCCCCACCCCCCTTCTTGTCCTGACTTCCCTGCATGATGGACTGTGATCAAGACATTTAAGCCAAACAGCTCTTTCCTCTACAAGATGCTTGTCATCATGGTGTTGTATGACAGCAACTGAAAGCAAGCAGATACGGTCTTTCCTTTATGGCTGGCTGGTTTCACAGTATAAAAGCAAAGTATCTTTACATTGCATCCATGTTGTGTATCAAGATTTTAAGCAGGAAGGGAACAAGAGTGAGTAATGGGGGTGAATGTGACCAGACACATTATATACATGTGTGAAAATGTCATTAAGCTATTATATATATGCTAACAAAAACATTTTTCCTTTTTGGGGGGGCTCATGTAGCCCGATTGACTTGACGTCCTGCCTACACCTCCTAGGTGTGCCTGGGGCTGGTTGTTATTTTTTCCTTCCTTTTGCCTCTCAGCATTGAATGCACCCTTTGCGTGGGCCTCTAGCAGGAGTACTTATTTCAACTTCTCTCCCTGAAAAGAGACTTTAACAGTTTATAACTATTTAAGGAGAAGAAAAGAGGTGAAAGAAAGGAGAAAATAGGGCTGTGTGAAGATGTAATTAGTTGACATGGGACACTGAGGACGGACGTGTATCATTTATTACATGTCATCAGATAATCACTATTGTTGACAATGACACCGCTGTCATACACCTCAGGTCCTCGCAGGTCCTCAGGTTCTACCGTGGGATCTGTTTTATTAATAAATATTTATAGTCAGAATACAGTAGAGTTGGTAGCGAGTTTCTTCACAGTCTAAAATGAATGGGACTTTTTGCCCATGTTCTGAGCAGCTCTCTGATTCCCAGGAGATGGGTTCCAATCAGTCCTCATTACAGCCTTCTGGAAAACTACTCCACTGCCTTTGTGAGACTGCTTGTGTTGGCGTCTGCGATGGTAGCTAAATAAATGAGATTTCTATGTAACACATGCTGATACCTATGGGTGAAAAACAGAAATTAGATGCTTGTTTTTATTCACCAGGCAGACTAATTAAACCCACTGAGGCAGAACAGCTTTCCCTCTGACTCAGTGTCACAGGTCATCAACCAAATGGTCTTACTATAGCCTTGGCTGTCTTCAAAGTCAGGAGATCCATCTGTCTCTGGCTCCCCAAGTATACCACCACACCAGGCTTTCCCAACCTCGTTAAACTTAGAATCTCGGCCATTTTCACTCCCACATCTGCCCCTCGAGATCAAACAACTATGCCTTTTTGGCCTGGACTACAACAGCAGTCTCCTCATCTCCTATATTGCAGCCCCGCTGTATTCTACAGAGCTGGAGTGATGACAGCAGTTTAAATCAGGATCCTGGAATGTAACTGTTCTAAAACCCTTAAAGATGCCATCACATTCCTACAAGGTCTTATGTGACGGGGTCTCTAGTCACTTCTGTGTCCTCATCTCCTGTGGCTTTCCCTTCACTGAGATCTGAACACAGGGGCCTCCTCGGTATGCCTGAGGATATCCAGCACCTTTGGCCTGCCTTATTTATTTCTGGGGCTCAGGCTTCTCTCAATGTTACCTCATGAAGGACACTCTGCACCCTGTCTTCTACTTACCCTACCTGATTTCTGCAGTGCTAGAAAGTGAACCCAGGGCTTCCTATACATGACAGGCATGCCCTGCCTTTATTCCATTTAAAGCACATATTCTTACATGTCTATTTTATTTCTCCACTCTGGTACTAGAGTCTAGAATGTCAGCTCCACAGAGAGTAGGAATCTCGTGTTTCCTATTCACCATACAATGCCTCCTTGTCTGTAGTACCACTGCTGGGTGTGGTGGTACATCTTAGTCCCAGCACATGGGAGGCAGAGGCAGTGGGAATTTCTGACTTCACAGTCAACCTGGACTACAGAGCAAGTACTGGGACAGCCAGGGCTACACAGGGAAACCTTTGTGCATTTGTGGGGGGTGGGGGGGATTAGAATAAAGGAGGCCCTTGTATGACCAAAGTAAGCACATGACATAGCCACTGTCAATTGCTGCCCATTCAGGAAGTCATTAGACTTGAGAAGTTCGACCTTCACAATGTGAAGAAACAGAATAAATTTGTAGGACCTTTGTATCTTTGCACAAGAGTCAGTATACCAAAAAGCATGTCTGCAGGCATTTTCTAAACATGAGAACGTGTTTAAAATGTAAAAAGGCAAACCTCAAATGCTGGAGTCAAACATAAACACCGCAAAATGGCAATTCTGCTGTTCCATTAAGATGCTTAGAGAATGGTTGTAAGTGACTTTTTAAGAGGCAAGGGGGGGGGTGTTAAAAATACTTAAGTAACGATACCGCATTGTCTATAAGAAATGGGACCTAGTTCTTGGACCAAATTTAGAAAAGGGTCTCAGATTCTGTTTCTTCCCATTCCGACATCTGGTTTAACGTAGAAATCCCTTTTTTGGTCGTATCTCCCACAGACTGACTGAGTGCTGGTTAACAAAATGGCCTGATTACTTTTGGGGGATGGAAGTGAAATCCACGAATAAAGAGACCAAGGCTCTCACGGAGCCTAGCTTTGAGACACTTTCCTCTGTCACCAGCTGACAGGGCTTTGTGTGAAACCCTGACTAACTCCAGGTTCTTACCATAAACTGTCAATATGGATTTGAGTAGTAAGTAAATAACCTTTAGAGGGCGGAGCACAGGCCATCCTCCGGCCGCAACCTGCCCAGTGCAAAGATTACAGGCATGCAGCACCACTCAAGCCAAGTAACCTCTTCCGCACCTCCCCTTTCTCGTCGGTTTGTCACCCAAGGCTGCCGCGCGTCCCCAGTGGCACTTACTGGACGCACTCGTTCGCTCGGCCCTTATTCTGATACTCCACGATACAGCGGATCAGCTGGTCATTCTCCTCCAGGAGCTGAAAGACGGGCGAGGAAGAAATGCAGGGGGCTCTCAGCTGGAGGTCCGGGGCAGGCGCCGAGCTGACCCTGCTCCCATTCCTTCCCCGGCCCACAGGCTGTCCCCACCACGGTCCGGCCCCTGCAGGAAGCTCCTGCACCAAATCTCCGGCTCTCGGTCGCTCACCCGCTGGATTGTCTCTTGATTGACCTTGGCTTTGCCGCGTAGCCAGTCAGGAGCGAAGATGACAGACATGCTGCAAAAAAAAAAAAGCTCGGGAGCCCCCGAGTCGCGCGCTGCTGACGCAAGCCTACACCGCCCCGCGTGGAGGCGGGGGTGTTAGAGACTCGACGCTGATTGGGTGCGACGCGGGGGCGTCACCTGTGATTGGACGCGCGAGCAAGCTCTTGCTTGCTCTTGCAGAGTCTATGACGCTACTCTGGGGGCGGGACTTTGCTGATGATTGATGGCCAAGAGCTGGCTGGTTTCTCAGCCTGGCTCTCCTGTCCCAAACCCTTCTAGTTCTAGTACAGTGGGAACTGAGAGGCTCCTTCCAGTCAGATCAAACCGGAAAGCACTGATATTAGCTGTTCTCTTATCCTGAAAGATACATGAGTGTGTCTAGATTCTTTCTAGGCAATAAAAAAATTTTAAAACCAGCGTATCAGGCCGGGGTCAGTGGTTAAGAGCCCCCTTGCCTGCTCTTCCAGAGGACCAGAGTTTGATTCCCAACCTCCCCATTTCGAGTGGCTCACAACCACCTGTAACTTAAGCTCCAGCAGATCTAATGCCCTCTTCGGGCCTGCACAGGCACTCAAATACATGTGGCAAACACAGGTGTAACACAGAAGTAAACATTTACTATGAAGTCGTATTGCTTATTGCCACCCTAAAAAGTACTAGCATTTTCTCCACTTTACAGAACAGAAAATAGATGCATTTTCCCGAGTCCTATTGCCAATGATGACCATCACCTTACACCTTCATTTAGAGGGAAGATCTAGAGAACTCCCTGGAGTTCTGTTTCTCTGCCCTAGAACGGGTTTGCCCACCCTCATTTAGGTGTTTAAGGCAGCAGCTTTCCCTTCATTCTAGGCATGAAGATCCAATAAGAGAAGTTGGGGTGACCTGTCTGTGTGGGGTTGGACTCAGAGATTCTTACTTCTCAAGTTCACACATCAGTCCCTCCCAGAGATTCTACAGAAGACAGGATGGGCAGAGTGGGGTCATCAAGAGCAGGGTGCACACCTTGCTTAGTACCACTCTACCCTCAGTAATTCCCATTTAGAGTGGAGGACTGATTTCGGCAGGAGGTGGTGTCAAATAGGCACAGATGTGTGTGTGGGGGAGGTGGGGAAGAAGTCTCAGCGTATAGGTGTGGATATCAGGGGGCTGGGAGGACTCAATCCTGGACTTTCTCCAGGAGGCAGTGGGAACTACGGATGGTCTTGGGCAGAAGACTGGTAATGCCTGAAAACTTTCTTGGCAGTGATAAGATGAAGGTGGAAAGGAGGTTGGGTTCGAGGAAGAGCAGTTAGAGGATGACTGCGGGTGAGCAGCCCAGAAGAGATGGATACTGTGAGAGAAATGTACACTTGAGGAAGGAGAGCTGGTCAGCCTCAGTGACTGAATGGAGAGGAAGATGCAGGAGGAACTAGGGATGGTGAGTGGGAGTTCTGGGTTTGGCATCTGAGAGATTCATGATGCCATTTATGGAATCAGGGAACATGCTGTGGGGGAGGGGGAGCTGGACCGAAGGCAACAGAAATGTAGTCTGAGGTTATCCCATGTGAAAATACTGAAGTTCATGGGTATTTGGGTCTGGAAGCATGAATGAAGTCTGGAGGGACAGAGCTGTGATAAACATCACTTGGGCAAACTGCTTCCAATCATGTGGTAGATAAGTCTGCCCAAGGAGAGTGTGGTGGTTTCCCTTATGCAGAGGAAAAGAAGTTGCAGAAGAGATAGGAGGGGAAAGAGACTAAAACCAGGGAACTGTGTGTGTGTATGTGTTGGGGGGAGGGGGTAGGACTTAAAGAAAAGAGTGACTCAGGAGTAACCAAGTGCTGAGCAGACAAGGTAAGACTAGGTCTTTGATGCCATAGAGGCAGAAGTCAGAATTGCAGGGTGCTTAGACGTGGTGGGAAGAGGCAGTGAATATTCAGTCGTTAACTGAGTTTCCCAGGAGGTTAGGCTGCAAAGAGGATAAAGAAAATGTAGGATGCTGGGTAAAGAGTTGCCAGCAACTAACGCCTATCACTTTCATTGTTACTTGTTCTTCAATGACAGAGGTGCCTGGGAGGGCAGAGAGGGGTCAAAGAGTGGGAGGTAAGGGAAGGGCACAAGGGAGATTTGGAACTGGGTGTTGGGAAGGCTGGGTGAGAACTGACTGGGCACCTGCTGGGTGCATAAAGGACCTGACTGAGGCTGGCATTGTGTGTGTACAGATCCATGTGTGGCAGCATTTACAGCCAGGGAGGACACTGGTGGTAGACGGAAGGATGACTCGCAAGGGTGTCAGTGTGTCAGAAACAGTGTGATAGATGTGATCATCCCTGGACTTCCAACCCATGGGAAACGAAGTGGACATTTAAAAAGAATTACTGAATGGAACAAAGTAGAGGCACGGTGGACAGTGCAGGAGGGAGGAAGCAAATGAGCCGGAGGGGAGGGCAGAGATCAAATGTCTAAAGTTATAAATAACTGGACATGAAAGCTGTCTGTGGAGATGTAGAGGTAGTGGGGGTGGAGAGCTGAAAAGCTTGCTTGGAATGGAAAGCCTCCGGAGGGGACAGTGGCCATGAGTGGTCAGTGATTGTAGATGTGGGCTGGGATCTTAGGCACTACACCTTACCCATTTCCCATTATATTCTATGGTAGAGCCTAAGACTCACCAGGTGTGCCAGACAGAAGGTGAAGGAACATTCTATCTAAATCACTCACGTCTCAGATACTAATATCCCAAGGCTTCGTCACATTAAAAAAGATCTTGTTCATTTATTTTGGTTTTAAGACAGTGTCTCTCAAACGATGACCTTGTGCTTCTGATTCTCCCATCTGTATCTTTTGAGTGCTGAGGCTCCAGATGTGGTTGCGGTGCTGGGGACAGAAGTCGGTCGACGCTTCACTCATGCATGCTCCACAAACACTCCCATGCATGCATGCTTCGAAAACATCCCCTCACTGGCACCACATGCCAGCCTGAAGTTCTTTATTTTTGCTTTATAAACATTGTGTTTAGATGTATTTTTGCTTTATAAACATTTTGTTTAGATGTATGTGGATGAATGTTTTGCCTGCATATGTGTATGTGCACCACGTGCCTGTCTGGTGCCTGTGGCTATCAGGGGAGGATGTCAAGTCATCTAGGACTTACAGATGTTTGTGAGCCACTGTGTGAGCATACACAGTAAAGCCCGGGTCCTCTGCAAGAGGAACAAGGTGATCTGAATTCCTGAGCCAATTCTCCAGTCCTCTTGGTTTTTGTTGTTGTTGTTGTTGTTTTAAAATAGGGTCTCTGTTCAAGCTTGCCTAGGATTCACTATTTCGCCCAGGGTAGCCGCAGATCCATGGCAAGGCTCCTCTACCAGCCTCCTGAACACTGGTGTGAATACTGGTGTGAATACTGATAACAGGTGTGAGGCACTACACTCCTGTCTTAGTTAGGGGTTTACTGCTGTGAACAGACACCATGGCAAAGGCAAGTCTTATAAAGGACAACATTTAATTGAGGTTGGCTTACCGGTTCAGAGGTTCAGTCCATTATCATCAAGGCCGGAACATGGCAGCATCCAGGCAGGCATGGTGCAGGAGGAGGTGAGAGTTTTACATTTTCGTCTGAAGGCTGTTAGCAGAATACTGGCTTCCAGGCAGCTAGGATGAGGATCTTAAAGCCCACACCCACAGGGCCACACCTTCTAATAGTGCCACTTCCTGGGTCGAGCATATACAAACCATCACAACTGCTAAATCTAGAGTTTTCTAGGTCTAATACCAAATATCCTCTATGTAGACAGAGCACACAGTGGACAGGGTGTTGGTCTCCTTCATGTTTTTCTCCTTTGTGAATGTTATGAACTAGCCTTGTTGGGACTTGTTACAGACAAGCCCTGACTTGGTGTGGGAGGGAACCATGGCATGACTTGAATACCAGAACACAATAATGCCCAAAGGCTATCTTAGGCTGTCACAAGTCTTCCTGTGTTCGTTTTGTAATTTGTCTGTGGTTACATAAGCCCTGCTTCCATTTCCACCCACCAGAGAAGTGTCGTTTAGAAGTCTTCACTCAGCTCAGGTCTCTCCATGTACCGTGTCTATCCAGCTGCTAGGTTGGCACCCACTGTAGGCTTCTCCGCAGAGATGGAATGGATAGGCTCTCTCTGACTATATGGTGGTTTATGAGGGGAACATGCTCATGTGGTGACAGAGGCTGAGAACCAGGGGAGCCAGTTCTGGGGTTCACTGACTTGCACTTGGCCTCAGAATCAGGGGAGCTGGGACTGGGGATGTGGCCCAGTGGGTAGTGCTCTTGTCTAGAAGGCAGGAAGCCCTGGGGTTGAGCTCCAGAGCCACACAACCTTGCTGTGGAAGCACACACACATCGGTAATCCCAGCGCCCAGCAAATGGAGTTTGTAGGATAGCCTTCAGAGTCAGCCTGCTACACAGTGAATTCAAGGTCAGCTTGGGATACACAAGACCCTGTCTCAAGGGATAAAAATGAAGTATCCGTGAAGCTGATGATGTAACATTAGTGAGAAGCTGAGGTCCTGAGAACCAGAGCCGGGACGTTCCAAGGAAAGCCTGGAGTTCTGATGTATGAAGAGGGTGACAGGCCTGACCCGGGGTTTTGTAGTTCAGTTATTCTATCAACAGAGATACATCCTCAGCCCCACAGAGTTCTGTGCACAAGCAAATGTCTCTGAAACACACAAACTCTCCCTTGCCCAATGGCCTGAGACTTGGAGAAGCTTTTCCTGAGCCCCAACTCCAAGACAACTGTTCCTGTAAATTCTCTTTGGAACCCATGCTTCTGTGAAGCATAACTCGTGTTTAAACACCAGAATTCCTGCCTGGTGCCCTACCCCCTTCTCTTGATTTGGTTTCTGTGTTCACACTTCCTGTGTACGCAGTGCGCGGCAAACAGCGGTGCTCAGCACTTGTCAAAACAGTAAGGGCCTAACTGTGCTACCCAATCTCCCTCCAGCCTCATAGCGAGGTGTGTGTGGCTCAGGGATCGGACTTTGGCACCTCCTCCAGGCTGGCAGAAGGCTGTGCTCTTCGGATCCTCTATCTCGGGCCTCTTGCCCAGCTGCGTAGCCTGCAAGAACCCACGCCCAGGGAGTGTCACTCCAGTCACACGGGGCCTAGACGCCTCTGGAGAACAGCCCTGTCCGCTCCAGGCCAGGCATCGTGGGGACGTCGGAGCCTCTTCTCACCGCTCGAGGTGAGACTCGCACGTGGGCCTGGGGACCTGCGGAAGAGACGCGGGCTGAGGGGAGCAAACCCGGGCCAGCCCTGGTAGATTCACTCAATTCCCGGGTCTGAACAACTGGACAGCAGAGACGCCCCACGATTGGTCTGTTTGGCGTCGCTTAGCAGCAGCGAATGGGAGCTCACGGTGTGCGCATGAGCACCACATCCTGCCTCCTACAGCCGGGCCGCGGGTAACCTGCACCCCGCCGGCCGCCGGGGTGGGCTGCGGTGGCCGAGGCGGAGGTCGGCCGCGGGGGCGAGGTGAGGTTAGCGGGCCAGGCGGGCGTGGAGAGGTGGGGTCGGGGTCTAGGCCACCGGGCTGCAGCCCGGGCCGGTGGGACTCCGCCGAGGCCCGGCCCCCTGCACGGTGCGTACCGGCTGGGATGCGCTGCCCGCTGTGCCTGCTGCCCGGGGCGGGGCCGGGGCGTGTCTCGGGAGGGCGGGGCGGTGGTTCCCTTTATGTAGACTGAACTCTAGTCCTGTCACTTGCTTCTTTTGAGAGCAAACTTTCCTTAGTCTGCTGGTCTAGCAGAACTTGGCTTCTTCAAGGCCTGGTCACCCCTACACCAACTTTCCTGGACTTGGATAAGCCGGGACAAAGAACCTGCAGAGCAGAGCGGGGGTCAAGCTTGCAAAAAGCCAAATCCAGGGAAGGAACTGAGTTACCTCTGATGAAAGGTGCCGTTACAGTTTGCGGTCTTGTGAAACGGAGCCCCATGTAACTCGAGTTTGGCCTTGAGCTTGGGATCCTCCTGCCTCCACTCCCCGCCCCGCAAGTTCTGGGATCACAGGTGTATGGCCTCCATGCCCAGCTCGGTTGGTGTAGCGGGTGACAAGATCAGAGAAACTAAAGCAACCCTCAGTGCAGAGCCAATGCTAGAGCAACGTGTCTGTAAAAGTCTACACAGAGAGTTTATTCAGGTAAAGAACTTGTCAGGGAAATGAGAACGGGGACAGCTTTGCATAGCCTGACACTGATATACAGGATTCATTCGCACCGCAGCTTTCTCAGGAAGACAGTTGTAGACAGGTCCCTAGAGATGCCTCGTAAATGTTTAGTGGACAACAGAGAGGACATCTTGAGGTCTCATAAAGAATTTCAGATCAAGGCTGGGGTGATGGTGCACATCTTTAATCCCAGCACTCAGGTGGCAGAGATAGAGGCAGTGCATAGCCAGACAAGACAACTGACTTTAGAGTATAATACACTAGGTAAGGAGAGGTGGTTTTATTTTATTTTAGAGAGGGTCTCACTCTGTAGTCCTGGCTGGTATGAAACTTACTGTGTAGGCCATGCTGGCCTGGGTCTGCCTGCCTCTTCTAAATCCTGGGATTAACGGTGTGTGCCTCTGAGCTTTAACTCCAGCAGTTTACTCACCACTTGGTTCTGTTTTAGGCAGGCTGTCCTGCAGCCTAAACTGCCCTTTAACATGCCACTCGCCTGGGGGTGACTTTGAACTCCTGACCTTCCTGCCTCCACCCCACCCCCCAAGTGCTGATATTATGAGCTTAAGCCACCACACTCTGCATTTCAAGGGGCACTTGTAGGGACCCTTCCTCTACCAGCAAGTCTCTGATTAGAGATTGTTTTTGTTTTTAAACATAGTCTCACTATAGCCCAAGTTCTCTGGTGCTGGGATTACAGGTTTGAGACCCACACTGCCTCTGGTTAGGTGTTGGCAGTTCTGCGGTGGAGAGGGCGTCTTTAGAGAGACAATAGCTGAGAACTCGGAGGTTTGGTTTTGAGGTCCACATACTGTGGAAAGAGTATGGAACTGGGAGACTGAAGTCTGCTTCTACCTCCTGATCCTTAGTTTTCCTCACCTGCGAAGTGGGTCCAAGGAAGCTCTGAGCACTTAGTAGCATTATCCATACGAAGGTCTTAGTCCCTCTGCATCCTTGGGAGATTGGGCTCAACCCATTGCATACAGTGGCTTCGTGTTTATAGAAATCTGTGCATATTCCCCGTGTGCCTCGGACAATATCTGCATTAATTAGAACATCTACATAGTGTGCTGTGTGTGTGGTTGCTGCATATTACATTGCTTAGGGAATCGTGGCAAGTCTGTACATACTCAGTACAGAAGCAGTTGTTTTGTTTTGTTTTAAAAATATTTTCCATCTGAGGTCGGCTGCATCTGCAGGTGCAGCACCCACAAATATTGAAGAAGGTAGGTGGAGTTCTTCTCAGCCCTTTGACTAAGATCAAGTACAGAGGGACGCCATGATATTCTTCGTATCCAGCTCAGCTATCTTCTGCTCTCAGCTCTTAGCGATGCCGTAGTTGGTCCCTGTCTCCTTCTGTATCTCATCCACGAGCAGCTTGGAGCCTAGAAGATCCCAAGCTGGAAATCAGGTCTCAAATCTTGTATCAGAGAGTGAATCCATCACGGGCTTACTGTCCCCTTAGCATGCTTTCCTCAGTACTACGCCTGTGAAGGGCGCTGGTACCTGGCTGTACTAAATTCAGCTCCTTTTGCTACGTTAAATTTGTATTTTGCCCCTTGCTTGTATCCTTACGTTGGGGAGATTTGAGTGGAAGATAAAGAGTAAATGTGAGAGGAAAATAAGAATAAAAGAGTGGCTTTGGTATAGCAACAAAGTGTGTGTGTACATCAGGGACAGTCTGTGATGTATGTATGACAGGGCAGGACAGTCTGTGATGTATGTGTGACAGAGCAGGACAGTCTGTGATGTATGTATGACAGAGCAGGACAGTCAGTGATGTGTACAGAGCAGGACAGCCTGTGATGTGTACAGAGCAGGACAGTCTGTGATGTATGTATGACAGAGCAGGACAGTCTGTGATGTGTACAGAGCAGGACAGTCTGTGATGTGTGTATGACAGAGCAGGACAGTCTGTGATGTATGTATGATGGAGCAGGACAGTCTGTGATGTATGTATGACAGGGCAGGACAGTCTGTGATGTATGTATGACAGGGCAGGACAGTCTGTGATGTATGTATGACAGGGCAGGACAGTCTGTGATGTATGTATGACAGGGCAGGACAGTCTGTGATGTGTACAGAGCAGGACAGTCTGTGATGTATGTATGACAGAGCAGGACAGTCTGTGATGTGTACAGAGCAGGACAGTCTGTGATGTGTGTATGACAGAGCAGGACAGTCTGTGATGTATGTATGATGGAGCAGGACAGTCTGTGATGTATGTATGACAGGGCAGGACAGTCTGTGATGTATGTATGACAGGGCAGGACAGTCTGTGATGTATGTATGACAGGGCAGGACAGTCTGTGATGTATGTATGACAGGGCAGGACAGTCTGTGATGTGTACAGAGCAGGACAGTCTGTGATGTGTACAGAGCAGGACAGTCTGTGATGTATGTATGACAGAGCAGGACAGTCTGTGATGTGTACAGAGCAGGACAGTCTGTGATGTGTACAGAGCAGGACAGTCTGTGATGTGTACAGAGCAGGACAGTCTGTGATGTGTACAGAGCAGGACAGTCTGTGATGTGTACAGAGCAGGACAGTCTGTGATGTGTACAGAGCAGGACAGTCTGTGATGTGTACAGAGCAGGACAGTCTGTGATGTATGTATGACAGAGCAGGACAGTCTGTGATGTCTACAGAGCAGGACAGTCTGTGATGTATGTATGACAGAGCAGGACAGTCTGTGATGTCTACAGAGCATGGGTATTGCAAACCTGATAAAGAGAATTAGGAAATGTGGGAAGTGGATTAGGAAATGTATATAAGCTAGACAGTAGTGGCATACACCATTATTCCCAGCACTTGAGAGTCTGAGGCAGGCGGATCTCTGCAAGTTCAAGGCCAGCCTGATCCACAGAATGAGTTCCAATATAGTCTGGGCTGCACATCAAAACCCTGTCTCAGCCGGGCGTGGTGGCATACGCCTTTAATCCCAGCACTTGGGAGGCAGAGGCAGAGGCAGGTGGACTTCTGAGTTCGAGGCCAGCCTGGTCTACAAAGTGAGTACCAGGACAGCCAAGGCTACACAGAGAAACCCTGTCTCAAAAAAAAAAAAAAAAAAACAACCCTGTCTCAATCAAACAAAAAAAACAAAGCAAAAGCAAAAAACCAACCAACCAACAACTAAACAAACAAAAAGCCACCCCAAAACAGTGCCCCAAACAAAGAGTCGCGCCATATAAAAGGTGAACGTGGACGTTTGGTCACCTTCCGTGCTTCTGCTGACACAGAGCAGTGCCACAGAAACCTCTCTCTCTCCAGTTGTTGTGTAGAATCTTCAATGTATCGTTCAGAATTATGGCGGAGACACTGCAGAAGTACATTTCTAGTTTCGGTGAACAGAAATAAGATGACTTCCACTTTCTCCTCAGTCTGCTCAGCAGGGTTCGTTGTTGTTGTTGCTGCTGGTGGTGGTTGTTGTTTTGTTTTGTTTTGTTTTGTTTTTCTGAGACAGTGTTTCTCTGTGTAGTCCTTGGTGTCCTGGAACCCGCTCTGTTCCATCCATCACCACTACCCGGCTAAAATATTTACTTTAAATTTTGTGTGCTCCAGGTGGCCAGGCAGACAGCAAGCACCTTTACTCTGTGTGATGTGTCAGGGCTTTGTTCCAGACCAGCCTTGAACTTGTAGTCCCACCTCCGCCTCGGTGCCAGGATGGCAGGCATCATCTGACCCAGGTTTGCACTCCTGTTTTAAATTGAATGCTAGCAGTCTCTGAGGTAGCTCTGTGTAATGAACCCTGGATCTTGTCATAGTATCTTCCAATTAAAAACGCCGTCTAGGTGAGGAGCAGCCGGGGATAAAAATCTCTCTCGGCTCACAGTCATCAGCACCACAGTTGTGAGCGGAGAGGGCCGTCACGTCGATGATCACATTTACGTACGACTCTTGTAGAAAGAAGCCCACCACGGAGACCTGATGCTAATTTCTTCTTTTCTCCTTTCAGTTTCTGAAATACAGTCACAGGAAAGATGTTACAGAGACATTGCAGAGATATGACAGAGAGAGCTACCATGAGCTCTTCACATTTTACTTATTTATCTGTGGTACTAAGGATTGAATCCAAGGCCTTGTGCATCTAATTCTGACCCGCATCCTAGCTCTTTATTTTTGTGACAGGGTCTTACTGCATAGCTTAGGCTGGTCTTGAGAACATTATGTAGAGGAATTCATACAGTATGCAGCCCCTTTTTTTTACTTTTTCTTGATGATGATGATGGCAGTTCTGAAACTCAAATCTAAAGCCTCACGCCCATGTTATTCAACATTTCCACTAAATTCCCACCCAGGATGTGACCTTTAGATACCAGATTTTCTCAGTCAGCAGAATGCTCTGATTTAATGTATATTATACATATTAAAAAACCCTGTTATATATATATTAATTAAAAACAGGGTTTCTCTGTATAGCCCTGGTTGTTCTGGAGCTCGCTCTGTAGACCAGGCTGGCCTCTAACAGAGATCCACCTGCCTCTGCCTCCCACATGCACCACCACCATGTGACCCTCTTCATTCTTATTTTAGATTTATCTTATCTTTCCTTAAGTGTATATGTGCATGTCTCTGAGTATGTGCACGTGAGAGCAGAACCTGGAAAAGCCAGAAGAGGCTTAGACTACATGGGACTGGAGTTACAGCTGGTTGTGAGCCACTATGTGGGTGCTGGGAATTGAACCTGGGTCTTCTGGAAGAGGGAGGTGGTGGTTTTAACTGCTGAACCATCTCTCCAGCCTCCAGACTGGTTTTTAATGTGAAGGTTTTCTGGTTTTCAAGGCTGCACCACCCCCTGATTCTGAGTAAAGTGAGCAGGTTTTGTTTAGTGGTGGGAGATGTGCCCTCTCCCTATTGACTGCTTTGAGGTGCCAGTTCTTCCAACACTAGGCCTGAGATGTGTCACAGAAGGGATTGAATGTGATCCCACCATTTGCCTTCCTGCTTCCTTTTAGACTCTCTTTGTGATTGTTTTATAGCTGATTCCCAGGGTTTTATCTGCACTTAGTAGGGCCTGGAAACGCCTCCTCTGCACTTTGGAACAGAGCAGCCACAACTCCCTGCTCTCCCCTTTTCTTGTATGAGTCTTGGAGGTAAGGTCTCACTCTGTAGTTCCAGCTGACTTTGAACTCAAGACCCTCCCCTCTCAGCCTCTGAAGAGTAGGGATAGCTGGGCCGTAGTCACACCCTCTTATTAGGGTGTAGGTTGCCCTATGGCAGCTCATGGCCCCAAGCTTACAAACATCAGTCCCCACAAAGAGCAGCCTCCCTTTCTTACAAGCTCTTCTTCCATCCTTGGGACTGTGGTTGTTTGCTCGCTGTGCTGGATGTCCGCACTGGGAGTTTTGTCCAGAGTGCATGGATATTCTACCCCTGAGCTTTAACATCCCACCCCAGCATGCATGTCACTAAAGGAAAATAGTGTGTAAAAGCGTTGTCTCCATTTTTAAACTTGTTCCTCAGCACCTCAGGCAGCTGCGTCTCAGACCCTCAGACACGGGTGACATGTCCAATGTCACCTTTATTCATTCCTCAGAGATAGCTTGAAGGATTTAAAGGTTTCTGTCTTGGCAGCTCTCGTACAGCGGGACAGAGCTGGAGGCAGCTAGAACTTTTAGTTACCTTATTGAGGAAAAGCAGGTTTGGTCAGTAAAAGCCTTGTTGGTGAAGTCTAGGTCTTCTGGGTCCTTCAGATAGCAGCCAGACTGGTTCTTAGGATTACTGTCACCAACCAACCCATTTCCCCCTTGCAGTCTTAGTGGGCAGTTGAATACTGTGGGTGTTCTACGTCAGGGTGTGGGCCTGCCTTAACCCTTCTGCTATAGCTTTGATTCATTGACTTTTTCATTTTTCTTTCCTGTGCTACACTGACCACGTGAGGCCTCGTTAGGAGTTAGTGTTTTGAACCCTAGGGTTGTTCTGTTCTCAAACTGATCTTGTATTCTTCCTCTGTATCAGTTTAAAAACATTTCAAAAATGTTCTTAAAAACCAGTTCGGTCCTGACAGTGGTGGCGCATACCTGTAATCCCAGCACTTGGGAGGCAGAGGCAGGTGGATTTCTGAGTTCGAGGCCAGCCTGATCTACAGAGTGAGTTCCAGGGCAGCTGGGGCTACACAGAGAAACCCTGTCTCAAAAAAAAAAAAACCCAAACAAACAAACAAACAAACAACAACAACAACAACAAAAACCCCACAAAACCAACCAAACAAAAAACCAGTTAAGTTGACCTCTGCTCAGTGTGCTTCGCCCCTGGAATCAGTCTCAGCACTGGCAGTGCAAGGCTCTGAAGCCTACAGTGCCCCCTGGTGGCCACTGGCAGTGCAAGGCTCTGAAGCCTACAGTGCCCTCTGGTGGCCACTGGCAGTGCAAGGCTCTGAAGCCTACAGTGCCCTCTGGTGGCCACTGGCAGTGCAAGGCTCTGAAGCCTACAGTGCCCTCTGGTGGCCACTGGCAGTGCAAGGCTTTGAAGCCTACAGTGCCCTCTGGTGGCCACTGGCAGTGCAAGGCTCTGAAGCCTACAGTGCCCTCTGGTGGCCACTGGCAGTGCAAGGCTATGAAGCCTACAGTGCCCTCTGGTGGCTGGCCTGGCTCTGCAGGTGCTGTTGGGAATTTGAAGCCTGGCTTTTTTTCTTAACAGCTGACTAGTGGAAGTGCTAGACCAGGGGCATTAGAAGAGGTGGCTGTCTGACAGAGGGCAGGAGTCAGTCCAGTCTGGCAAGCCTGGAAGGTTTTGACATGAAGGGGTTGAGATCTTCCTTGCTCTGTGTGTGTGTGTGTGTGTAGGTATGTATGTAGGGGTCTGTTTAAGATTGTGTGTGTAGGAGTGTGTAGGGGTATAGGGTGTGTGTGTAGATATGTGTGTGTATATGTAGGTGTGTATGTGGGAGGTGTAGGTGTGTGTGCATAGGTGTGTGTGTGTAGGTGTGGGGGAGGGTGTGTAGGTGTGTATGTAGAGTTATGTGTAGGAGTGTGTGTAGATGTGTGTGTGTAGGTGTGTGGTGCATAGGTGTGTGTGTGTGTGTGTGTGTAGGTATCTATGTGGGTGTGTAGGTGTATGTGTATATAGGTGTGTGTCTACCTGCCCCTGAGAAGGGCAGACCAGAAGCCAGGAGTGGTGTTGGCGTAAGACTGTCTTCCTGGCCTGTGCCACTAGTGTATCTATGAATCCTGCTAAACAGAGGGCCCATCAGACTTGATCACAAAGAGGGATGTGTAGCATGGAAGAACTAGCCAGAGCTGTTTTGGCCACCAAGGTAACCCTCCGAGGCCAGCCCTTGCTGGGCTGAATCACACACAAATGCGTAGGCCCTGTCCTGTCCAGATGTGCAGTGAAGTCAGCGGGTAGCCCAACCCCTGCCAGCTCTGTGGCCGTGCAAACATGGTTTCCTTCTGTCCTGACAAGTACATGGCCCAGATCTATTTCCTTTTGTTTCTTAATGTGTTCACATAGCATGACCAAATGTTTAATATCGTACCACGGTGTGATTTGCTAACCCACTCCCTTCAGCCATCTGTGAGGGCTCAGCCATCATCTCGAAGACTGACTGGCTTTATATCAGAGAATAGAAATTCCGGAGGATGTGCTCCGTCAGCTCTGCAGCTGCCTTCTGCCTCTCCCTGCCACCACCACTGCCACTACAGCGCCCAGACTCCGGCACAACCCTCCATTTCTTAGTGTGGCAATTGAACTTCTTAGCGCCTTCTTCCCGGGTGTATTAGTCAGAGTTCTCTAGAGTCACAGAACTTATGGATAGTCTCTAGATAGTAAAGGAATTTATTGATGACTTACAGTCGGCAGCCCAATTCCCAACAATGGTTCAGTCGCAGCTGTGAATGGAAGTCCAAGGATCTAGCAGTTACTCAGTCTCACGCAGCAAGCAGGCGAAGGAGCAAGAGCAAAGACTATACTCCCTTCTTCCAATGTCCTTATATTGTCTCCAGCAGAAGGTGTAGCCCAGATTAAAGGTGTGTTCCACCACACCTTTAATCCCAGATGAAAGGCGTAGCCCAGATTAAAGGTGTGTTCCTTAAACTCGGAGATTCAATCTTCTGGAATCCATAGCCACTATGGCTCAAGATCTTCAAACCAAGATCCAGATAAGGATCTCTAAGCCTCCAGATAAGGGTCACTGGTGAGCCTTCCAATTCCGGATTGTAGTTCATTCCAAATATTGTAAAGTTGACAACCAGGAATAGCCACTACACCGGGGTAACCTGACACACACACCCTGCTGTTGGGGCAGGCGCTTCTGGTCCCTATAGGGCCCTCAACTCTGTAACCTGCTGCTGCTGCTATTGCTCCTGAGCCCTGCTGGCCCCACCTCTTTCTCTATCCCTTTGTCCCTCGTCCCAGTTTGCTTCGTTCTGGGAAGGGAAGTGTTCAGTAAAGAGGAGAAGAAATGTTACAGATGAGGGAGGGAAAGCATTGGAGGTGAAGTAGGACAAACTATTTGCATTTCCTGGCCTCACTGACAAAGGTCCTTCCTTTCCTCAGGTGTCCCCATGACTTCTCTCTCGGACCATGTCCATGATCCTTTTTGCCAGCATCGTACGGGTGAGGGATGGACTGCCCCTCTCAGCCTCCACTGACTTTTACTACGCCCAGGAGTTTCTGGAATGCAGGAGGCAGCTCAAGACCTTAGCCCAGAGGCTGGCCCGGCATCCAGGCCGAGGCTGTGCGGAAAGTTGTGACTTCCTTATCTAGTACGTAAACACTTCTTCAGGACCTGAACGTCGACGTGGCGCTGCTAAAGGCAGCTTGGGTAAAGGGGGGTTTGGTCTCGGCAGTCCCAGGCTGCGTACACTTGGGACAGACTAGGGGAGGAATGGTGTCCATCTTCAGAACCCCGTTGGAGCACTGGTCATTCCTCTGCAGTCAGAGAGCACCCACGTGTGTGCACCTTCTCCTGTGGGCACCCTTCAGCTGTTTTATTTTCCACTTAGGTACAGTAGAGGGAAGATGATAGGAAGCTACAGGAAAGTGCCAGTGAGGGAAAAGGAGAGACACAGGCTTTCCCTCAGTCCGCTTAGACTGTAGCTGAGGCTGCCCTTGAACTTCCCATCCTCCTTTAACGAACAGGGGAGTGAAAATGGCTGAGGGTGGGTCTCTCTCAACTCAGAGACTTAAAGTGAGACATAGATTCTTGCGTTAGTACAACAGGGGAGGCCCCACTGTAGGATGGGTGCTGGCGACGCTGCCGCTAGAGGCTGTGGGTGCTTCCTGCCCTAACAACTTTCCTGTGCTTCCAGCGGGCGCACTTGGCTGGGTCAAGCAGGTCAGGCAGGGTCACGTGTTTTCCAGAGAGGAATTGAGGTCAAGCGACTTAGCCCAGGCTCCAGCGAACGTGCAAGTGGTGGAACCAGGATTTGAGGGCAGCCAATTGGTGCCCAGGTGTGCTGCCCATGTTGTTTGGTCCTTTCTTAACGTTGAGACTTGAGGCAAGAAGCCCTCGGGGACAAGGCAGACTTAAACAGCAGAAGGGCTTGTTACAGACTTTACACCTGAGATTTTACATATGCCTTTGTTTACCAAGTCCTTCTTGTTCCCTTCTTATAATTCTTATAAGTGGTGAGAGAAGTTGGGGGTCATTTTAGGCATTCTAGGGCCACTTGGTCTCAGAATCATAAAAGAAATGGAAGGTGTCAGCTATGCTGGGTGGAAGGCTGAAGGGTGCTGGCAGGCAGGGTGGTGGCTGGAGACCTGAGCTGTCACCTGCAGAGCAGACTCCTCTGAGATGCCACTGCCGACACCTCCTCTTCTTCTTCTTCCTCTTTCTCTTCCTCCTCCTCTTCCTCATCTTCCACTTCCTCCTCCTCTTCTTTCTCTTCCTCCTCTTCTTTCTCCTCCTCCTCCTCCTCCTCCTCTTCTTCCTCCCCTTCCTCCTCTTCTTTCTCTTCCTCCTCCTCTTCCACTTCCTCTTCTTTCTCTTCCTCCTCCTCTTCTTCCTCCTTTCTCCTCCTCTTCCTCCTCTTCCTCCTCTTTCTCTTCCTCCTCCTATTCCTCATCTTCCACTTCCTCCTCCTCTTTCTCCTCCGCTTCCTCCTCTTCTTCCTCCCCTTCCTCCTCCTCCTCTTCTTTCTCTTCCTCCTCTTTCTCCTCCTCTTCCTCCTCCTCTTTTTCCTCTTTTTCTCCTCCTCTTCCTCCTCTTTCTCTTCCTCCTCCTCTTCCTCATCTTCCACTTCCTCCTCTTCTTTCTCTTCCTCCTCCTCTTTTTCCTCCTTTTCTCCTCTTCTTCCTCCTCCTCCTCTTCTTATTTCTCTTCCTCCTCCTTCTCCTCCTCCTCTGAGCACCTTCTACACGAGTTCCAAGAAGGTGGTCTGTGCAGGACATCCTTTTCCTGAAAAAAACTCTATGGTATCACAATCAAATCTAAAAAACATGATGGTAAAATGTTCTGCTCTGTTGCTTTTTCTTGTTTTGCTTGTTTTTATGGTGCCAGTGGTGGACTCCAGTGACTTGTGCACAGTAGAAAATGTGTGGTGCACATGCACAAATGTATACATAATGTGTGGTGCACATGCATGCGCACACATGAACACATAAGTGTGTGGTGCACATGCACACACGTGCACATATAAATGTGGGCACACAGGTACACATAAAGGTGGTCACTCGAATGCCATGGCATGCACGGGGAGATCTGGTTTCAACTTTTGGGACCTGCTACTGTCCCCTCACTTTGTGAGATCAGGCATCTCTTGTTTCTACTGCACTGCATATTATGGCCTAGCTCACCTACGGCCTTCTGAGCAATTCTGCCTCTATCTCCCATCTTGCTCCAGGAGCGCTTGGACTGCAGATTCTCGCCACCACATCCTTAATGTGGATTCTGGAGCTGTAACTCGGGTCGTCAGCCTTGGCCGCAAGCTCCACTACTTACTCAGGCATCTTGGCAGCTTTAGTCTTTTCTTGAAAAATAATTAAGTTAGATTTATCTTATGTGTATGAGTGCTTTTCCTGTGTGTATATGTATGCACCAAGTCTATGCCTACAATCCTAGGAGGCTGAGGCAGGAGGGGCATCAGCTAAAGGGCCAGCCTGGACTACATAGAGAGATCCTGACTTTAAAGCAAAGAAAATAAAAAGATAGACAACAGCAAAGAAGACAAGGTGGGGTTGTTTGGCCTGTTTCCTGGCAGCTCAGACGTCTCCTTCTCTTTCAGTTTTTCATCATCGGGGGACGTGGCCTGCATGGCCATCTGCTCGCGCCAGTGCCCGGCAGCCATGGCCTTCTGCTTCTTGGAGGCTCTGTGGTGGGACTTCATAGCTTCCTACGACACCACCTGCGTTGGCCTGGCCTCCCGGCCTTACGCCTTTCTTGAGTTTGGTGTGTATCTGTCTTTCATGCTTCTCTCCCCTCGTGTGGTGTCATGTGCATAGAAGATAAAGTATAGGTTTGGCCTTAACCATCCAGGAAAACCGGGGGAGGTGCGAGCACTCACCATTGATTTCATGGTAATGGGAGTGGGCATGGAACTTTCCACAGTGGCTTTCTGTGTCTTCAGAGCCTATGGAGAGGTGGCAGAAGGGTGAGGCCTGTGTAGGCTATTCACCACAGGCCCTGGAAGTTGGGGTCAGCAAACCACAGCCTGTATAGACCAGATTGTGCTATGTGAACCAGGCCATAGTCTGTATAGACCAGATTGTGCTATGTGAATCAGGCCACAGCCTGTATGGACCAGATTGTGTTATGTGAATCAGGTTTGTGATGCTTTGCCAACCAGGACCTACCAGGAGCCGGAAACGTTTACTCTCTTACACTTGGAGAAAGTTCTGCTGATGGCAGGTCTGGGTTGGAGCCTCTGAGGGAGTGTGAATGAGCCTGGAAGACAGCGAATGCTTCCAGCTTCTGTGGTGATTACAGGCACACACGTTTCTGCAGGAGTTTGTTTATTTGTTGTTTTTCCTCCATTTTGTCAAAGCATCAGGCTGTAACAGTTTGGAAATGAGAACAATGTGGTCCTTCCCTCAAGCAGGTTGACAAAGACTGCTTTGGAAGAAGACATTTTTTGTCCTAAGATCAGCCAGAAGGTTCTCTGTGATCCCAAGTCTACAGAACACAGCCCGGTAGTCATGGGGTGTGTCCAGTTTGGCCAAGAGTGGTTCATTTTGAGCTCTAGGGCAGCATTTCCCAACCTGTGGCTGGCAGCCCTTTGTGGGGAAGGGAGGGGGCTTGAACAATCCTTTTAAAGGGTTCACCTAAGACCATTGGATATAGTAAATATTTGCATTGCAATTCACAACAGTAGTTGTGAATGCTTCTATATTCACTTATTACACTTATGAAGTAGCAACAAGAATAATTTTGTGGTTGGTGGGGGATGGTCACCATAACAGGAGGAACCATATTAAAGGGCGAGAGTTGTTGGGAGAGTTGGGAACACTGCTCTAGGGAGCAAGAGAGGTGGGCAGTGGATGTGTCGTATCTGGGATGGACTAGAACAGGGATCTGGAAGTGTTTGGCACAGTCAGGTGTGAGGCCAGCATTTAGGTCATCTGGCTATGACTGCCAGAGTCTTCACTGTCCCTCAGTGACCTCCGACCTGGGGCTGTCACTTTCAGGAGCAGGAATGCCCAGGTGGGGGGGCTGTGGCAGACCTGGGAGGCTTTTGTGAAGCTGCTGCCCTGGGCCCCTCTTAATCCCTGTCTGGATGGTGCTGGCTGTCTATAAGCAGGCCACAGCTGTGGCTCCCATGGCCCCAGTTGATTTGGGGGGGAAAAGAAGCTGCCTTCATTTGCCCTTCTCTCTGCATGGGCCTTCCTTGCAAAGCAGGAGCTATATCAGACGGGAGACCTTCCCTAGCACCACCATAGCTCCTTGGAGTCAGAGAACAGTGATATTAGAAATGCGTGATTGGGCTCCTGCTTCAAAGTTTGTTAGGCCAGGCGTGGGAGTGGGCATGGTTGTGCACTGGAATCCTAGCAGTTGGGACATCAGGAGTTCAAGGCCATCACTGGCTACATAGCAAGTTTGAGGCCAGCCTGGACTACACGAGTTTTAATTTAAAACAAATCAACAAAATCGTGTTATGATTTGTTGGAGTGGATTAATAGTAATATAACTAAAAGAATCAAAGCCGACACTTCTGTCCTGGTCTGTTTCCTCTCCCTGCGGTAAACACCATGACCAAGGGCCACGTGGGAAGAAGAGGGTTATTTGACTTACAGTCTATATTCGTAGCCAACCATGAAGGGAAGTCAGGGCAGGAACTCAAGGCAGGAACCTGAATGGTACTGAGGCAGACCGTGGAGGGTGCTGCTTACAGGCTTCCTCTGCACGGATTGTTCAGTCTGCTTTCTTAGAAGCCCTGGGCCACCCCTTCAGGGGTGGCACTGAGCCCACTGTGCTTAGCCCTCCACGTCAATCATAATTTAAGAAAATGCCACATTGGTTTGTTTGGTGGCCAGTCTCATAAAAGCATTTCTCAGACATAAACTTCCTTCTTCCCAGGTGGCTCCAGCTCATGTCACATTGTGTAAAGCTCAAACGCATCCAGCACACCTTCCAGATACGCCTTCCCAGCTTGTACAACAGAGTCCCATTTATTCCTGACTCCAAGCTTAGAGACAGCCTGAAGGGGCAGGCCCAGTGCTTCCTGCCAACTCCGGGGTCCCTGAGGGCTGGCGGCTTCTCTGCAGCCACACTTTAATTATTCTTCTTTGGAGAAGTGGATCAGACTAGTGTTAATACGCAGCAGTCACCTGACCTCCGATAACTGACTCTGTTCGGAATCTGACTTACTGGTTGCTTAGCAACGGGCGCTTCGCTTCCCATCTGCACCATTCTGACGATGCTCAACTTGGCCTCTCTCTTTCTGCAGACAGTGTCATTCAGAAAACAAAGTGGCATTTTAACCACATGAGCTCCTCCCAGATGAAGAGTGGCTTAGAAAAGATCCAAGAGGAGCTCGAGTTCCAGCCTCCAGCAGTCCTGTCCCTAGAGGACACAGATGTGGCAAATGGCATGCTGAACGGCCACACCCCAGTGCACTCTGAGCCTGGTAAGTGCCCGGCGTTCTCTGACGGAGACGAGGGGATGCATGTCAAGTAGGCTAGCAAGAATCTGGATGGGCCCCATTTCCAGGCGGTTTGTTGTAAAGGACAAAACCAAATGGAGCCTTACTGTTGTGATTGAGGCTCTCTTTAAGGAAGCAATCGGTGCCATTCTGGAGTTTCCATACTGAACAGCCAGGGAGGTTGTTGAAGGTGAAGTTCACAGGTTTTAGTGTTCTCAGAACTGTGCTATTGGAAGCCATTCATTGGACTCTATGGGGTCTGCTTGACTCACCACATCACTGGAAGCCCTCACCCTCTTCTCCTGTTGGAGGAAGACTGTGGGGAAAGTAGCATCTAAGAATCCTGCAACGGGGGCAGTGACGTGGCTCCGCGTAAAGCGGAGTCGCCAAGCTCGAGCTCCTGGGTTTGATCCCTGGAGACCCCATGGTAGAGGGAGACTTCATCCAGTTGTCCTCTGACCTCTGCAGAAAGGCCAGGGTGCATCTACAGCAAGACCTGTCTACATCGTAACAATCTAATTCTTTAAAACTTCTGTACTAAACTCACGGCTTGAAATGTAAATGGCACACTAAACTTGTGTTTGTGACATATTAAATTGCCTGTGGCAAATGAAAGTGGTTTTTGGCTTAATGCATTTAAACCAGTAAATCCCAAGATTGGCTCGCCTGCCAGTGGGCAAGCTGTCCCAGTTATGTTGGAGGACACTGGGCCTTCGGAAGAGAAGACTGGATTATTGAGTCTTGAGTGAAATTTCTTCCCTGCCTTGAGTAAACGTAGGGACACCTTTGTGATGTATGTTTTTTTTTTTTTTAAACACTTAGACAAGAGGAGGAATCCTGAAAGTGCCAACTAAGCCATTTTACTGTGGTTTCCCTCACCTTACTGTCCCGAGGCTAGAGGCCTCACAGGTAGCATGTTCTGTTCTAACAGGAACTCAAAATGCTCTGTGGGAACTAACACACTAACAGTAGGTGTTAGCTGGTCTGTGGGTCACAGGGCGAGGGCGCGCGTGTGTGTGTGTGTGTGTGTGTGTGTGTGTGTGTGTGTGTGTACACGCTTGTGTTATGTGTTGGGAAATGTGTGTGTGTGTGTGTGTGTGTGTGTGTGTGTGTACACGCTTGTGTTATGTGTTGGGAAATGTCAGGACCAGAAAGGATGCTCGGGAAGGGGCAGGACAGGAGACCGGGCTAGACAGCATCTGTGAACCAGACTCCCTTTCAGTTGTGACCTTTGGGAAGACAGCGAGTCTGTTCCCATTATCAGTCTGGCCATAGCTATAGTCTAGACATTCAAACTGTTATAGATCAAATACCTCCTCTCCCTGGGTATTTTAGAATTTATTCTGCTGTGAATAATTCTGGATGCCCACATGACACTGAACAGTGTCTGTACTGGGAAAAGAGCAGACCAGTTTACAAACTGAAGACTGAGGCAGGTGGCGGGGTGCTTCTAGAGTCTTGACAGTCCCTAAAGCCTGCAGCAGCAGCTGATTCTGTGTTGGGATCTTGTGTCTGGAGGGACGATTCCCGGTGTCACTGACGCTCACGTCTCCTGCTCACAGGTGTCTCTGCACCTCACTCCAGGTACAAGTCACCCCTGGCTAAAATAAAAAGGGGATTAAGTACTGTGCTTGACACAAAAAAGACCTTTTAAAAATTATAATTATAACAATAACTATTATTATTATTACTACTTTATTTTTTCTGGAAGAAGTTTACCTCCGTTTCTGAGATCCGTTCATTTCTCGCTTGCCCTGCTAACTTCCGCCGCTTTGTAAACGTGCGCATTTGTGGTCTGCGTTTAGCATGTGAGCCCGTTAGCAGAGGTCTAGTTAGTGGTCTTGTTCACCTGTCTGTCAGAAACAATTCTCACAAGACACTCTGCTTTCTGTTCCCTGTGAAGCTCCGAACCTCCGGATGAAGCCGGTGACAGCCCTGGGTGTCCTCTCCCTTGTTCTCAACATCATGTGCGCGGCCCTGAACCTCATCCGTGGAGTTCACCTCGCAGAGCATTCTTTACAGGTGACCCTCTTCACAGGGCTTTTTGTTTGTTTTTGGTGGTGTTGGGATTGATCCTAGGACCTTATGAACACTTTGGCCTGGACCTTTTAGCCCGGAGCTACATCCCCAACTCTTTTGACAAGTGACAGGAGCTAATGATGGGAGGCACATTTTTTATCAGATTGTTTTGGTTTTGGTTTTTGTTAAATTGTTCGAGACAGGGTTTCTCTGTGTAGCTGTTCTGGAGTTCACTCTGTAGACCAGGCTAGCTGTTCTGGATCTCACTCTGTAGACCAGGCTGGCCTCATACTCTGTAGACCAGGTTAGCCTCACACTCTGTAGACTAGGCTAACCTCACACTCTGTAGACCAGGCTAGCCTCACACTCTGTAGACCAGACTAGTCTGTGTGTAGCTGTTCTGGAGCTCACTCTGTAGACCAGGCTAGCCTCACACTCTGTAGCCCAGGCTAGCCTCACACTCTTCCACCTGCCTTCACCTCCTCAGTGCTGGGTTCAGAGGCATGTGCCATCACTGTCCAGCACTGGTAGGTTTTATGAATGTTAAAAATTGAAATACGGCAGTTTAGAAATTTAAATCCAAAGCTGGACGTGGAGCTACTCCTCTGCCATCCCAGCACTGGGGGAGGTGGAGGCAGGAGGATTAGAAGTTCAAGCTCATCTTCAGCTACATAAGAGTTCTGGGCCAGTTTAGGGTATCAAATAAAAGATTAAAATAAAAGAATTTCTCTCTGTAATACGTTGAACAAATCTGGAAGGATCCCTTTTGTGACTGTCCTCGGGAGTTCTGGGGTGATGCTAAGATGCAGGCAGCTTTGCTGCAGGAACTCTGGGATGCCTCTGTGCCCTGCGGGCTGCCTCTTGCCCTTAGGAACCAAGGTTGTCTTAGCATCAGGATGCAGGTTGGATTCTGACACTGTCAGGATCTAGGTAAAGATGTTACCACCGTGTATGTCATGTGTGGCAACAGAAGCCTCTTCTCTCTGTCAGAGAGACGCACACCGCCACATCCTGAGCCCCAGTGACCATTTCTTTAGTTGGCCACCGATGGGGAGGGAAGCCACTTTCTATTTCAAGCTTTTAAAAAATATTTCTTTAAAATATATTTAGAAGTATTTCAAATACTTGACAAAGGAATTGAATTATTATTAGCTCAAGCAGGTAGTTGTTGTTTTTAAAGATAGAGCCATAATGTTTTTGTAGATTTTTTTGTCTCATCTTGCTTGTTTTTTTTTTTAATTTTTAAAAATTTTACTGGTCTTTTGCTTGTATATTATGGTTTCTTTGTGTGTATGTGTGTGTGCCTGTGTGTATGTGTGTGCATGTGTGTGCATGTGTGTGTGCATGTGTGTGTGCATGTGTATGCATGTATGTGCATATGTGTATGTGTGTGTATGTGTGTTTGCATGTGTGTGTATGTGTGTGTGCATGTGTGTGTATGTGGGTGTGCATTGTGTACATGTGTGTATATGTGCATGTGTGTATGTGTGTGTATGTGTGTTTGCATATGTGTGTATGTGGGTGTGCATGTGTGTGCATGTGTATGCCTGTGTGTATGTGTGTGTGCATGTGTGTGTATGTATGTGCATGTGTGTATGTGTGTGCATGTGTGTATGTGTGTGTGCATGTGTGTGTATGTATGTGCATGTGTGTATGTGTGTATGTGTATTTATGTGTGTGCACGTGTGTATGTGGGTGTGCATGTGTGTTTGCATGTGTGTGTGCATGTGTGTGTATGTGTGTGCGCGCATGTGTGTGTGCATGTGTGTGTATGTGTGTGTGCATGTGTGTGTATGTATGTATGTGCATGTGTGTATGTGTGTGTGTGTGTGTGTTTGCATGTGTGTGTATGTGAGTGTGCATGTGTTTATGTGTTTACTGTGCTTTTTGTTTTTTTTTTTATTCTTCCTCCTTTTTTTCTGCATGTTTGTTTTTTTAAAGAGGAAGAAAGTATGGATTTGATTGGGTGGAGAGGTAGGAGGATGTGTGAGAGGGAAACTGTGGTTAGAGTATATTAGAGTATGAACTTTCAGTGTAAAAAGAAAAGATAAGAGTCGCGGTGCTCACAGCAGTGTTCTGTGTTGACTACAGAGTAAGGGGTGGTGGCTGTGGGATTTGAACCGAGGACGCTGAGGTAGACCGGCTCCTTTGAAGAGCAGGATCAGGCCTGCTAGGAGAGTGGTAGTGGTGATGACTGTTGGACTGGTTACCACATCTCATCTTTGACCGGTGTGTGGTGGGGTCAGGCCCTTGCCAGCTGCTTGTTGTAGAACCGGTGCCTGGCTGGCAAGGTGGTTAAGATAGACCCTGCCTTGAGGTTCTCACGGCACAGGGCAGAGACAGCACCGAGGAGGAGGCAGGGCCCAGGGTGGGTGCAAAAAGAAGCTTCACATTAACAGATGAGAAGAGATAGGAACTCATTCTGTGAGGATGCACCATGGAGGCTGGGACAGGAGTGTACAAGGTCCGTCTACTCATTGAAAACGGTCACATGCCAATGCTGGCTCTGCCTAGGCACCACCGTCCTGTCAGTCACACCAGAGAGATGAGGGCAGCAAACCTGGTCCCACAGCGGTTCCTTTCAACCTTTCTTCTGTGCCCCGATCTATCCAGGTTGCCCAAGAGGAAGTTGGAAACATCCTGGCTTTCTTTATTCCTTCTGTGGCCTGCATCGTCCAGGTGGGTGCAGTCACTGACTAGGGGGCTTTTCAAGACTGCAGGCTGGTGCCTGAGGGAACTGTGACAGACACTCAGTGTGGCTGAGACTCAGGAGAAACCACAGCAGAAACCCATGGCTTCCCCCCACAGCAGGAACGCATGGCTTTCCATGCTAGTTTACTCAGCTATCATGGTCCCCAAGGAGGATCTCACAGGGAGGCCACTCAGTCCTGGGAGGGTCTCCCTACCTGGTCTGCTCGCAACTGCATCTCTCTCTTCCTTGCATCCACAATCTGGACACCTGCCTGTGTGTCTCTAACGCCTCTCTTCCTGTGACACCTGTTACATTTTCTCTTGAATCTCTTGCTCATCCAGTGACTAGCAGCAGCTGGTCCTGGCTTTGCTGCAGCAAACTCAGTTAATAAGCAAATGCATGCAGGTGTCAGTTAATAAATGCATGCAGGTGTCAGTAAGTGAATGCATGCAGCTGTCAGTTAATAAGAGAATGCATGCAGGTGTCAGTTAATAAGTAAATGCATGCAGCTGTCAGTAAGTAAATGCATGCAGCTGTCAGTTAATAAGTGAATGCATGCAGCTGTCAGTACGTGAATGCACGCAGCTGCCTGTGCCTGACATGACTTGAGGCTGCTGCTCTCTGATTGGATGTGCTGTGGTCTCATTGCAGTGTTATCTGTACCTGTTCTACAGTCCAGCCCGGACGCTGAAGGTGCTGCTGATGCTGGCCTCCATCTGCCTGGGCAATGCGTACCTGCACGGGCTGAGGAACACCTGGCAAATCCTCTTCCACGTAGGAGTGGCTTTTCTGTCTTCATATCAGATCCTGACCAGACAGCTGCAGGAGAGGCAATCTGACTATGGAGTGTGATGAGGGCATCCTGCAGTAGATGGCGCCTTTGACTTTCCCCCCTCTGGAAGGCCAGTCTGTGTCCACTCCTGCTTCTCAGCTTCACCTCAACCCTCCATCCTTGACGCTCCCAAGGTCACAGATTCTGGCAGGTGCATCGGAGGGCCCGGGCTGCTGGTTGCCAGTCCTGGTCTGTATGGAACGTTTGTGCAGAGCTGCCAGCCGAGCTAGGACAGGGCGGCTGGAGCAGGAGCTTGCTCAGAGAGCATCTGTGATGGTCAGAGTGGCGGTATCGTGTCCTCCTAAATCTAATGATAACTGCAGACCACTAGATTCCACAATGGTAGACTTAGTAACTGGCAGGGTGTCTGTGAGGAAACTCTTCAATGTTGGCGTCAGTTTGCGGGTTCAGTGTAATTCAGTTTTCCTTACGGTGTCAGCACAGGGTAAATTAAAGCTTGAGAGTACGGTTCACAAACACAAGCTAGGTAAATTTTGTTTATGTTTTTGATAACTTGGGTTCGATAAACTTTTGGAATATTTAAATATATTTTGGATATAAATTGAAGCTCATTCAGAATGAAGCAAACTTAGGCTGAGAAAATGCTAAGGAAATCCGAGTTTATTTAAATTACAGAGACCTTTTATGGTGGTGGGGCTTTATGGATACCAGTGTGGTTTATATTTATTTGCAGAGCCTATCTGAATTATGTACGTATGGATTAATAACCAGTATCACTGGATCATAAGCACATAGGCACAAGCAGATGCGGGGGCTTCAGGGTCCTCTTAGAGGGGCCGAGTGGAGAGAGAAAGGCCAGGGTTTCAGAGATCCTTAGCAGAAATGGGGGAGGCTGCTGTTCTCTGCCTTTGTTGTGGCAGCTGGGTGCTCGCCACTGTAGCATTGCTGGAGATGTGGCCCTGTGCACCTCCTCCTAGAGAGACTTCCCAAGTTAATTACTGCCCCAAACCTCTCTTGAGCACCTAATTAGAGCACGGGGCCTCATTTTATGGACAGGTATTAAGTAGGTGTTAACACTCAAAAGCTTTGTGTAACTGGCACTTCTCTGTAAAGCTGCTACGGCTTGCTTCTGGGTAAGAGCCCCCGTATCTCCAGTGTGGGTATCTGGTGGTACTCAAGAAACCATGTTGGGGTTCACCCCTCTAGCTTGTTCTTGGAATATACCCAAAATTTCATGGGTTGACTCATGAGGCTCCACAAGTGATAAACCCTGTTTTGGTAGTTTTAAAAGGAGAATCCTGTTAAAATTGTTGGCTGTTACTGGTACCCTATGTTAATCAGCCACCAGGTGTCATTTCAGGAACGAGGCTATGTGACTCAAGAACTGGATTGAAAAAGTATCTCCATTTTAATTTTCTTTCCTTATAAGAGAATTTTCTATTTTTAATCAAATCTTTATTGTCTGGGTATGAATGTCGTATTGGCAGCTTCCTCGGACGTGAACTTCAGCCTCACGTCAATGTTGATCTCACGTACGTTCGTGTCTACTGTACAGGCAAATGCTCACTCTTCCTGACACAGAATTTTGAAGTGGGAAAGAGGAAAGCAGAAGAGGAAGAAAATTCTTTTAATTCAAAGCACACATTCAAAAAAAAATTTTTTTTAAGTAATTAAAAAAAAAAAGTCAGCCTAAAACTGTATTGTTTTCCTCCTGATCCTGTGTGGTTCTCTGTTGCTCTAGATCTGGACACCGCACACACTCTAGGGTCTGAGCCTGTGGTTGTTACTGACACTTTACACTTCGTAAATGCTAGTGGGAGTGTTACCTGTGCTTGGTGACACGGCTCGGGACTTATCATCCAGACAGGGTTCCATACTGATTCTTACAAGTGGAAGGAAAAGGCGTCCTGAAGGGAAACGATGCACCGACTGACAGAGTCCAGCCTAGAGAAGCCTCACCTCCCTGGAGGAGGGCAGGGAAGACAGACGCCCCAGAGACAGACACCCTGGGGCTTCAGGTACGGTGGGTGGTTCAGGATTAGGTATTTGTAGCCCAGTGGGATTCTTGATGCCAGGACAATCTGGTTCCAAGGCAGGCGTGTTTCTTTGCCTGTCGCTGGCTGCTCTTCCGGAGGATGCTGCTTGCCCAGCAGCTCACAGGAACCGGTGCAGACAGCCTAAACGGAAGGTGCTTTCCTGTTCGGTGCCACCTGTCTGCTGTTAGCCGGTGAGCGGGCTTAGGCAGAAGGCTTTTGGGTTGGGTTGCTTTTTACTCAGCCAGCCTCACCTTGACCGGAACTCTACCTGGCACTCCCCTTTTGGAGTGGAGGCAGCTGGGCCATCTGAGGTCGACTTCCCCCTCAGTCCCAGATGCTGCACAGACCCCACCGGAGTAGTAGGGTTGTGGTTCTTGCTATCCGTGAACCCTGTCGACGTGCGTGTGGGCCTCTTCCTTTCTTTTCTAGTCACCATGTGCTCCACCTCCCCTACCTGTTTCCGCCCACCTCCTACATTCCTGCCTCCAGATGGAGATGCAGGCTAGAGTCTGTGGAGAGACAGAAGCCTCCCATCAGTGATGGAGAGGGAGGCAGCTTTGGAATCCCATCCTCTGCCCCACCTTGGCTCAGTACTCAGGGGAAGCAGCGCTTTGGTCGTCAGCACTGCTTGGGGTCAAGGGCCATAGCCAGCAGGCCGAAGCAGGTGGCTATCTGGAGCATAGGAGTTGGCCTGAGGTGGGGAAGAGAAGTGGCTGTCCGTCTGTAGGTGCCCTGGGTGTGTGGAGGGCTGCATGCCTCACTCTCATTCAGTCCTTTACTGTGCTGCTTCCCGAGGGAGCCGCCTGTAACAGCAACACTTCCAGCTCTCTACTGTGTGTTTGACAGGGATGACATGTGTCTGAGGCTGTACATGGCCAGGGGTACTGTCAGCTGTGTCCAGCAAACACTTGGCTAAACTGTTGCTTGCATCTGACTGTCTCTCCCAGGTCGGGGGGGCCACTCTGCCTGTGTGCCGTAAGAGCCCAGAATGGTGGAGAAAGAGAAACCAGGGTGCCCTTGAGAGATGAGGTGGGGGAAAGGAACACACAGGTCAGCCAACCCAGTGGACTGGAGGTCAGCTTGGTTCTTCCACTCAGGCCTGGGTTACAGTAGAAGTCCCTGCCTGCGCTCCTCAGTGCCCTTAGTGAGGATTGTGGGTGGTCACAGAGGGGACTGTTGTACATGTACAGGAAGAAAGGGTTACAAGGCCTCTGGGTGTGTGCAGCAGGCAGCAGGCTGCACTAGTGTTCGAGCATCGACACAGTGGCATTTCATGTGGCTGCAGTACGTAAGGCCCCATGCCTTCATCCCAGAAAGGAAACGGCCCCTTTCATTCCCGGGGCTGCCTCGTGGTTTCTGTGCAAGGAGCCCCTGATACAGTCAGCACCAGCAGACCTGCTTCAGGATCCAAGAAAGCTGGCTTTGTAGGCTGTCTTCAGTCTCAACAAGGAAAGGCCCTATGCCCCACCACGCCTGGCTAACAGAATGGGGCTATCACTCCTCCTCCTCCTCCTCCTCCTCCTCCTCTTCCTCCTCCTCCTCCTCCTCTTCCTCCTCTTCTTCCTCTTCCTCCTCCTCTTCTTCCTCCTCCTCCTCCTCTTCTTCTTCTTCTTCCTCTTCTTCCTCCTCTTTTTCCTCCTTTTCCTCCTCCTCCTTTTCCTCCTTTTCCTCCTCCTCCTTTTCCCCTTTTCCTTTTCCTCCTTTTCCTCCTCCTCCTCTTCCCCCTTTTCCTCTTCTTCCTCTCTCTTCTTCCTCCTCCTCCTCCTCTTCCTCCTCCTCCTCCTCTTCCTCCTCCTCCTCTTCCTCCTCTTCTTCCTCTTCTTCTTCCTCCTCTTCTTCCTCCTCCTCTTCCTCCTCTTCCTCCTCCTCTTCCTCTTCCTCCTCCTCCTCTTCCTTTTGTTTTCTTTTGTTTTGTTTTTCAATACAGGGTTTCTCCAGCCTTGGCTGTCCTGAAACTTGCTCTGTAGATCAGGCTGGCCTTGAACTCACAGAGGTCCACCTGCCTCTGCCTCCCAAGTGCTGAGATTAAAGTGGTGTGCCACCACCACCTGGCTGGCACTGTCACTCTTGCATTGCTGGGGAGATAGATGGCAGCAGGACAGCTGTGGACAGGGGCTTGGTGTTCACATCTGGGAATAGTGGGCTAGGGAAATGTCTGCACACCTGAGGGCAAGGGCAGGAGTGTGGCCCTCAGATGCCTTTTATCTTAAGGTAAAATGAAACCCGTTCTTTCTTTAACCTTTGAGCTGTGTTTGCTGCGTCTATGTGCCCTTGATCCTTACAGATCCTTTGATTGATTCAGGAATGTTATGAGTTCTTTGTATAACTCAGCCTTGGGATTTGATTTGACTTAATGGGCTTTTCTAGTAAGAACATAAAAACTGAGACTAGTTTCAAATCCAGTCACCCCCTGAGTCGCCCTCAGTATGTGCTGCCCATGTGACGAGCTACTTTTCCATTGACAACAAAGATCTATTGTGAGTCCACGATGGGCACATTCTAACTTTCACATGCTCAAACTGAAATGTATGTCAACGTGCGGATTTCATACAGCTCTTTATATACTGTGTATATTAAAACTAAAATGACATGAGGTGGCTTAAGTGTGTGGAGAATAAATCTAAAGTGTTTACTAATGTGTGTGTTTGTGTGTGTATATGTGTGAGCGGCCTGAATCAGGGTCTGTTTTTCTTGTAGGTCTGAGGTGGTCTGTGGGAGAGGTTTTGTGGGGATATGACATCCTCATCTGAACAGATCTGAGGACTCAGACTTTAAGACACGCCCTTAACCAGAAGGGCAGGGGCAAGGCTGTTCTATAGGCTGGGCAGCCTGCAGGCTCTGTGTCTGGCACCTCCTGTGTGCCCGAAAGGCACCTTAGAGTTCTGTACTAGAGACGAAGGTTTCATTTCCACAGGCCAGCTATATTAAAGAATGGCCACCAGGAGGCGCAGCAGCTGGCCACATCACCTAGTCCCACCCCAGGGCTGCTGCCCTCCTCAGAGGCTGCTTTGAAACAGCTGACAGAATTCCCAGGAACAGTGAGAAGTCCACACAACCTCTTTGGACCAGCCTCCTAAGCCTTGCCGGAGGGAGGGAAGGGAGAGGGCGTGGGGTGGTGGCAGTGGTGGTCCCGGCATCTCTCCTTTGGCTGTCCAGAGTCCCAGCCATTGCAGGAGGACAAGGTCACTTTTCCAATACGAATTTGAGTTGCTGGGTTGGGATTTGAGGGTAAACAAGTCCTGTTGCTCAGGAGAAGAAGCAGAGGCCTGGCTTAGAATGCCAGTCAGAAAGCAGCTCAGAGCCCTGTCCCCTGTCCTGGAAGAGGGACTGTCCCATCTGATAGCATCACTCATCACCACAGTCTTGGGCCATGAAGATGCCTCTGCTGTGCCAGGAAGAGTTAGGACTGAGGAGTCTCTGCCTTTTCCTCGAGTCCTTGTGGGAGGCCTGATGACAGCTGCCGAGCACCCTCACTCTGGGCCAGCAGATGGAAAGACTAAGAAGGGCCTGGCAGAGGCTCTGTGAACCAGCTCTCAGATGGAGGAGTCTGCTGAATGCCAAGGAGAAGCCCCTCAGACTTGAGGGGGGGGTTCTTTACCTAAAGTCACAGGCACAACCCTTAAAAAGATGGATGGGCGGGTTTGGGGCTGGAGAGGTGGCTCAGCAGTTAAGGGCACTGGCTGTTCTTTCAGAGGACCTAGATTTGGTTTCCAGCAGTTGCACAGCAGTCCACAAATATCTATAACACCAGTTACAGGGCATTTGAGGCCTTCTGGCCTCTGCAGGCACCAGGCACTGATACACACACGTGGGAAGCCCCCATTAATTAAAAAAAAAAAGTTAAAAGTTTTAAAAAGATCGACAAGTTTGATTACAGGAGATCCTGGGAAAGGGAAAGGAACTGGAACGTGCGGTCAGAAGTGGAAGCAGCAAGGACTGGCGCTTGAGTGGATCGGCAAGAAACCGCAGTCACAATTAAAACCCCAAGAAAAAGCAAACGACAGACTAGGCGGCCATCCAGGCATGGGTGCACGTTAAAACAGCAGGGGGTCACCGCCATTCACCTGTGAACTTTGCAAAACCGTAGGCTGAGTGGTAGGGTTGTGGTGTGGCTGAGGTGGTAGAATGACTGGCATGCCAGAAGCCCTCAGTTCAGTCCCTAACACCACACACGCCAGGTATGTGGCTCAAGACTGTGCTCCCAGCACTCAGGAAGAGGAGGCAGGAGCATCAGAAGTCGTTCTCGGTACTACTTAGGGGTTCAAGGCCAGCCTGGGCTACATGAGACCCTGTGTCAATAAAACAATGAAAAGAGTGTCCATGGCTGCTTCTGGGTCCAAAGAGGCATCAAAGCAGAGGCCAGGGGTGGGAGTGGTAAGGGTGTGTTTCTAGGGACAATGAGGGATGGGGAAAGTGGGGAGTAGAAAGTAGGACATCTCAAAGGGAGAAAAGCAGCAGTGGGCACCAGTCAGCCCCCCCATCGCTGAAGCGTCCTCCCCAGATCCGGGCCGACTGAGGTAGTTTTCTGGCTGAGACTTTCCCACAGGAGGCTGAAAGGCGTCACGAGGACACGAACAGCTGTAGGGGGACAGAGGTGTCCCAAAGCCAGCTCTCCCTCCCACCCCAGAAATAGCTTGAGCACAGAGTGTGAGTCTGAGGAAGTGAAGGCAGGGTGGTGGGGCTTGGTGAAGTGGACCAGGACCACCATGGCCCTGGGGGCTTGTTCCAGGCACATTTTCCAAGGCCCCAGGGATCAGTGTAAGGGCCAGAGGCAAGGAACGTGGGGACAGTCAGAGTGAACTTTCTCACGGGACCGTCCAGCAGGCTTCACAAAGGACAGAAGCTCACTGTCCTGGAGGTGTACACGCTGAGGGGTTGGGTGCAAGGGGACCTCGGAACATGCTGTCTCCATCAGACATCATCTTGTCTCATTGCTGGTATCTGAAGGGACATCTGCTCGTCTCCTTTTGTGTCCATCCTCGAGTGAACCAGCCACCAGCCACAGGAAACAGTCCGTGCCAGCTCCCATTTGAAGAGTAAATATTAGTCTTTTCAAGAGCTGCCTGTTCTCTGTCACTTGGCACAGAGGATGTTGAGCTTGGGGTAGGGGACCTCTCGGTCTACACATGCTTGATAGGGTCTGTGCCCTTTGGTCACTACTGCAACAGAGGGCTTAAGAAAAAGCCCTGCTTCTAGTAGCTATACCTGAGAGCCTGCAGAAGACCACCCCAGACCCTAAGCCCTCCTCCGTCCTCCTGCACCCTTCTTTACTCAGACACTGATGAAGGGGACTGGGAAATTTGACTTGACATGACCTTGAGGTATGTGGGCCCCAGTTCTGATTTATGGGCCCATGAAATGGTGCTTATCAGGAAGGGGAAGCAGCCTGCCCATGTCTTCCTGTCAGTGGCTAGAAGAGGCAGCCTCCCTGACCACGAAGCCCTAACTCCAGCTGCTAGCCTGTTTATTTCCTCTGTGATGCTCCGTATATGTCTCTGTTATCACTCCCGGGTATATAGTCTCTCACCCTCATCCTCAGCACCAGCCACTTTGCACAGGGTGAGTGTGAGCCAGTGTGATGGTGAGTGAGTGTGAGCCAGTGTGATGGTGAGTGTGAGCAAGTGTAATGGCGAGTGTGAGCCAGTGTGATGGTGAGTGAGTGTGAGCCAGTGTGATGGTGAGCGAGTGTGAGCCAGTGTGATGGTGAGTGAGTGTGAGCCAGAGTGATGGCTATCCTTCATGGCCATGACCGTGTTTGTAGTTACACGCCTTTGGGTAGATCTGTGAGGACGTTTCCAGACAGGATTAACTGAGAATGGAAAGCCCACGCAAGTCCTTTGAGTGTGGATTCCTCCATCCCATGGGCTGGGGTCTCAGGCTGAGTAAAGAGGAGAAAGCAAGCTGGGCACCAGCATCCATCTCTACGCATGTCACCAGCTGCATCGCATGCATCCTTCCCTGACTTCACTGTCATCATGAACGATGTCCCCTAACACCATGACGCTGCTGAATGTATGTGAAAGCATGGCATGACAGAGTCAGAGCTGGGATTCTAAATCCTCAATCTTGAAAGCCACTGCCCTTTTCTGTCCCCAGGGAAAGGTAGGAAGGGGGACTTCTATCTCCAGAAGACGTGGGGAAAAGATGGTGCAGAACTGCCGGGAAGGAAAGAGGGAACTCCGACACAGGCCACCCTGTCTCATGACCTGGAACATCTTGAGGGGGGAACTGAAAACCAATAAAGAGGAGTATTGCCCCCTCCCCACCCCATCCCCCGCTCCCCATCAAAACAAGAGCCCCTCCTCCAGCCCAGCAGCCTCCAGGGACAAAGGAAGCTACAGATTGAATAGAAGAGGATTTGAGTGAAGGTAAGTTTGGTGCACCACAGAAAGCCTAGCTCTTGGGAAGCTGGGCATGATGATTCAAGGTCAAGGCTAACCTTGGCTGCCTAGTCAGATCCCCTTTCCAAAAAGTTCATATTAAGATTTTGTAAATGGTGGGAGGAGGCAGCTCAGTTGGTAGACATGTTTGCCTAGCATGCCTGAAGCCCTGAGTTTGATTCCCACCACAGCATACACAGGGCGTGGTGGTGCACACCTGTTATATTAGTTAGCACCCTGGAGATAGAAGCAGGAGGTTCAAGGTCGACCTCATACGTAGTGAGTTCAAGGCCAGCCTGGGTTACATAAGATCTTTCTGATCCCCACCCCCCGTCCCCTTAAAAAGAGAGAAAAGGAGGAAAAGCCTGGCTCCATGAACATCATCTGGCCCATCAGCCCCCAGAGGAGCCCCAGAGGAGCCCCAGAGGCCTGGAGCCTCCAGACAGCCACAGCGCATGAGCAAACTGGGTCTTGTAGGTTCATGCAGGAGCTACCTGGTGCATGGTGGGGTCCACTCTAGAAGCTGTGGTAAAACAGCTCACACCTGGTTATAGAAAGAGGCAAGGCCGAGACTGAGGGGAACTGGAGTTCCCCAGAGGAGGTGGCTCAGCCAGAGCCTGTCAAAAGAACAGGCTGTGATTAATGGCCACAATTTGGGGGGGGGGTTGCTTTTTTTTTTTTTTTTTTTTGAGACAGGGTTTCTCTGTGTAGCCCTGGCTGTCCTGGAACTCACTCTGTATGTAGACCAGGCTGGCCTCGAACTCAGAAATCCGCCTGCCTCTGCCTCCCAGGGGCTGGGATTAAAGGCGTGCGCCACCACTGCCCTGCTTACGGCCACAATCTTGTATACAAAGGCTGGTGAATGCCCTCAAAGACCCCTTACTCAGTGCCAGGTTCTTTTCTGTTTAGACAGACACCTCAACGGGCTCTGCCTCGTGTCCACCTACCCACCTCTTCCTTCAGTTTCCACAGCAATGCCATGTGGAGAGCATCAGGCGCCAGGAGGGACCCGCCAGCCTCTTGTGCAGGCGGTGCTCGCTTGACCATGAACTGTCCTCCAGAGCCTTGTGCATTTGAGCACTTTGTCCCCAGCTGATGACACTGTTTGGAAGGTGTTTAAGAAGTAGGGCCTCTTGGGAGGAAGTGGGTCACAGGGGGTGACACTTGTGGGTTGAAACCTTGCACCACTTCCTGTCATCTCTTTGCTTCCTCGTGATTAACAACCAACTGCCTCCCGCTCCAGTCCTCATGCCTTCCCGGATGTGATAAACTCTATTTCTTATTTTAAAAATATATTTTTTAAAAGATTTATTTATTTTTATTTATATGAGTACACTGTTGCTGTCTTCAGACACACCAGAAGAGGACATTGGATCCCATTTCAGATGGTTGTGAGCCACCATGTGGTTGCTGGGGATTGAACTCAGGACCTCTGGAAGAGCAGTCAGTGCTCTTAACCTCTGAGCCATCTCTCCAGCCCCTTAAAAATATTTTTACGTGATTTAGTTATGTATATGTGTGTCTAAGTGAATCCCACGTGTGCGTAGATACCTGCGGAGACCAGAAAAGGGCATCAAATCTCCTTAGAACTGGACTTACAGGCAGCTGTGAGCAGCCTGTGTGAGTGCTGGGGACTGAACGCAGGACCTCTTCTGAGCAAGTGTTCTTAACTGCTGAGCTGTCTGTCTCTCCAGCCTCCTCTCCTCCCTTCTAAAACATCAAGCCAGGCTCTCTCCCTCGTTAAGTTACTTTGGTCATCTGTTTTACTGCAGCAACAGTGGAGTAATTAATCGAACCTTGGGCAACGGCAAAGACAGTCATGGCTGACACTTCTTTTCTGCCCCTCAGGCATGCTCTGCCAGCTCCTCAGAATCCCAGTCGCTCTATGGGTGGCCGGCTCCGTTAGTCTTTCTCCACTTCCAACCTTCGCTCCTGCTTCCTGGCCATAGACCTTCCTCACTTCCCTGTGGAGTATGTGTACTGTAAAGCCACCACACTGCGGCATCCTGCCTTTTCTCCAGACCCCTCTGTGGTCCTGTGTGCGGTCAGGTCTGGAAGGCTCCAGGAACGCCTCCCAGATTCTGCATCCTGGATTCTCCTAGAGAGAAGCTTTGGCGATGACTGGATGGCCCCAGGAAGGGGAAGACAGTTCTTGCTGCTGTATGGTGGCCACTGGCAGGCTCTGGCTGGTCACAGAGCTTTCTTGCTACTAGTTTAATAGATGAGCAACAGGGAAATTGGAAGGGATTTTCTGGGGTTGGGGGCGCCGTCCACAAGTCTAGAAGTGTTCCCTGACCTGCCCCCAACCATTGCCTCTCATTCTGCATAAAATGCCCAAAGCCTGTCCCCGCCCTGAGCCATGGCTGGCTCCGTGTCTTCAGCTCTAAGGCACATAAACCAAGCAACTCAAGTGAAGGCAGCCAAAGACCACACATGTCCCCAGAGAGCCACAAAAGGAGACCGAGCTAGATTTAAAAAATGAATCAACTTGCTTTATGGAAGCTTGTCTGTCCTAGTTTGCTTTCTGTGGTTGTGACAAAACACTTTACCCAAATCAAATCAACACTTTAAAATGTATCACTGAGGGAATCGGAGGCAGGAACTGAAACAGAGACCATGGAGGAATGATGTCACTGGCTTGCTCCTGCCTCTGCTCAGCTAGCTTCTGTACACAACCTAGGCCCACAGGCCCAGGGGTGACCATGGGTGGACTAGATCCTCCTCCATCAAAACAATGCCCCCACAGGCATGCATGCTCGACGGCAATCTGATGGAGGCAGTTCTAATCTGATGGAGGCAGCTCCAATCTGATGGAGGCAGTTTCTCAGTTGAGACTTTCTCTTCCTGTGTGTCTCTAGTTTATGTCAAGTTGAATTCCTCCTCTTGACACCCATTATCCCTTAGGTCCTGTGTGGACATTGACAGGGTGACCTCGTGACCCATCCTCCTCATCCTTGTGCTCGACAGAAGGTAAGTTCTAGATGGACTGTCTTTCTGGATAAGGGTGTTCTCCTTCCTTCCTGTGGATGGGCTTCTGGGAAAACGGTGCTCAAACATTGGCAGGCATCTCACAGACCAGGGAGCACTAACTGAGAAGGAAAGCGGAAACACTGGGGTCTACGCTGACATGAGCCTTTAGCCCTGGGGCTGTCCCGTCTAGTTGGCATCACCCTGGTCCTTTGTGGAAACACAAATGACCAGCCTGTATGCTCCAATGCTTGCACCACAGTGGCATCCGGGAAGTCAGGGATACTGAGACTCCTGGGCTGTGACAAGGGCTAGGGTGTGACACTATTGAGGCAGTTCTGAGGGGGGCAGCATCTAAGCGGGTAAACAAAACAGCAGCTCAGGACTCAAGGTAAATAATATTTTAATGCAGTATTTTAAAATATCAAAATTAATGCAAAAATACAGGATAAACAATATGTCAAGACGGAATCAGGACTGCTAACTGGATCGACTCTTTTTGTGTTTCCAGGTAGGGCACAGCCAAATGACCCCATCTTTGACAAGATATAGAATATCTGAGGCACGACCAGGGGTTCTGGAAAGCTGGGTTCAGCATCTGCCTCTACAATGACTTTTCCTTCTCTATTTTCTGGTTATCCCATTTGCCTTGTGTGGAGGCTGGGGCATTGCCAAGATGGCCTCCTGACGCATCCCTCTGGCCTGCTGCGGTTGCTCTGTCCTTTTCCTGGGAGGCCAAGTCTTTGGGGCCATAGACTCCCGAAGCTATTAATATCTTGGCCATCCCTGCCTAGAGCAGGGTGTTTAATGACTGCCAGCTGTGGTCCCGCCCCTTCCCCTTCCCCCAGAGAGATAAGAGCTGTTCTTGTTCCCACATGGGGGTAGGGAAGCTGGCCACTGCTCATTAAAACAGACCCTGTGTGGCAGCTAGGATGGAGGGGCTGAGTCAGTCTCCTCTCCAGACTGTGCCCAGCACACCCCATGGGGTGCCTGGGGACTTGCCCGGACACTCACTGTTCCTTCCAAAGGGACTGCTTTGGTCTTCCTGCCCTCTGTCCCTTTAGGTTGTAATTTCTAACCGCCTTAGAGGGGCTCTTCTCAGATACCCTGCAGACACAACATTCAGCACCTGGTCCCAAACCAGGCCATTGTCTCACCTCCTCTCTTTCCTGTGGATGGCCTGGCACCCTTTCCAGACCTGGGTCCTTCTCTGTGTTAACTAACCACTCCCCATCTCTCAGCCTCATCGGAAGGATAGACCTTCTCTTTGTCTCTACTGGCAAGTGCCCCCCAAACTTGGGTGTCCCTGACACCCAACACATTCCCTTGGGATTCTAGGACCACTCCCAGCCCTCAAACACCTCAGTGCTGTTCTGCTAGCCGGTAATCCAGTCTCTTCCGACAGGCTGTGTCCTGAGTGGGAGGACTGCCTGTGAACAAGCCTTTCCCACAGAACGAACCTTCTCTGGACTCAGATTTACGGATCCCTGTCCATACCCGCTTCAGCTAACTAGCCTTTGTCCTTGGAGATTGTGGGTAGGGTTCAGTTTTAAGGAGCCACCAGGGGCTGGGTTCCATCAGGTCCTTTTGGGTCAAGGCAAGACTCACAAGGGGCCAGTGGTTTGGCCTGAGGGCGAGGTGTGGGGCAAGCCTTACGTATGGTCCACACACCACTCTTGGGAGCTCAGTAATGGAGCCATGCTTTCGTTGTTGGTTGTCTCCCAGGGTGAGACCTACTTGACAATAGGAAGCCCTAAGGTGGCCAAAGTTGGTCAAGTCTTTGAAGTGCCCACTAGATGGCGATAGAGATGAGTTCGCCTGCCAAAAGGTCCTGGGTGTCCTGGAAGTCCCAGGGCTGTCACTAACCTAGGATGCCAGCACAAGTTTTCTTAGCTCCTCACCCAAGCCTCCCAAGTCTCTCTTTATTCCGAAATGCCCTCCAATTAGCCTCTCACCTCCTAACTCTGCTCGTCCTCTCTTGAACACACTTTGAGTTTTACTCACTTTGTCCTCTTGGCTGGTAACTGCTGCTCTCCCAGGGCCCTGCGCCTTACGCTGGTGCCACAACACAGCACTGCTGGGGAAATCTTGGTCCCATTCATTTAGGCAGGGGGTTGGTACTGGGTGCAGCAGCCTTTGAATGGGGTATGGCAGGCAGGTTTGAACCTCTGCTAGCCCATGCTGGCTTCTTTACACCAGCCTGACACCCACAAGTTTACACAAGTGTGTTTGCACAAACCCTTGGGAGCTAGCTGTCTCTCACTGACCAACCAATGTCACCTGCTTTGCCCCACTGCTCTGTCTACTCCTTTCCATTAGCCAGACTGGCCTCTTCTCACTTGTGCTGGGGAATCTCCATTATTGAGCCCTCTTGGTTGGCTCCTAGGCAGCAGCGACCTGGTTGCTGCATTTCCTGTTTGCTGTGTTTTCAGGAATGATGTCGAACCCTTGCTGGCTGTGACAGCTCTGTTGGCTGTTTTGATTTGGTCTGAGGCAGAATCTGTCTCCTCCCAGATGGGTTTAGGGGAGGGAGGGTCACAACGGACCCCTGTCACAACCTCTTCACATTTACATGTGAATCAAAGGCTCTTGTGTGGGGCTCCTGCCCAAAGCCAGAAGGGTCATCTCTCACTAGAGCAGAGGTGACACAGCTGCTTAGAAGAAGCAGGAGACCCACAGTGGCTAGGGGAACCAAGCCTGCTAGAGCCAATGTTTATTGTCATACAAGCCTGGTGCAGCTCTGAGAAGAGCCCGCTGACACCAGTTTGGATTAGAAGCCATTATCGCTATAAAGATGGAGGGAGGCATAAGATGCCTTGCCCCCTCCCCAGGCTTTTATGTCAGACATAATCACTCTCCACAGGAACTGGAGACTGAGGGTGGCAATAGCATCTATGGTAATGCGACCCCCAGAGAATCCAGCAGACCACAATATGTAAAAAAGGTAGTCTTTAGCAACAGGAAAGGATACCTGCTCTCACAGGACTCAGTATCACTACCAGTGATATCAGGGTGGCCCAGGATCAAGGGGCCTGTGTGCTCATGCCTCTGACCCTTGCAGCAGTGGTTGGTGTGTAGATAAGCGCCCAGAGGCGGCAGCTCGCTATTGCTTTGGTTGTACATAAGGCTAGTGGACTGGTCCTACTTGATGGACAAAGTCACTTGGTGAGCACGGGCAGGGCTGCCTTCTCCCCACCCCTCCTCCCCAGAGATAGGTCCCTGAGCTCCCAGGTCTGACGATTCACTGGGGCAATTCCATCCTGAGGGAGGACCGCAACACAGCTGTGATCCCCAAACTGAAACTCCAGGTCACAACCATATCTGCCTGAGGTAGAAGAACTCACCCACCCGGAAGAGCTGGCAGATAAACGGAGGGAGGGGGCTGCATCCTCAGAGAGGAGTCTCAATGGCAACGCTTAACCCAAAGCGACTTGAGCGCCCCAGTGGAATTCTAGGCACCGACGGGGCGGAACCTTTTGCCCTCAGAGTTCCAAAGCTTTGAGGGCAGGCGGTTTGCTTTCCAGGAGGTGAATGCAGATGTTGTGCGCATGACTGGCAGAGCAGCCTTGGGTGGTGGAGTCCGATGCTGGTTCCTCCTTGCATCCTCCAGGGTTAGACCTCCCAGCTCTCCAGCTAGCATGGACCGGGTCCTGGCTGCAGCAAAGGATTGTGTCCCTACAAAAGGCTGGAGCCAGCGGCGTCGCTGCAGACCTCTGCTCCAGGGGCTGGCGTGGGGAGGGTGCGAAGGGGCCTGGCGGCCTCTGGCGGTCAGACCAGGGAGACCTCCGCTTGGAAGCTGGAGGAGCGGCGCGCGCTCGGGCTGACGCGGGTCAGCATGGACACCTGTGTGCTGCACGAGACGCCGTTGCTGCCTCCCCACGGGTGTTGTGATTTGGAGCTCCAGCCCAGGACGCCCTGCAGATGCCAACGCCGCCACTTCCGTCGCAGCTCTGCCTGCACCTAGGGGCGGGAAGGGTGGTTAGTTAGTCTCCAGAGCAGCGTTGTTAGGCAGGCTATAGATGTTCCCTAACTTAAGTTGAAAGGCCTGGATGCTATCTTGGGAGGCTTGGGACAGGGCTGGGAGCCAGAGAATCAACTCAGGATCTTGGAGAGAGGGAAGATGGGATGCAGAAAGTCACAAAATGCAGTATAGGGAGGCAGAGGGGTGCTGCCTGTGGAGTGTACCCCAATTTTTCATCCAGGCACGCACTTGTTTGTGGCAGTAACTGCACCTTCCCTCGATGTCTTATTCCCAAATAACCCACACCCATTTAGCTGTAAGTATTCTTCACCTCTGATACGCACAGTATCCCCGCTCTAAAACCCACCCAGGGCTTGTAAAAGTGCAGGCTTTAAGTCCTCAGGTCCTAGGGTCAATCAAGGTTCATTTTAAATGAGACTGTAGGCAACTAGGGCGCTGCAATCTGAGAACCACCCTGGAGAGAGGCAAGCTTTTAACTGCCCTTGCTCTCCAGGATCCCATCGAGGTTTGTAGACCCTGAGCCTGCCCACCAGGATGTGGGAGGCACTCACCTCGCCATTGAGGAAGCAGTAGAGGATGGCCACCACAAAACCCTGAGGAGGAAGAGGAGGTGAGGCAAAAGGACTGCAGGCACTCCCAGCCCCACCCACCCCACCCCACTTCCCCACAGCCCCTTCACCCCTGCTTAAGGAAAGCACTGAGCACAATGGGGGTGCTTATCCAGAACTTATGACTGGAATCTGGGGCCCACGGCAGCTGAGGTGAATTCCTCAGGCCCACGTTCATACCTGGAAAGACCCTACGACGAGTTCAAAGACCATTTTCACCTGGGCCTTAAAGTTGTCGGGGAAGAAGGCAAACATGACATAGTGAACTCCAAACAGAGGGATGAGCAGAAGTGTGGACTTGGCCAGCCTCCTGGGGACAGGGAGAGGTAGGGTGTGGGTATGTATAGCCACATGGGGAGATGGGTGTGGGTATACCAAATGCAATAGTGACCAGACCCTGTGAGGATGAACAGTGGCTGCCCCATCCCCACGGCATGCCCACTCTATCCTGTCCCCTGTCTGTCAGTGATACCGCTCTCCTGTCCCCCTACCTCCTTGCCTGGGGAAAGCACACGAGAGAATTAAACTCCCTTCTTTCTCCCCCTTCTGGAGGAAGGCCACCAAGTATGATGTGTTACGTAAGACTCAGGAGGCAAGACTTCCCGGTCGGTCCCCCCCCCCTCTGGTCTGTGTCCCCAGCTGAAGAGTGAGGCGATGTCACGCTTCGGGGATGCTGTCTCCTCGGAAGTGCTGTGGGTGTCTCCAAGGACACTAGCTCCTAGGAATGGAGCCTTCCCAGCTCCAGGGCTGGCCACATGTGCCCGGTGTGCAGGAGGGTGAGGAGCACTCGCTGTTAGGCCTGCTCATTAGTTAGTGTGTGCACACTTGTGGCTCCTGCTCTTCCTCTGTGGCCCTGTCTCTAGGGGTTGCCTCTTTCCCTGAGACCGCTTCCCTCCCGCATCTCTAGCAGTGCAGAGTCCTGCTCCAAAAGGCCAGCTTGTCTTCCCTCTGCCCTGGTGCCAGCGGGGCCAGCACTCCCTCTATCTACTGCTAAGGCCCTCTACTGTGTATACTCAGCAGACCTCACAGCTGGTCCAGGCGGTAAGGGCCACAGTTTCCTAATTCCCTGGCAGAAAATAGGTCAGGGTGGATGTGGGTGGGATAGAAACACATTTGCCCCTGCCTCTCCTGCCTTGGTTCTGAGATCCCACCCCATGCAGATGCAACCTAGACCTTCCCTCCTTCTTGGGCCTGGCTCCCAGCCACACCTCTTTGGCCATGAACCCATCCCATACTCAGAGTCTGACAGATGGAGGCTTTCTTTAAATTGAGAGTGGGAACTGACAGCCCCTCCTTGGGGATTGCCAGCTCCAGCTCCCCCTTCTGTCTGCGACAGCTGTTCCTTTCCATCTCACCCACACAGACCTGGCCACGACCAGTTTGGGTTCTGTCCCCCAGATTCTAGCCCGTTGCAGCTGGACTTCTGGGAAACAAGGTCGCTGAGGTAAAGGACACCCGTGTGCGCGTGTGGGACAGGAGTGCTGCCTCCCGGCAGTGGGCAAGCCCCGCACGCACGTCTCCTTCTGGGAAAGAGAGGGTTGTCCTGCCCATGCAGCCTGCTAGGGACAGAATGCTGTCACACCAGGAATGGGAGGAAGCGTCAGCCTCAGGCCCGACCGTCACAGGGCTCCAGAACAGAATCCCAAATCCAGCAGCTCGTGACTCCTCCAGTGGGAAATCTTCCAACCACAGCTGAGATTCCCCTAACGGAGGCCAGGTTAAGAACATCTAGGATCCCAGGACTGGATGGCCCTTGTGGGGTGGCCTGCATGGTGGGTCTGTTCTCCATTGCCACTGTGAGTGTAAAGGTTCTTCGGGCCTTTGCAAGGGTGCCCCGGTCATGTTTTATGTTTCCTTCACGTGCCTGCAAGCTCTGATTTCCATAGAAACTTGCTGGCCTTCCCAGTGCCCCTCCTCTTTTCAAGCAGTGAATTACGGCCCTTGCAATGATTAATATCAATTACCAGCAGGACTTAGAATCACGGAGGAGACAAACCTCTGGGCATATCTGAGAGGGGATTTCTGGATGGTGTTGAGGTGGGAAGACCCACCCTGACTATCGGTGGCACCGTCCCGTGGGCTGGGGTCTCAGACTGAATAGAAAGGAGAAAGTGAGCTGAGTGCTGGTGTTCGTCTCTCACTTTCAGATCGGATGCAGGATGACTGGCTGCCTTAAGCTTTACAGCCGAGTCTCTGCCTTGACGAGTGGTGCCCTTGAGCTAGAAGCTAAAGCACGGTTTCTAATTGCTTCCTTAAATTGCCTGTCAGGCATTTTGTCACAGCATCAAGGAAAGAAAATGCCTCCTCTCTTCCTGCCCATAGTGGTGTGCTCCAACTTTGGAGGCTGAGGAAGTTCATATCTGTCTTTTGTACAGCTGGGAACATTTTACTGCGGATCCCGAGTGTGACACGGGCAGAGGCATGGAGACCTCTCAGCCTGTGCCTGATCTCTGTAAGGATGTGATAGCTATCAGTGGGGAATACTGAATGTGGTTGCCTCGATGTGGAATGGGGTCTCCCAGGACATCTCCTGCTGGGCATCTGTTGTATTCCCTTCTCTGCCAGGCATAGGTCAGACTGCACAGTGTGTGAGGCAGGCACAGGGTTTCCACTCCCTTCAAGCTCCCTAGGGCAGCAGTGTGAACCTGAAGGACATTGAGCATCAGGAGAGCAGATGTAGGTGTGGAGGGCTTGGTGATGATGGGCAGGGGATGCTGAGCCTGGCCATGGGGAAGAGTAATGTCTGGCTCTGGGTACTTGTAGGCGTGTGAGGTCATGTGTAGGGCAGTGATCTGAGGACCCGGGGTGGAAGCTTGGAGCTGGGCTGCTGGGCCCACACTCACGAGTATGGGCTGCTATCATTCTTCCCAATGTCGGGTGGCCGTAGCTTCTGAACCAGGATTCGGATGATGCAGATAAACAGGATGAAGTTCACCTGTTGGATGACAAACCCGCGATGTTGGTCACTTAGAGAGAGAAAGCTGGGGTAGGTTGTTTTCTTCTCCGGTGCTGTCCACCCCTCCATAGTACCTCTTGATGGCTCTTCCCTTTGGGGCAAATCATCTGGGACTCTCCTTTGCATCCCTGAGGACCCGCCCTCTACTTTACCCGCTCTAGGGGGAACGCTGGATGCAGGGGTGGTTGATGGAAACCTGAGGCTCCTTTCTGACCTAACCCTCATTTCCTGTGTGCTCTGGGCTCAGCAGTGAGATGACGGCTTACCAAGATGGAGATGAGGATGGGGCCCTTTATGATCCACCACAGTGAGGAGTTGATGATGGTGTCCCAGCACCTGAACGTGGAGACTTGGGTGAGAGAAGTCCTCAGCCTGAGAGTAACCCATCCCCCAGGTGCCTTTGGCTCTGCCCCCAAGCCCAGAATCTGCCACTTCCCACATCTTCCTCCAGCCTCTTACTTTGGGCTTCATGCTGTGGTCTGTCTGTCTACCTGCCAAACCTTGGTAGCAGCATCACGCCCAGGGACTCTGACCCCCAAATGATAGCAGCCAGAGGGAAGGGAAGGGACAGCAGCTCACCCGAAATCCTCAAAATGGATCCTGACAATCGTCCATATCATGATGAACACACTGGGCACTCCTGTGAGGGGCAAAGGAGAAAGGAAGAGAAGGAAATGGGAGCAGAGAGCACATGGAGAGGGTTTGGAGAAGGAACCAAAGAGAGGGGAGGAGAAGGAAGGGTAGAACACTTAGGGCTTCTACCTACAGTGTTCAAGTTGTTCATGTATACCATATAAAGACTCTCTTAGATTTAGTGACGATATATGCCTGAGGGTCTGTGACCACTTAAGTTTTTTTTGTTTTCTTTCTGATTTGAACCCCTTATAGATGGACAGTAGTCCTGTGTGTCAGGATCAGAAAGGGGGAGTAGATGGTTTTTGTTCAGGCTCTGCACTGTAAAGCAGCCGTAGGAGGCTGGGAAGGACCCCAGGGTCACGCATTCTGGGGACATTCATGAATGTCGGTGGAGAACCTCATAAGTAGGCTAGGGTTGTACCCTCCCACCTCCCAGGGAGCTTCCCCATCTTCGCCCCCTCCCTGGTACCATACCCCAGCCGATGAGTATGTACCCCCAGAAGTACTTCCGCTCAGAGAAGAAGGAGACGGCCAGCAGGGTGTGTAGGTAGAGGCCCTCGACCAGCAGCCAGAAGAAGTTGGCCATGACGCAATACTGGAAGAAAACCACTGCTGCCTTGCAGCTCACCTGTGGGGAGGAGCAGAGGGAGGTTCAGGGGTGGCAGGTCCCTCGCTGCCCAACCTCTGGTTTGGGGGGCGACAAACACAGTTGTGCCCAGCCAACTTGGATGCTGTCAGCTTGCAGCCAGGCTTTTCAAACCTGTGCAGTGGGTTTTCCTGTGATCTTGACTTTATATCCTTGGGCACTTTTGGCGGAGCTGGCTATTTAAGTTATCCATCTGTCAGTGTGTCTTCTGCACGTCTTCTGGCTATGGATCCCAGTGTCTCTGGGCATGTCCAATCCTCAGTGTGTGGCTGGCTGCATGTGGCTGAGAATAGCCATGGATGCAGTCCAACACAAAATGGTAAGCTTGTTTAAAATGTTAGGGTTTTTTTTTTTTTTTTTTTGGTCGTATTTCTGGTAACTGCATTTTGAGGTCTCCAGCATGAACCTGACTGGTAACAACATGGCGTCACAATGTCAAAGGTTCCTGTCTGCCTACCCACCTGCCCCTTTACCAGACATTTGTCTATTTGTGCTTGAGTGGGTTTTCAGTCAATCTCACACTGTAACCAGGCTGGTCTAGAACTCACTATGTAGCCCTGGCTGCCTTCCAACTCGCAGCCTTTTGCATCTGGGGTTATAGGTGTGAGCTACCATGCCTGGCCACTTATACATTTATTGACCTCCCCACTCATGACAACTCGGCCATTCATTTACCACCAAGACATCCATTCATCAACTCTATCTGCTCATCCATCAACCACCCACTTACCTAAGCTGTCTCCACACCCACTCACTTAAGCTGTCTCTCCACTCGCCCACACAGCACCCATCTATCCATTCATCTGCCCATCCACTTTTGGGCCAGCCCAGGACTCACACAGCCCTTCCTAGGTAACCACCTCCTTGCTCCCTTCAACAGCCCTGTCTTCATTCCTCTCTCCATATTGTTCTCTTCTCACCGCCCCCATCCCCCTCCTCACAGCCTGCCCACTGCTCCCTGCGCCCTGTCCTCCAGTGAGTCCTGGGAGGAGCTGGGAGCCCGAGGGTGAATTCTTGCTGGAGACTTCGAGAGCTCCCTGACCATAGGTGTGGGTTGAGGCTTTGGAGGGGACCCAGAGACAGTGTGGAGAAGGCTGGAGGGTAGAACAGGTGTGCTGCCTGGTTTCCTGTCAACTCGACACAAGCTGCTGTCTGCTTGGGAGAAGAAACCTCAATTGACAAAGTGTCCCCACCAGTCTGGCCTGTGAGTAAGGCTGTAGGGCGTTTCCTGGATGGATGACTGATGGGGGAGGGCTCAGGTCACCATAGCAGTGCCATCCCCAGGCAGGTGGTGAAGGGCACTATCAGAAGGCAGGCTGGGCAAGCCGTGAGGAGCAAACCAGTAAGTAGCATTCTGCCATGGCCTCTGCTTCTGTTCCTGCCTCAGGTTCCTGCCCTGGCTTCCCTGGATGATGGACTGTGAGCTATGCAATGAAATGACCCTTTTTCTCCTCAGTTGCTTTTGGTCATGGTGCTTATCACAGTGATAAAAAACTAAGGAGGGAGAAAGGCCAGGGTGCTCTTCCTCCTGGGAGCCATAGGAGCTGGTGAGGAGGACCACAGGAGATCCGTGAGCCACGGAGCAGAGCGATCAAGGACTCAGAGTGGTCTAGTTGACATGACCTGAGTGAAGGGTGAAGGTCTCCTCCAGGAAACACTCATTCCATAGCTTCAGGTCACCCTCTCACAGGCACCATTTATTTTCTACTTCTCCTGAACACAGAACCTGGGCTGCCCCTCCACCCCCCACACCCTCCACCCCATTCCCGCTCCCCTTTGTCTGTGAGGCATCCTCACGGAGCAACCTTCTCTCTCCTGCCTAGGATTGGGAAGTCCTTTCCTGGGTCACACTCTAGTCTCTCCAGAAGCTGGCGGGCCCTATCAGCTTTACAAGCTCTCTGGAGGTTGCAGGCCTCTCTCTCTGGTCTCCTCTTGGCTCCAGCTTGTGGGGGTCACCCTGGGATTTTCTCCCCACTTGAGACCCCATTATCCTGGGAATCCCACCGCTGATCTGGAAGCAGTGTGCTGCCTCCCTGGGCTCACTCAGAGGCCATGCGTCCTCAGAACACAGTGTAGGAGCCCCCCCTTTAATCTGTGTCCTAGGGTGGAGACCTATGAGTTCTGTGGACACTATGGTGGTTAATATTGTCAACCTGACAGAAGCTGGCATACCCGGGGCGTGACTGAGAGGGAGCTCTTGGATTTTGTTAATTCAGAGGTGGCCAGCACCGCCCTGTGGGCTGGGGACCCAGGCTGAATAGAAAGGAGAAAATGAGCTGAGCATTCTCTGCTCATCTTTCTGCTGCCCCATGGTGGGTGTCATGTGACCCGCTGCCTACTGCTCCTGCCTCCACACCTTCCCATCATGTTGGGCTGCAGCTCACACCAAACAAAACCAACAAAAGCTCTCCTTCCACTGTGCTTGTAGAGCATCTTGTCACAGCAATGAAAAAAAAAAAACAAAAAACAAAAAACCAAATACAGAGACAGAGACAGACTCCCCCGTCCATGCCTGGCAGCCTCCTCAGAGGGTCTTTGAGCCTTCTGACCCTAGGAAAGCCCAGGACAGGGCTGAGGGGGGCAGGCAGCAAGAGCAGGTAGGGAAGGACATTGGTATGGGAGCAACATCTGGGCTGTTAGGGGACAGAGGACTGAGCTGGGAGGAATGTGTGGGGAGGACTTGTACAGATGGGGAAACTGAGGCAGGGAGTGGCCTGAGGCCAGATTGGAAACTTGTGATGAGCCTCTGGGCACTGACTACAAGGAACCCACTTGCATTTCTTACTAACAAATATATGAACCCCCCAAATGGCCCAGAAACCGGAAAGGGGAGTACAGTCTGACAACCGGGCAAGGGGTGTGTGGTTCTGTCCCTAAGGAGAGAGGAGGGGCAGGGAGGGGGAGGGGAGGGGGAGGAGGAGGAGGAAGGCGAGGAACAGAAGGATAATGAGGAAGTGTGGGGTAGGTGGGTCCTCACCGAGGCCTCAGAGCAGTGGTCTGTCTCCCCGTTGTTGAAGAGGGCCATATCCTTGATGAAGACGGCGGTGGCCCTCAGGATGAAGGACATGAAGAGATGCATGTGGATGTAGTTTCGAGTACAGTGCAGCTTCCTGCAAGGGGCAGGTACACCTGGGATGCAGAGGGGCCTTGGACCACCCCATCCTGGCTGGCATGGGGCCATGCTTTAGGCAAGGAGGTGAGAGGAGATGTGGCCTCCAGGTTACAGGCCCTGCCTAACAAGATGACACATGCCCAGTCCCCAACCTCCTGTGCATCGAGAGTGTTTTGGCAGGCTCTACCTCTGGTGCCCAATGTATAGGAAAGGGGACAAAGACTGCTCTAGAGGCCACATCTTGGCCACTTGCTGTCGGGGTTGGGATGGCTGGGCTAGCAGGGGCAAGGGCAGAGACTGTGAGCTGCCTGGGGCTTGGTCTCACCTGAACAGGCTCAAGATAGCCATGGCAACCAGGAGGCTGGCAAGGGACAAGCTGTAGCCGATGGTGTAGCCGGTCTTCACTGCATCGTAGAACTCAGTCTGTTGCTGCTGTGGGAAGGCAGGCAAAGGTTTCGGGTAGGCATTCAAGGGTGGGGGGAGCTCAAAACTGGGGCTGTTGATGGGAATGGGTCAGATATATGCTCTGCCTGCTGCCCCTGCCTAACTTAAGAAAGATGAGCTTAGGACTCCCAAGAGCAGCTGAGTGGTACTCACTAAGCCCAGTTTTCATGGACAAATGGACACTGTGCCCAGAGGGTAATAGGAAGTGAACGGATTCTTCTCTCTGCTCTGCATGACGGACGTCAGCATGTCAAAGAGTGGAGATCTCACAACTCCCACCTGCCAATCACTCATTTTTTAAAATAGAATTTTGAGAGTTTCTCTGTATAGCTCAGGCTAGCCTCAAACTCATGATCTTCTTCCCCAGCCTCCCAAGTGCTGGGACTACAGATGGAGAGAGGGAGAGAGAGAGAGAGAGAGAGAGAGAGAGAGAGAGAGAGAGAGAGAGAGAGAGAGAGAGAGAGAGAGAGGAGGGGGAGGGGGAGGGGGAGAGGGAGAGAAACCAGCTTGGGAGTTCTGTTTCAGTTTTGGCTCCTCAGGGGCTAGCCCCCCTTGGGTGTGATCCTCAAGAAAAGTCCTGTGTGTACCTTGTTAGAGGAGCCAGGGATGGGTCTTGGGCGATGTGAACTTGAAGAGGGTGGACCCCAGGATTTACAGAGGCACAAGACCCCCTCACCTCATCCATACTAGATGCCCTGTCATTCAGGCCGCAGGCAATGTGGTAGGGGCCAGGTTCCAGTTGTGACCAGCCTTCTTCAGTGCAGTTACGGCTGATGTTATAGCCTGGAAGCAGGCGAAGAGAAAACTGAGTAGAGAGCCAGGAGGCAGACCAGAGCTCAGTCCCATTCTGTTTGTCCATGGTGCTGCCTGGCTCCCGTTCTATGACACTTGAGGCAGGGAGAGGCTCCTGCGGGGCCACTGAGGGCCCTGCTGTCCGGATGAGAGACTCAGCAGATGTCACTGCAACTCATTTTGCAAAACAGATTTTGGCTCCTATTTTAGCTCAAGCGCAGAGGCAGAAAGACTCTGGTCTGTGTACATAGTCACCACCTGTCCAGCACCAACTGAAGGCACAGGCAGATGAGCAACTCAGTCATGCGAACAGAAAGGTGTCACAATCTACAATGTCAGAGAACATTAGGAACATGTGGGCCTGTGGATCCATTAAGTCCATGTCAGAAGAGCCAGGCAAGAGATTGTCAAACACAGCAGACCAATGAAGGGTGCAAAACTCCCTCACCTGAACCCTGTGAAGAACGGGACGCCTAACTCTACGGTGGCCCCACTGAGCTGTCATCTGAGCCAGTGTGTATATCAGGGGATACAGAATGCCTTACTGTCTTTCCAGCTGACACTCAGCATGTTTCCCACTGCTCAGCATGGCCCATTCAAATTCCCATCTACCCATCTGCCCACTCATCAATTTGTCTGTCCGTCCATCTGTACCTGGTCCTCTGTCTTGCCTCAATGGTACCTCTGCCAGACTGGATGCTGTGTCTGGGCTCTGTACCTCCAAGTAGCTTGCCAACTGGGGTCCTTATTAACTCACCAAACCACGGGATTTTCTTTTTGCATCGGGCAGCTCTGCCTTTAACTGGAGTCTCTGTCTTGAGAATACGGGGATTACAGATGGCACCCCAAGTGTCTGTGCTTACAAGGGTGCTGATGATATGAACTCTGGGGTCCTCATGAGTACACAGCAAGAGTTTTGCCCACGGAACTCTCTCCCTAGGCTTCCTGCAGGCATTTTATCCAGCCACAATAGAATACTTCCTTCTAACCCTCTGATTTTTTTTTAATCTCTCATAGGAAACAAGACTCTTTGGGGGGGGGGCGCTCTGATTTCCTCAGCCCTGCTTCCCCAAAGCACAGGAGTGGGGGTGAGCATCAACCTTATCCACTCTTGCAAATGACCCTCTTGGGATGGAAGGCCAACTGTGTATCCCCTCCTTCACACGCTCCCGGTAGATCCAGTCACTAGTTCTAGGCTCCCATTTCTCTCCATCAAAGAGAACCCATGAACTGGACCCATGGAGTATGGCTGCTCACTTCACAAGGCCACGTGACTGTAGGGTACTGAGGGGTTAGATCTTCATACTCAGGTACACTCTGGGGTGAGGATGGCCATGCCTATGGAAGAGCTAGCCTGTTCACATTCTCTCAGGTCCTCATCTCAGAGAGCATCAGGGGCCGCCCCACCTTTTCCTGCCTCATGGGGACTCTGCCCATTTATTACACATTTGTTTATTGTCTCACTTAAAGGTGTCTCCAGCTAACACTGAGGATCCCAGAGGGCAGGCGAGTGGCAGTTTTGAATGTCCCTTCCCGCTGTTTGTGGAGCAGAGCTTGGTGCAATGGAAGCCATCGCATTCATGCTGACTGAATGTGGTCTAGAGGTCCCTTACATGTGAATGTTTGACCAGATAGAATATGGCAAGATGTGTAAGCAGAGCTGTGTGACGGTTTCCTGGGGCCCCAAAGGTCATCGGTTCCAGGCCTTGACAGACTGAGTCACAACCAAGACAACAAGAACATGGGAGCCATAACTCAATCAGACCTGCCCGTCAATCAGTTATCAATTGCTGAGCAAATATTTAGCAAGCCCTTCCCACGTGCTTATCTCTATGTGAAGAGCTAATCAAATCCCACAACTCCTCTCCAGACCCAATGCCATTCTTGGCCACGAAGTCCCCAGTTTTTTCTAGTCCCTCAGACAGCTTTCCCACTTCCTTAAGTGGCAAAGCCCCCTAGCCGGCCCCATTCACAGCTTCTGACCTTCAGCCCAGGGCTCTTACCGTGAATGGGGGAAAACAGTTGAAAGATGAGGGGGCAGTCCAGGACTACCACCTGGCCCCAAGGGGTCGTTGGCCAGCAGGTGAGGTTGTCCCACATCTTGCTGCAGCCTGTGGGGTGAAGGCAGAGGGCACGTGTCATCACATGAGCATGGTGAGGACTCTTCCTCCTCCTTTCCTTAGAGGGGCTCCTGTCTGAGTGGAGGCTGCACCTACGCAGAGGAGGCACAGGTCCTGTTCTGACAGGAAGAGTGTCCTCTCTCCATAAGGGACAGAGCTTCGCTACATGGCGTCATTTATTTGTTTATTTTAAATGGGATCTTGTGTAGCCAAGGCTGGTCCTGAAGGAGACCTTAAACTTCTGGTCCTCCTGTCTCTGTCTCTTGAGTTCTATTGAGATTACAGGTGTGCACCACGATGTCCAGTTTATATGGTGCTGGAGATTAAACCCAGGACTTGTTGTGCACACTAACTGCCAACTGAGCTACTTGCCCATTTGATGGACAAGCAGCAGAGATGCCAGGCAGGGAGCCTAGCTGGTTCTGCCCGATGGGAAACTGTCTCTCATTCTGGATGAGCACTTGTATGGGTGTCTGTCTTTTTGAATGGCAGGAGCTGAGGCTCTGGCATGCAAGTCCTCGGAGCAGTGGCTTTAGTTCTGTAGAGCGTTCCGGGAAAGCAGTCACAGAGAACAGGGAGCACACAGCCTGCACTCCACTTTGTTCTGGACGTTAATGAGAGCTGATTGAAGTTTCGGAAGCCATGTCACCTGCTGCAGTGCCTGTGGTATCTGAGTCAGAGAGGAGCACGGCTTAGACTTCAATCTACGTTTATAGCTCTCCCGTTCCCAGAGCTTGTATTTATAGGCACAACCTTCAGACCGTCGTCCCCTCTTATCTTTTACTGCCATCACGCCTGCACATGCACAGGACATTTGATTATAAACCATTCTCCTTTCTGTGCTTTCTTTTATAGAGCGTCGTATATATTTCCAGCAGCACAATGAATGGCCTTCACTTTTACGGTTTGTAAGAAAACAGACATTTAGATTTCAAAATCTTATATTACCAAATTACCAGCAGCACTTTTCAAGCAATTGAGCCCCGCAGTTTGAGCCTGCCTTCTCGACACAAACAAGGCTATTAATCCACATTCAAAAAAAAAAAAAAAGCAAGATCCATCCCAAGAGGCTCTGTTAGAGACCGTCACTGTTTAAAAACACGTGTGCACCATTTGAATTTTGTTTTATAATAGTAATGGCAGCGCTGGAGATGTTTGCTGTAGGATTCCGGGTACAGTGGAGCATACTGGTTGGCATCTGGCTCTTCACAGAGCTTGCAAAGCATTGCAGTCTGGCGGTGAGTGAAGATTTACTAGTGTTTGAGATGGGCTGGTGAGGATGCCAAGGGCTGTCTCCAGCGGTTCTAAAAAAATGGGTGCCCCTGTGGTGAGATGACGCCTCCAGACCCCCCTCTTGAGGGTGTAAGTCTCTTTGCAATGTTACCAGCCCTATATACAGATTTGCTCAGGAAACCCAACCCCAGAGTCAAAGTCACTGCCAGCTGGGCCAAGCCCAGACCAGCCCAAGTCCGAAGGTTCACAACTTCTCAAGAAGGGGGCCCGGAAGAGAAGGTGAAGGAATGCACCCACTTGGGGGAATAGCAGGCTCTCAGTACCTTGGTCAGGTGGCAGCCAAGGAAGGGAGTGAGGTGGGAGGGGGCGGCCTCCCTGTGCTGCAGCAGTCAGGTGGCACCTCCACTGAAGGCTAATAAAGTCCTGTGCCCCGCACCCTCCATTAACATTTCCCTTCAGTCTCTCCAGAGTCCCACAGTTTGCTGTGGCTGATGGTCCATCTTCTGCTGGAGGACATACAGGAGCCCCTCAGGTCCGGCAAATCTGCTCATGATTTATGGTCTGTTTCAATTAACATCAGTAAGCACCAGCTTTGGAATGTCGCAACATTGTTTCAGCCTCTAAGCCAGTCACTTATATAACCGGTCCATTTCACAGATGAGGAAATGGAGGCAATGGTAGCAGGATGAGGTGTGGCAAGTCTCTTGCCTATTCACACATTCCTCTCCTGGTTTGCAGGGCTTGGTAGCATTTCTCTGGGAATTTGGCTACCACTGGACTTTATGTACCCTTGATGACAGTGCCGGGCACACCCTGTTTTGCAGGCCAGCTATTGTGTCTGGGTCTCTGCCAGGCCTCGGCCTTTCAGAGTTGCCAGCCTGAGCTGAAAAGTTTGTGTGTGTGTGTGTGTGTGTGTGTGTGTGTGTGTGTGTGTGTGTGTGGTGGGGGATGGGGTGGTGCTGGGTCCTGTGCTCAGCTCCACCAGAGGTGGGAAAGAATAGAAGGGACTGGGCTCTGCCCTGTTGGGAGGCTGCATTTGGCCTCAAAGAAGTGCAGAACTGGCCTGAGCCAATGGCATGCTGTGAACTGTTACTGGGCCCAGGTCAGCAAGCAGGCAGGGAACCGAGGAAAAGAGGCCCGTGGGGTGTAGGTTGGGAGGCTCCTTGCAAGGGGTGCCTCAGGGCTGGTTTGCTGGGGCAGCTGGGCTGGGACACCATGGAGTAATAACAGTCATGTAAATACTTGGCTTCTAGAAATGTCTGTGCATCTGGGACATTTCCCCACTCAGGGCTAAGATCCTAGTAGGAAAACCATACTAAGACGCTGAGATGAGGGATGGAGAGGCAGGCTGGCACAAAGGCCCAAGTGAGTCAGTTTTATAGGATCTCCTATACATAATGACTTATACTCACATGTACTCGCAGGCATACTGAGCCCAGACACCCATGCAAATCTCTATGCATGGGCACAGGAAGGCAGGCCACCATGTAAGGAGTCAGAGTGACACAAATGCACAGACAGGACACACACTGGTGCACCCACACACAGATAGGCAGGGACACCGCACACCTGTCACATTCAGGTTTAAACAGATACAGGCCTCTGCCTCACAGAGACACTCAAAGGCAGGCAGAGTGATAGACTCTGGAAGGCAGGGCACAGCCTCAGTCAGACTCCGCCAGGAGTGCCCACCTGCATCCACGTGAGTGTACGTATACAAGAACCTCAGCAGCAGTCGGGGCAGACATGCAGTTTGCACATCTATGCCTGCCCTCTTCCAGGTCCCAGTCTGGTTGTTGTGTATGGGGCGTTGGCACTCCACAGGCACCCTGTGCCAGCAGTGACCTCATTGGGATCATGAGTGTGGCCAGTCCCCTCACTGGGGACCAGTTTGGAGAGAAGCTGCAATGGGCTCCAGAGTCTGGAGTCTGAGCTTCTTGGGCTTCACCCATGATCTTGAGGCCTGCTGAGGCCAGTCTGCAGTCCTGCAGCATAGGGTGGGGCACATACGCAGTAGGCAGGTCTAGTCACCCACTGACCCAGACCTCAGTCTCAGGGTCACAGGAGTTAGGGACCATCCTGCCATGAAGTGTGGCTCAGGCCAGGCCCGTCTGTGAGACCATGCGCCAGCATCCACTCATGAGCACAGGAGCTCTGTGCACCAGGGTTAAGGAGGGACCCAAAAAGATTACTTAACAGCTTCAGAGTGTTGTTGGGAGCCAGGAGCCAGCAAGCTGGACAGGTGCGCCCTGCTCCCATTATGTAACCGTAAGCCCAGCCTGGGGAGATGACCTGGAATGGAGGCCTAGCTGCCTAACTGTCTCTGCCCCACCATGCTAACTCTCTCCCAATACAGTGAGTGAGCCTTGAGCCTCCCACCCTCCTAACCCCTCTGCTTCCCTATACCTGACCACTTTTCAGATTTGCTCAACCCCGAGTAACCAAGTCAAGTAGGCAGAGCTCTCTTTCATTTGTGCTGATGGGCTGCTGCAGGGGTTCTGCCAATGGGTCTCTTCTAAGCTCTAGGTAAGCCAGGGGTTGAGGAAGTTGGTTTGGGGTGCCCCATGGTAGGCGAGGGAGAGCCTCATGGAAACCACCCGTCTCATCATGGAAAGCCTCTACCATTGAGTATCCTCTGCCTCCCTCCTTGGGTAGCCCAGCAGCCACAGCTAGACCCTTAAAGGTAGTTTCCAGATAAGAGCTGGGAACTCCCCAGATGTGGATGGGGTCAGGAAGGAGTGGCGGCCTTGTGGCCCTTCTGCTGTGTTGGAGGCCCAGAGCTCTGGGCTATGACCTGTCCCCTTGATCCCCATCCGACTGACTATTGTGGGAGCCACATGCTTTGGACTGGGCTCGTGACGTGAGGGGATTTGGGACTCCTCCGCTCGCACCCGACTCACCTGTGGTTTCATTCTCCAGCTGGGCCTCCTCCAGGCACTGCTGACGCTGTTTCTCAATCATCTGCAGGTACTCACACTCCTGGTGTGGGCTGGCTGCCCGGCTGCCCTGAGGACAAGGCAGACAGAAAGTGTCAGCCTCAACCACAGGCTTTCGGAGTAGGGGGCCAAGCTAGGTCAGTCAAAGTTGATCCAGTTCTCAGCCTGGGTATCTGAGTTCCACACTAGATACCCACTCTGGCCAAGGTCTTCATCCTAGCCTCATACTGAACCCCAACCCCAACCCAGGCTATAACCCATCCTAGGCCCAGATGAACTCTTATCCCACTTCTAAATTGTCCCCTACAAAAACCTCAGACTGAGAGCCATCCCAAACCCATACTGCACCTCTACCTCAGCCCCAGGCAGCACCCTGATCCCAACCTGTGTGGCCCAGATGTTCTCACTGAACCCCAGATTTTGCCTTGAGGGCCTTCTCAGGACTCTTGGCTCCTAAGTAGTGCAGTCGCTGTAAGGATTCTGACCCTGGAAAGAGCATTTCCCTAGGGTCTTGAGATGATCACTGGGCTCTGCTGCTCTGGCCCTGCCTCAGTCTCCCTGCATAGGTGGGCCCTTGCTAGTGATTCCTTCATAGGACGTTGGACCAGCCTCAGGCCCCTAGGGCCAAGCCCAGGCAAAACAAAGGAGCCTGGCTGTAGCACCTCCTTCATGGAAGGAGCCTCTGCTCAGTCTCTCTCATGAAGATGGGAAAGCAATGCCTGACCCTTCTTGCCAGACCTCACCATCTCCTTCACCACAGAAAAATAAAAACTAAAATGGATTCCATGAGGACCAGGGAGGCTTAAGCAAGTAAGCGGAGCCTCACAAGAAATCTGCAGACCACGAGCAGCCTCTCGAGTCTCTGAAAAGTTGGGAGAGGGGATGATGGAGAAGCCATGATTCTCCCCTGCCCTCTAGAGGCCCTGACCCAGAGGCGGGGTGAGGTGGGCAGACATCATGACAAGACATGGCACTGGGGTAGATATGAGTCTGAGACCAAGGGGGAAATGTCAAGCCTTGAGGGGTTGTGGGTGTGGAATAAGGTAAAAGCCTCTCTGTGCTGTGAGTGAGCAGTTGGGCTGGGACAGCTTCGGCCTGCCTCTGACATTAGGAAGTGGCTGCTATTCTTGGCAATCCTCTGCTAGTTTCCTCATGTCTGCCTGGATTGGCGAGCATCAGCCTCCACCAGTACCCTAGGTAAAGCTCCAGAGATCTCAGGGTTAGAAACTGGGTCCGCCTTGCAGTGTTCATACCTGGGCCTCAGTCTCTGCCTGGAAAATGGGCCTCAGTCCCCCAGCCGCCACATCCCAACTCAACGCCTTGCTGAAGTAACACAGACATGGGCCTTCCCTGTATTTCCTCCCTCTAAGGGGACCTCCTGGCTGGCAACATCAAAGAACACAGAACTGGACCAGTGGTCTATGTGAGTCAACTCCAGTGACCGACCGACCTGCACCCAGGCAGCAGGGCGCTCTCCACCACCAAGAGAAAGGTCCCTTCCACCACAATAGGTCTCCTGTTCCCGTGAGCCTTGCCATTTCCCAGGCCACCAGTGGTCCAACCAGCACTCTGGTTGTCCTAGCCTAGATCCATGAGAATCTCTGCCCCCCACACATCACTTGTCCAGGCCTGGATGTCACACGGCAAACACAGATACCCAGCCAACTGGGGTCCAGACATGTGCTGCTGCTAAGTCCTTTTCCTCTTGGCATAGGGAAAGCGCGGTGATGTCACGGAGCATCATTCAGCAGAACCGCTTAAAGACTCGGAAAGCAGAGTTCGCAGGAGACCTGGTGCCTCTGTATCCTCTTAGGGATCACGCTCCACCTTTCCAGTTAGAATACTTGGAGCGGTGTGGCTTCGGGGATCTGTGACTAGCTCATCCCCAGGTGTGGGGCGTAGGATAGTTTGGGGAGACCTCTGAAAGAGGAAGTCAGGCTGGCCAGCCAACGCTGTCCATCACCATTCCACCTTGTATGCTCCTGGGCACCAGTCTCCCAACAGCTGGATGCCTTTAGATTTGCAACCTCATCCCAGACTCTCAGGGTCCTCCTCACATTGTCACCCTGCGTCACACCATGCTTTAAAGCAGGATGGGCTGTGTGAATACTATGTCTTGTGCACATGGCACACGTAAAAAGCTTTTCTCTCTTCTGGTGCTAGGTTCTCATTTGGGAAGGACCCTCCCTCCTTGCCCACCCCACTCTGTCACTGCTCTTGGTGAACCCTCTTGCAGAAGATTGGTGTGACCAAGACTTAAGTCAGTCAGTATTCCCAGCCTCAGCGCCTGGCACCCAGCCCAAGCCAGGCTCCTCTGAGGCAGAAGGCTCGCACGCCTGGGACTTTTGATTAAGCTAGGCAAGTAGGGTTAATTCTCCCCCACTGGATTGGAAAAACCTCAAAGGATCAGAGGCTGGGGCTTCTGTGGTGATGTTATTGACAAACATGAAGAACATGAAGATGAGGCCACTGAGGGTTGGCAGGATGGACTCGGAGAAAACCCAGAGCTGCTTGACAGGGAAGGCGGGGCATGTCTGAAACCAGATCTTCCCACAACACGAGCCAATAGCCTTGTTTATAGCTCAAGCGATAATTTTCTTATCCCAGGAACCCATCATGTTCATTCTCGAAGTCTGAGTACAGAACAGTGGATGTCCCTTGCCTTTAGGGTCCCTATTAAGTCATAAAGTCTTAATGACCATAAAGACTGCCAACTGGTATTCCATACATAGATGGAAGAACAGAACCAAGGCAGCTCCCTCTGGCCCTTACCACTGAGGAATTCAGGCAGACCTTGGATCTCCTCTCCCATTTTTTTCTTTTTCTAAGCATCTAAAGATGTATGTGTATCTACATATACACATACATGCATATATACATACATTATATGTACATACATGTATATGTACACACACATGTGTGTGTATGTATGTATGTATGTATATGTGTCATGTGTGTGTGTGTGTGTATGTGTGCAAATGTGTGAATATGCATATAGAGACCAGAGATTAGCTTTAGGTACTGTTCTTCAGGTATCATCTACCTTATTTTTTGAGACAGGGGCTTTTATTGGCCTAGAACATGCCAAACAGGCTGGGCTGGCAGTCTTGCAAGCCCCAAGGATCCACCCATCTCTAACTCCTCAGCATTGAGAGTTAAAGTTTCTGCTAGCCACCCAGTTTTGTCTTCTTTCCTTCTTCCTTCCTTCTTTCTTTCCTCCCTTCCCTTCCCTCCCCTTCCCTTCCCTTCCCTTCCCTTCCCTTCCCTTCCCTTCCCTTCCCTTCCCTTCCCTTCCCCTTCCCCTTCCCCTTCTCCTTCCTTCCTTCCTTCCTTCCTTCCTTCCTTCCTTCCTTCCTTCCTTCCTTCCTTCCTTCCTTCCTTTATTCCTCCTGTTTCTTCCTCTATTTTTAGCAAGGGTTCCAGGGATCATGGATCCAGGAGTCCCCAGAGTAATCCTGAATTCTGGAAAGCTGAGAACCACAAAGAGGAATGGTATCCAGTAGTTAAACTGTTTTTGCCAAAATACCGCGCCCCCCCCTCCCCGGTCTGGAGCAATGTAGAGGAAACAGTGACCCAGATAGGGACCTGAGATCACCCAGTAAGGCATATATATCCCTAGATAGGACCCAAGTCTCTGACCCTAGTCTGTGTAGCATCAATTCCTTGACAGAGATTTGCCTTTGGCCATCTGGTCAACCAAGGCCCCTGGGAGGACAGAGCCAGGGCAGTTCCCTCTGGTCCTTATCACTGAGGAATTCAGGCAGACCTTGGACTTCCTCTCCCATTTGTTTCCTTTTTCTTTTTTTTTTTAAGATTTATTTATTTATTTTATGTAAGTACACTGTAGCTGTCTTCAGACACTCCAGAAGAGGGAGTCAGATCTCATTACAGATGGTTGTGAGCCACCATATGGTTGCTGGGATTTGAACTCCAGACCTTCGAAAGAGCAGTTGGGTGCTCTTACCCACTGAGCCATCTCACCAGCCCCCTTGTTTCCTTTATCTAAACATCCTAATTATCCTTCTGGACTTCAGACACACAGTGGATATTGGAAAATTCCTTGGCCAAATACAGCCAAGCTTGCTGATCACTGGATGAGCTCCAGGGTGGGATCTAGGTAGACAGTGAGCATCAGGGTGGGTCACAGAGAGAGTTTATACAGAATGAGGAAAGAGTCAGACAATAGGGGTGGTCAACATCCCAGGGTACACACTAACAGGCAGACATGAAATCCCCACGTTTGGGTTGCAGGAAGCCTTGGGTAGATACGGCGAGGAGTTCTAGGAATATCTTGTGAGGAGTCATGAAGATGAGTTGGGTTAGACCTGGGAAGGGCCTAGAATGCCAGTTTTGAAGTATGAGCTTTGACTCCTGAGCTATGGGGACCCTCAAAGATGTGGTCTAGAAGGATGAGGGTAGGGGACAGACACTTGGCAAAGACCTGTCACACTATAGGTAGTTGGATACAGGGACATGAGAGTTTTTGGGGGGATAGATAGCCTCTGAAGGAAGTATGAGGTAGATCGAGCCAGGGAAAGTATGCTGTCTGAAGAATTCTAAACTCTAAGAATCACTAGGAATGACTTGCGCAGTTGGGACCTGTTATAGAATTTGGGGCCTTCAAAGGAGATGGGAATCGGCAGCAGTTGGTAGAATAACCTCATCCTATTTGATGTCTTCCTATTGTAGAAACCATCACACATTCTGCTATCATTTACATGTCCTCCATCCCCCAAAACCCAAGATCACATGATGATAAGCACAGAGAGACCCGGATAACCGGAGGAAGGGAGAAGCTCTGTTGAAGATTAAATAAAGACCCCATCTTCTTGCTGAGGGATGAGAAGGCCTGGCAGACAGGTGGGAAAGTGTGGTAAGTTAACCTGTGTGGTTGTCACACCAACACAAGCACACAAGAGCATGCAAGCACACATACATACACACACCAATTTGCTGAGCTGCTACTTTAGATCTGTATGTTTTCCTAATTTAAAAAAAAAAAAGTCTTGCCAGGCAGTGGAGAGTGGCGCATGCCTTTAATCCCAGCACTTGGGAGGCAGAGGCAGGCGGATTTCTGAGTTTGAGGCCAGCCTGGTCTACAGAGTGAGTTCCAGGACAGCCAGGGCTACAGAGAGAAACCCTGTCTCAGAAAAACAAAACAAAACAAAACAAAACAAAACAAAACAAAACAAAACAAAGCAAGTCTTTGTAAGCATGGGCACAGCCACAGCCCCTGAGGAAGAAGCAGTCTTGAAGAGGTGGCAGTGCCTTGTGAGGACCACAGATTCCAGGTCAGACAGGTGGCCACCACATGGATGGGCAACTGGGTGATTTACCCAAGCACATCTGTACCTGTTCCCCAACAGCATGACCCTATCATGTCTGGCTTCCCATGCTGAGGACCCATGCCTCATGGTAGGGGATGCTGTGCGCAGGTAGCAGTTATGACAGAAGCCCTATCCCAGTTCCCATGCCAGGCCAGGCTTGTCCCTGTCATATGCCTTTCAAATATGCAGACAGTCTGACAAGTGGCAACCATGACCAAACACGGAGAGGTTTCGATCGCCTGTTCCCTCCATCTCTAGCATGCCTGATTTCTTTTCCCTTCCTGGTATTTTCATGCCTCTTTCCCAAGAACATGAATCTCCCTTTTCTGCTAATCCACAATTTGTAAATCATGGCTCCTCCTGAGGTCCATGCTCAGAGTGAGAAAAGTATAACTCAAACTGGTGTGTGTGTGTGTGTACACAGGCACACGCATGCTCGCGTGCATGTGCAAAGTGAGGAAAGCAGAGAAATCAGGTTACAGAGTTGTATTTTGGAGTTAAAAAACTTCCCAGGGGATTGTAGAGATGCCTGCATCTGTAAAGTATTTGCTGAGTAAGCACGAGGACCTGAGTTCGGATCCATAGCACCCAGGTAAAAGCCATATACAATGGTGCACATCTGGCTAGCCAGCCCAGGCATTTACCCAAGAAAACAAAATGAATGCCCCTACACAAACTTTTCTGTGAATGCATATGGCCACTTATTTACAATGGAAACCATTCTGGCAATCCTCCTGCCTCAGCCTCCTGAGTGCTGAGATTACAATCGAGTGTCACCATGCCCAGGTCATTTTAAACTCTCCTCCTGTCCCACATATGGTCTCTCATTTGTTTTTGACAGGGGCTGGTTATGGATCCAGAGCTCAGCTCTGCCTTCTGATTCTCTTGCCTCAGACTCCTCAGGCCTGAGGTTACGTGTGTGTCGCCATGCCCAGCTCTGTTCAACAACAATAACAACAACAGTACACACAGAGGCACACAGACAGACAGCACACACTTTCAAGGGCTATGATAATCAATGGAATCTCAGCCTACCCAACTTGCTCCATCTTAGTACACTTCTAGGGAAGTTTCCTCTGGAGCAGAAAACCTTTCAGGGTACATGTTCCATTTACAGCTCCTGTTATCCTGGGCACCCCTAGAGAAGAGGGACCTTCTGTGGGTGCTGCTAGTATTGATATCTATCACTGCAGAATGCTGCGCAACCACCCAAGGAGCCCAAGGCTGCAACTCTTCGATTTACAGATGCCAGCCTGTGGACTCGTCCCCTCCCCCAGTGACCTGTTATGCAGGAAGAACTTGTTTTTGAAGGTAGCTAGGAGGTGGCACTTCCTGAGAGATGCGGATCTTAGACTCTTGAGCCACATAAGATAGAATGCAGAGAGGGCTGGTCCTGCCTGGGGAAGCCCTGCCCAATACTCACTGCCAACGCACCTCACTCTCACCCCAGATACCGGCCAGCTGGCTATCTGACCCTGTCAGTCAGACAGAAGAGTCACGGCAATAAGACAACCCTCTGAGGACATCACTGCTCATCCTGTGGTGCTTAAGTGTGGTTAGAGAACATTTAAACATAGGAATGAGGAAGACCAGTGTTAGGTGTGACCAGAATATCACAGCACACAGGAAGGTGGTCTTGCATTTTTGAGATGCATTTTGAACCAAGGAGTTAAAGTCAACGTTCCTCTAATTGACTCAAATATATTCTAGCCAAAGTAAACAAATGATGTAAATATTAAACGTTGAAATGATCCAATGTCAAACCCAGGAAATGTCTGTATGTTCATTATACTATCCTTTTACAGTGATTTAAATTTTTTAATGTGCATGTGTGTGCATCTTAGTGCGTGTGTGTATACTATATACCTGCAGATGCCCAAGGAGGTCACAGGAGGATGCCCTGGAGCTGAGTATGGGTGGTGGGGAGTGTACCTGTATGGGTCCCCTGCAAGGGCCATTTCTCCCGTCCCTCATTATGTGATTCTTATTTATTTACTTATCACTGAGGAGCCCAGGTTGGTCTTGAATTCACTCCAGCAGTGCCGGAATGCAGGCAGGAGCCACCAGTCACAGCTTTATCGTAATATTCTTTCTACTTTCTTATTTTCATGTTGGGAATCCAAATTGGGGAGGCGGGCAAAGTCTGGGAGACTGAGAGAAGGGTGAGGCTCATGTCTGTCTCCAGTATCCAGCCCTCTTCTACAAACTAAGAGGCCAAGTGGAGGGTTGATAATGCCAGGAAGGTGGCCGGGTAGAGGGTGGCTGGGTAGAGGCCCTGGGCAGGTGATGTGACACCAGCTGGATGCCACCAAAGCGTCTCTCACTTGGAGATGTCCCATCAACTACTCTCCTCAGAGAGGCCTTGTCACACCCTGAATACACTTCATGACACCTCACTTACTCTGTGGATCTTGCCTTCCCTAGCTAGATAAAAGGTCCAAGCTTGGGACCAAGGAGCAGAGATGACCTGTCACATGAGCCACCCAACATATTCACTATTGTCTCCTCCTTCAGAGTCCATGAAGATCCTGTCTGGACACCCAACCCTGTCTCACTTGAGACTGGAGAAGATCAGGCCTCAGTTAAAAAGTGGGGCTGGTTCCAGCCCAACCCTGCCTTCCCAATTCTCCCTCACACTGGGCCGAGAGTTCGAGTGTCCCTCCAAAGATGAGGAAACCGGGTCCTTCTATGGATATTAAAGATGTTTCTTTCCTAAGCCAACTAGCCATGGCTGTGGGGAGGGGCAGTGTCCAAGGCTGTTGTCCCAAGCTGTGACTCCCACGAAAGCTACAGTAGCCTCAGAGGAGGCTAGATCTCCAGGCTCCAGGATGGGGAGGCAACAAATCTAGAGCGAGTTCGGTCTCTCAGAGTGCTCCGGGAGTCCTGGGCAGACATAACTGAGGTCATCTCTCTGTACCAGAAGGTATTCTGGCTCAGTAGCCACCATGTTTCCTAAAGGTCACAGTATGGTCGGCTGAGGCCAGAAGACTGGGCAGTAGTGAGCAGACCCTGGAAAGGCTGATAGTAATGTCCAGAAAGGACTCCTCTGATGAGGTGTAGCCTCCACCAGCCTGGGGAACACTCAGAGGGGCCAGCCTTGCCTTCTATTCCAGCCATCCAGGTTCTGATAGACGCCAGGCTAGCAAGAGCCGCTTTCATAGTTTGCAGTTGAAGGTTGGCCAGTGGAGCCAAACTGGAGACATCGTCCTGCTTCTTCCTCTGGGTTTCCCTGTGTGTCTGTCACAGCAGGCCTGACCCTCAGTTCTAGGAGTTTGTGACCCATGTCGATTCTGAGGTTCTGGTTGTGACATGACTCTTGCAAGGTAGGGCCTCAGACTGTCTGTAGTCTGAGTGTCCCCACCAGCCTGGCACTGGCACTGGCACCTGTCTGCTGCCCAGGGGGAGGAGCTATGGAAGGCCTTGGGATACACTTCACTTCCTCCTCTGGGACACTGCAAGTTTTCTTTCCTTTTTTTTTTTTTTTTTTTTTTTTTGGCTTCTCTGTTCAAAGATTTCCCTTCCTAGGCCAAGGCAGGGCCCCATAAACAGAGTGATAAGGCTCGGTGCCTTCACTGTGAACTCTGCAGCTGCCATTTTATGACTCTGATAACATGACCCCCCCAAGTCCGGCTGCAGCAGGAACACTGGGTGTCCGTTCCAGGAGGGAGCAACTGAGGACAGGGAGAGGAGAGCAGGGGCTGGGGTCCCCCTCCAGTCCAGAGAGAGAAGAGCAGGGGCTGGGGTCCCCTCCAGTCCAGGGAGAGAAGAGCAGGGGCTGGGGTCCCCCTCCAGTCCAGGGAGAGGAGAGCAGGGGTTGGGGTCCCCCTCCAGTCCAGAGAGAGAAGAGCAGGGGCTGGGGTCCCCCTCCAGTCCAGGGAGAGGAGAGCAGGGGCTGGGGTCTCCCTCCAGTCCAGGGAGAGGAGAGCAGGGGCTGGGGTCCCCCTCCAGTCCAGGGAGAGGAGAGCAGGGGCTGGGGTCCCCCTCCAGTCCAGAGAGAGGAGAGCAGGGGCTGGGGTCCCCTCCAGTCCAGAGAGAGAAGAGCAGGGGCTGGGGTCCCCTCCAGTCCAGGGAGAGAAGAGCAGGGGCTGGGATCCCCCTCCAGTCCAGGGAGAGAAGAGCAGGGGCTGGGGTCCCCCTCCATTCCAGGGAGAGGAGAGCAGGGGCTGGGGTCCCCCTCCAGTCCAGGCTAAGTCCCTTCCCCTCATTTTGTGGACCAAGAGGGCAGCCGAGGCTGGGAGGCTAGTGGAACTGAAGATGGGGTTGGAGTGGAAAGATCAGAGGCAACCAGGGAAGGCTCCCTGGAGGAGGAGCTAGAGTTGGCACCTCCAAATAAGAAGTAGGAAGATGGAATTGGAGGGACTGGGCTCAATCTGTTTCTAGATGGATGGTACCTGGGGCCAGAGGCCTCCAGTGGTCCAAAAACCCCTGGCTTATCCAAAATGGAGTAGCCAGGACACAGAGTTGGGGAAGTTGGAGGGCTGCTAGTGTGGTCTGTGACACTGAGGGCCAGAGTCTGATGAAGCTTGGAGTGTGGGGAGGGGCTGTAAACAGGAGGAAGGGGGCAACACTGTCCAATTCTCAGAGAGCAGCACCTTCTCCGGAAGGGGTTGGGGGGGTGGTGAGATTTTCCAGAGCAGGGTGTGCCAGACACCAGCTAGGAGGAAACAGATTCATGTCCTGATCCCTGCCCTGGGAAAGGTTGTGATTAGGGAGGGACCACGGGATAGACTGCACTAAGGTGACCGACCAAGATTCCCCACTTCCTCCAGGCAGCCCACTTGTTCCAGACCAGAATCCACTAAGGAAAAGACAATCTTGAAGCAACAGCTCCACAGACCTAGAGCAAGGGAAGGGAAGATCACCTCTGTCCAAGTGTGGCTGGCAGGGACAGGTGTGGCTCCTGTGGCCTCATTTTGCCCTTCTGTAAAATGGGTTTAGGGGGTCTCTGAGTCTTGAGGTCTTTCTTAGTCTCAGAGGAGGTGACCAGGTGTCTGCCCCATGACCCTGGTGAGTCTGTCACAGCCACAGGAGCACACCCACACACATGTCTGTGTGGGAGGAAGCCGAGGTCTAAGGTAGAGCAAGCCCCCCTGCTTTTCCCAATACATGCTTTTACCTGCCCACCATCAGCCTATAGTTAGAGGATAAAGAGCACAGAATGAAATTCTCACCAGATCCCAAGGACCCCTCCCCAGGGTACAGGCACTAAGGTCTGATGCTGTGCTGTCTTCATCGCACAAGTTCTCAAAATACCCAGAGAGGCTTCCAGACACAGCCTCCTTCCCACCCGACAGTCTACAGGATCTCCCATCTCACTCGATCGTGCCACCCACAGTTCTCCTCCCCACGTACCCCCACAGGCACTCATCGCAAGGCAAGTCTGGGGCTCCCTCTCGCCCCCAACCTCTTCATCGCTGATTGGGATCACTTCGCGGTGAGCGCTCTAAGATGAGCTAAGAGGGACCCGCCGCTACCGAGCTCCCACGCCTCTGGGCTACAGAAGAGAGAAGACGAGAACCGCGCTCCTGCTGCCCCCCGATGGCCAGATGGTCCCGGATACGCTGCCCCCGCAGTTCCCCCATCCGTGGGATCTGGGTGGAGGGGCACACACTCACCGCGGGTCCGAGGGCGCAGGCGAGGGCTCCTGCCAGCACGCAGAGCCAGCGGGCAGGCGGTAGGCTCGGAGGGCGCATGGTCCGCCCTGAGCCCGCGGCAGGCAGCCGAGAGCGCCTACGGGGTCTGTGGCTAACGCAGCGCGGGAGAGTGGCGCGGGCCAGCGGCCCGGGCGCTATGAGGCACAGCTCCAGGCTAGGGGAGGGCGGCGGGGGCTCGTCTGACGGGCGGCGGGGTTAGCCAATGGCACGGCGGAGGCGGTACCTCGGCGCAGGTAGGGGGCGGAGCCGGGGCCCCCGGGGGCGTGAGCACAGAGTCCCGCTAGAGGTGCGCGTCGTCGGGAGCTGCTAGCTAGCGAGCATCCTCTCGGCTCTCCGATGCGGGGACGCTGGGCTCAACACCGCCCAGTGTTCCCCGCGCCCGCACCTTTCTCTCTCAACCCCGGCTGCGCCCTCGGCCCCTGGCAGTGAGCTCCTCCAGTCTTCGGCTCCAGGGAGTTTAGCTGCCGGCTCCCCGGTTTCCACGTCGGCTTGCAGCCCAAATTCTTGGACTAGAAGGGCCACAGCTTTCCAGGGCTGAAGGCTGGCCTCCGATGGGGTCCAGCGGATCACGCTGTTGGAACCATCTGCGACAAGGGAGAAGCCGAGGGGGCGCAGCCGGGGTCGGGGAGTCCCAACTGGGGGTTCCTCTTGGCCGCCCAGGGCAGGGTGCACTCAGAGCTGGACACGACTTGGCCGGCGCAGCTCGTGAGGGACGAGAAGTCAATGTTCCAGCGCCCCCGCGCGGGGACCAAAGCCTGTACCCTTTCTTGGGCCCAGGCTGCCCACAGACCGGTCTTCCCGGAGTCCCCAGGGACTAGGATCAGGGTGCCAGTGTCCCGCGCTGTGTCTCCAAGATCGGGCGGGCCGGTAGCGGGTGATCTGAGGCTGCTCTCCCTCCGAAGCTTGTCTTTAGGGCTCGGATTATTCGGTGCTAGCGTGGGGCGCGGGGTTACCGACTCAGAGCCCTTCGCGCTACGTCTTAGGGAACCCGTGCAGATGACTTTCCAAGAGCTCGAGTGATCATGGTGAGAAGGTGATGTGGGGGGCTGATGGCGCGGTGGGATAGAAGGTGGGAGGAGGGGCGGAGTTGCAGAGGGCCGCGTGTCCCTGCGCGAAGTAGGGTGTGCGATCCATTTGAAGGAAGTCGCTCTCCGGGCGCTTTCTGGCCAGCAGGAGCGCGGGAATTTCCCGAGGATTCTCCAGCCTTCCCAACCTGCAACGTGGGAAACTAACGCTGTGGGCGTGGCCTTGAGGTCGGTTACAGAAAAGTCTGGAAGCAAACCCCTGGCCTTCCTCCTTCCTCTCCTTCCTAGTCTACCGCACTTCCCTTGTTCTCTCTCCCCCTGAGCCTGAGCCTGAGCCTGAGCCAGGCCTCTACTACGCACCAGGGCATAGGAGGTAAGAGGCACTCCCTGCAATTTCTGCTTCCGGATAGAGAATGGGCTAGTTGTCACAGGCCTTTCTCCAGTTATGGGGTGTCAGAAGAGGGAGCTGTTTAGTAGTTGCCATTCAGTGCTTCAGGGCTAGGATTTCGGGAGTCACTGTGAGCAGGAATAGGGGTTTGCCTCGCTTGTGACCATGGGCACACTCCTCTTAGGCCTTAGGCCTCTTAACCGGGCAGTGAGGTCTTACCAGCTCTTGAGGTGGTATGCTCAAGTCCCAGATGTGAGCTTTGGCTCTCAACCCTGCCCACCCCCATATGTCACCTAGGCAGCTGCAGAATGCTGATATGGGGCGGGGTGGCACGTGCCTGTGATCCCACTGCTCTGTATGCTTCGGGAGGAGGATTCCTGTGGATTTCAGACCAGCCTGAGCAAAATGCTACGGTGCTTCACCTCATGGTCCTGTTAGCATTTCCGTGTTCTCTGTGGACAGAGATCTGGGCATGGGGGTGGGGGTGGATGGAGGGTTTTGGGTACCGGGAAGGAAGTGGGAAGCCAGACTCCATTTTGCTATGTGACCTTCACCAGGCAGGTGAATAGATGGGAGGTAGAGGCCACCAGTGGTGATGGCTGCCCTGTCCACGCTGATCCTTCTTGGGCTGGAGGTTGGAAGGCTGGTGCTAGGCTACAGCTGAGAACATCGGCAGGATCCCCTGGTGTCTTCCCGGCCTGACCCCCAGGAGAGGAAGATGTCTTGGGGAGAATAGCTTTCTCTTCCAATTCTCTGTGAAAGCTACTCTCAGTTCTTTCTGGTTGTTCCCTGGGGACCCATCCTTCTTTACCATCAAAGGACACAAGACACGCTCAAAAAACAAAAGGAGCAGGAAAACAGCAAAAACAACCTTAAAAATGCAACCCAGCTTATTTCCTGCTGCCTCTTAAAGTCTCTGTTCTGAGACACTGGGAGGTCAACCATGCACCTACTCCTGGGGGAGCCTTGTGGAATCTGAGGAGGAGGCTACTGTTGTTTACCTAGGTAATAGGGAAGGCTTCAGGAGAGAAGGGACTTCTGAAGAGATGGGGGAAGATGGGCTTCATGAGGCTTGGGAAGCAGGTATAACTGAGACTGAGGGAACAGACATCCGAGGTGGAGGGAGCAGGTACCTGAGGTTTAAGAGAAAGCACCTGAAGCAGACGGAGATCTCCAAGGCTGAAGGAGCGGGTGCTGGTGGTGGTGTTTGTAGTTACCTTCCCCACCATATCCTGAGAAGGGATTCCCACATCACCTGCCTTTGCCTCACAAATCTATGCTGGAACAGTCGCAGGAGAGCCGGAGCCACGGTCTGCCCCCATTTCTGAAGCTGTTCTCGCTTGAGTCCTGTGCTAGCCTGATCTTTACCGGATCCCTGCAACCTGCTCCCAGATTCTGGCTCAGATTCTAGTTGCCAGAACCACAGGGGTGCAGCGGATGAAGCGGGGGAAGGGGAGACAGTCACTTGCCATTCCCCGTGACAACAAGCTCGCTCGGCAGAAAGAATCTGCCGTTACTCATCCAATCCTGTCTGGCTTCAAGCCCGCTGCATCCCTGTGCCGTGTGCCACCCTCTCCTCCTCCAGGCCTGCAGCCACCTCTCAGGATGGCTCAGTCGGCGCCTTGTGCTGAAGTTGATGAATCAGTGAGGAGGAGGAAGAGAAGGAGCAGGTTCTGGTGAACGGTGAGGGCAGCCGTGAGACATAGTGTGCCCTTGACCTGTGTAACGGGGCTAAGTCAAGGCCAGGTGGCAGACGTGGCCTGGGGAGTCACAGGAGCAGATCCAGTCACATTGCTGTCTGAGTGAAGGCAGCTTTCCCTTCCCTGAGCCTCTGAATTGAAGGGACCAATAGCTTTAGCTCTGTATCAATTCGGGGTGCTGATAGTCACTCCTACCTCCTGAGTATGTCCCTTCATTGCAGGCTAGACCTTTCTGAGTGCCAGAGAATTCCAACTCCATCCATAGGTTGGAGGGTCGCAGGGAGGCCTGAGCAGATGTTCAAAGAGTATTCTTTTGTTCTTTCTTTTGCTCACCTCTCTCTTATCTATCACCACGCCTGGCCCTGTGGTGAGGCTAGGCTTGTCACTGATGGAAACATGAACTGTACCTTAGCTTTGCTTGAGCAGAAGATAGAGGGATCTTGTAGCCCCACTTAGGAGCTAAGCTCATGGAACTCAGGGTAGGAGACGCCTTGAAATGACTCGTGGACGTAGCAGTGGAACTCAAGGCCCAGACATGAGATAGTTTCCCTGGTTCCTGAAGGCCGGGGCCTAGAGCTCTGGGGAGGGCTGGTTCCTGACATAAGTGTCATCTCAGGTGAACATTGAGTGAACAGACACTGAGATGGGTCTTGGAGAATGGAATTTTATTGCCTGGTGAACAGTAAAGGAAAGAAGGCAGGGTGTGGGTGAGCTCTTCAGGCTACACTTCAGAGACGAAAACAAGATTTCCTCTTCACTCCCCACCACCCCTTTCTTTGACAGAGTCTCATGTAGCCTAGGATGGCCTTGAACTCCTGATCTTTCTCCTTCCATTCCCAGAATACACATATCATGGCATGCCTGGATTATACAATACTAGGGGTTGAACACAGAACTTTGTGCATTCTGTGTAACCACTCTACTGACTAAGATGCATTCCCAGCCATATCAGTCCTTCCTCTAGCCAGGCCCAGTGATTCACCTCTATGTCTATAGAGAGAGAAAACTGAGGCATGGGATATAGAGGGAGTGGGGCAGGTTCAGCCTTGTCCCAAGTGACTGAGGAAAAGACTCTGGCCTGTCACTAGAGCTCCCAATCTGAACAGAGGGACGACCTGAGAACTCCCTTCCTCCAAACTCTGGGGTCAGCAGTCCATCCTCAAGTCCCCGGCATGGGGTTCATGGTATAGGAGTCTAGAGATTCTGGGGGGAGGGGCTGCCCCTCACACTTATGATCCAGTGGCAACCTCATATGTGTGCACAGAAGCACGTGTCTGTCTGTCCACCAGGCTCACTATTGCTGTGAGGAAACACCATGACCAAAAGCAAGTTGGGGAGGAAAGGATGTACATGGCTTATACTTCCACAGCACTGTTCATCCAAGAAGGAGTCAGGACAGAAACTCAAACAGGACAGAAACCTGGAGGCAGGAACTGATTCAGAGAACATGGAGGGGGCTGCTTACTGACTTGCTCCTCATGGCTTGCTCAGCCTGCTTTCTTATAGAACCCAAGACCACCAGCTCAGACATGGTCTCACCCATGATGGGTTGGTTCGTCCCTAATCAATCACTAATTAAGAACATGTCCTACAGCCAGAATTATGGAGGCATTGTCTGAATTGAGGGTCCCTCCTTTCAGATAACTCTACCTGTATCAAGTTGATGTAAGACTAGCCAGCATAGTAAATATGAATATTTTAGTAAGAAGACGTGTGGGTGGCACCAGTCCTCCCCAGAGCTCTAGGCCCCGGCCTTCAGGAACCAGGGAGGTTATCTCATGCCTGGGCCCTGAGCTTTACTGCTACGTCCACCAGTCATTGCAAGGCTTTCTCTACCCTGAGTCCCATGAAGTTAGCTCCTAAGTGGGCCTACAAGATCCCTCTGTCCCCTGCTCAAGCAATACTGTCTGAGAGAGACAGACTGGTGTGTGTGCCTGACAACAGAAGCAGACAGAGCTAGGAGTAAGGGTCTGGGGTTAGGGGTGGGTGCCCAGAACAGACAGTACTAGGTGGTCACTCAGAGCTCATTTCTGCAGCGATGGACCCCAGTTGGGGTTTCCACCCCAGGAGAGCCCAGGGTTACCCTCACTTCCGCTCCTCCAGCCCTGGGTTCTTGTGAGCTATTTCACAGGTGACTTTGGGCAGAGATTCTGGAAGAGACATATAGACTGGGTAGGATAAAGCATGCATGGAGTTTCAGCAACATAATTAATCTCACCAGAGATTAATGAGCATTAAAATGTCATAGCTGTCCACTGGGGAAATGAAAATTCCCATGTAATTCCTAAACAACCAGGAGGATGAGGAAAGAGGAGAAAGAGGATGAGGAAGAAGGGGGGAGGAGAAAGAGCAGAGGGAAGGAAGAGGAAGAAGAGGGGAGGAGAAAGAGCAGAGGGAAGGAAGAGGAAGAAGGGGGGAGGAGAAAGAGCAGAGGGAAGGAAGAGGAAGAAGAGGGGAAGGAGGAGAAGAAAGCAGATGAGGATACAAAGCTGAATGACTCTTGCAGCCCAATAAAAGACTGAATGTATTGGGAGGGTTAAACTGAGACTAAACCATCTATAGAAGATATATATATATATATATTAGAGATTTGGTATAGTTTCAAGTTTCAATCAATATAGACAATGTGAATGAATGAAAATTTAAGATGAAAAAGCAAATTTAAGAAGCACAAAGAGCACTGTAGTAGATAGGGCTCTGTAGAACAGGCAACAGAACATGCGCACACAGGAAGAGGTGATTCATTGCAATGCCTTACCCATGGGGCTGGGTGACCTAACAGTGGCCGTCCACAAGCTGCAAGTTAAGGACTACAGCTCCTCAGTGTGGAGAGTGAATCTCCCAGCTGTCTCAGGCCAGTGCTGAAAGTCTGAACGCTCCTGACTGCGCTCTGCAGTCAGAGTATGGAGGGAGCAGACTTGGGCACAGCCAAAGCCAGCAGAGCCAAAGCCCCAAGTCTCCTGTGTGCATGCCTTCTTCATGAGCACTCGCTCCACAGTCTGAGAGCAGGTTTGTCTTTGTTTTCTAAAGTTCAAGTTCACTTTGACTTCATCTTTTCAATAGGTAACAACAACAAAAAACAGCTTCAGCCTTTCTTGACCCCTGGGTGTTTTGCATAGGGTAAGTCAAACCCACCTGACCCTTGCATGGCTGGTGCCAAGACCTGTGTTATTCAGGAGTAAGATCCTGGCAAGAGCAGAGGCTGGAACTTTAGGGCCTGAGAACCGTGGTGAGGTAGAGGGCTGGTGTCCTGTGTGTGTGGCTGCTGACTTCCTGAGGCAGGGGAAGGAAGCAAGTTCGGTGCTTCTGAAGGAAGGCAGTCTGAGGGATCAGAGAAGTCCCTCTGCTCTTGCGTTCCTTGGTTTGGCACTCCCAAGTTCCTGGTCTGGACAGGAAACGTCTTTATAGCCACTTCTGCCTTTCTCCAGCTGCAGTCCTCCTCTGTGGTAGCATATTGTCTGGCCAAGACGGGAACCTTCACCTGTGGTTGCAAAGCTGACCACTACGAGCCACCCCTCCCCACTTCCTTACTCCCCTTAGGCTGTTCTGAGGGAGTACTACCCCTGGTGAGGAGAGAGCAGATCTGGGGGCCTGGTATAGGGGCACCAGGGACCTCACATTAGAGCTGCCTGGAGACCTAGCTGCTGGGTGGGGCTCCCTGTCCAGGGCTGGGAGGCAGGCCTGGAAGATGGAGGCTTCCAAGCAGAGGAAGAGAAATGAGGATGTGGTGATGGGGAGGAGGACTGTGAGCAGAGGATGGGAACTTGGGAGGGAAAAACAGCAGCAGCTGGATGCTGGAGCAAGGAGCAAGAGCAGCAGGGAAGGAGGAGGAAGCTGGATGCTGGAGCAAGGAGCATGGGGTGACTTCTCTGTCCTTCCTTCCCACTCTGCGTTCTACCCAAGCTGCCTGTCTCCATTACCTGCATCTCTGCTTTCTGAGAATCTTTAGCGTCTCTCTGTGCCCACTCTGCATTCACAGTATTGGGTTGAGTATTCATATTGACTTGTGTGTGTGCATCTGTGTGTGCATATATTTAGCATTTATTGCCGATGCCTGGCATGACAGCAGGCACAGGGCAAAGGTTTGTGTGCACGCGCACAGGCTCGCATCTTCAGAAGCAAGGTGAGTGAGCCAGAAAGACTTCAGATTCGTGACATGTTTGATTTTAAAGTAATGCTTGGGACCCTTTATGTTTTCGGCCTACCACAATCCATTCTGTGACCCGTGTGAGGTTTAAGGAGTTTTGGAGTTAAGGAGGCCCACAGTTTAAGGAGCTTTGCTCTGAAGGATGAGAGCTGCGGAGAGGCGAAAGGCAGAGGGAGATTCCTTCATAGCTCTAGATCTGTAGTCATTATCTAACCCTTAATTTTCCTTCCCTGTCTTACAATGCTTTTAAAAATGGGTTCTTTGTTTGAATAAGCTTCACCTGTTAGACAGAGCCCTGGACAGTGCCCCTTACAAGCTTTCTCTTCATCTTCTGCATCACCCGACAGAAGTTGGTGACTGCCTCCCTCAGTTGTCATTTAACATCTCTCTCTCACTCCCTCTCTCTCTGTGTCTTTTCTTCTTCTTCTTTCTTTTCTTCTTCTTCTTCTTCTTCTTCTTCTTCTTCTTCTTCTTCTTCTTCTTCTTCTTCTTCTCCTCCTCCTCCTCCTCCTCCTCCTCCTCCTCCTCATCTTCCTCCTCCTTCTCCTCCTCCTTCTCCTTCCCCTCCTCCTCCTCCTCATCTTCCTCCTCACCTTCCTCTACTTCCTCCTCCCCCCCCTCCCCCTCCTCCTGCTTTATTTATTTCAGATTGGGTTTCTCTGTGTAGCCCTGGCTGTCCCAGAACTCACTCTGTATAGACCAGGCTGGCCTCCAACTCTGAGATCCACCTGCCTCTGTCTGCCAAGTGCTGAGATTACAGGTGTGTGCCACCACGCCCAGCTTTAACATCTTCCTTTCAGACTAATTATCTTAAGACACCAGTGATGCCATCACCTTTGACCCTGAAAGAGCTCACAGACCCTGAACACCTTATCAAGACTCTTGTCTCCTGTTCCCTGACTAGCCACTCTGGCTTCCTGCTGTTCTGAGAATCTCCTAGAGTCTCCCCTAGCTTGAGTGCATCACCCAGGGGTTCCCATGCACCCCCCCCAAGCTGGAAACCTCCCTGTTTAGTATTGCAAGCTGTTTCCTCTCCCCACCCCAATTCCTAGTCTCCCTCCTACTTAAACCCTGGCCCTGGCTCTAAGATGCTTTTTAATCATTGGAGATTCAGAACTTTTTTCATTTTGCTCCATTGCTGGAGCATAAACTCCAAGAGATCACGGATGCACAAACAGCACTTGAGTTCCTAGACTGCTGCATTATCCTCAGCCAATCACATTTAAGAGATAAATGATGCATCTTAGTAGGACCCAGTGCCAACTGTCTCCATAGGTTTCTAAGGTTGCCCCAGCTCAGGGCAGTCCCCTGGCTAGCCCTCTCTTTTAGCCTTCAGAGCTTTATCCTGCCTGGGTCCTGAGGACCAGGTCCTCCCGTGAGGAAGGGGCTCGCATTCCAACTCCACTTTGCCTTGACAGGTCCTTCTGGGAGCACCCCACCCTGCCCCTGACTGCCTTGTTAAGACTGCGTAGGGATCTGTGTCAGCTTTGCCTCTGGAAGGACGGAGGGGCTTTCCCTGGGGATGGCAGACCCACAGTGGCTGTCAGTTAAGGAGGAGAAGCATGAAGAGGGGTTGGGCTGGGACTTTTTCTCAGTGTTATTCTCTTGGTGACTGGCACATGGCCAAGCCTCTCTCATGACTGCGGGCTAATCCCTGGGTCCAATCTCAGGCCTCCACCTATGATTCTGAATTCACTTCTGACCCCAGCCTGACCTTTGACCTGATTACAGGCTCCAATTTAGATGGACCCCTGATCCTGATAGTTAGCCTTTCAGTCTACATTGACCCATGATCCCAGAACCACACCTGACTATGATCCCTCTACCCACCCTGACTTCTGACCCTGGTACCCTGACTGCAGCCCAGCCCACAAGCCAGGTATGGGATCTAAGAGGGTTCAGCTGGCTCCAGCAGGCAGCAGTAGCTGAGTCTGAGCCCACCTCTCCTAGAGGGAACTAGTGACTCTGGTTAGAAAGCCCCTGGGGGCACCTAGCTACTGTTTCTCTAGCTGCTGTTTCTCTAGCTGTCCATCCTGCCTCTATGGCTCCCAACGAAGCAGGCACTGCCTACTTGGTAATGGCCCTGTAGGCCAGGTGCCAGGAGAGGGAGAAACTAGCCAGACGAGCCCGCACCTCTGTTTGCACAGGTCTTGGTAAAAATAGTCTCATCTACGCACACCTGTGTCATTTCCTCCATGACCTGGATGGCGCCCCAGGCCCAAGACACTTGCCAGCTGTTCCTCCCCCCGAGGCTTCTTTTTTTTCTAGAACAGCACAGAACACAGAGGGGCCTCTCTCAGACCTGCTCAGAGCCACCCTAAGACCTGCATCCCAGGTGTCCAGTTCTCAGACGTTAGTTCCTGCTGTTTCAGCACTCTCAATGGTCCTTCATCATACTGACTCTAGAGGGTCACCACAATGGATTCAGGTGGCATCCAAGGGGCAGTAGGCAGAACACTGAGGCCAGGCGTCTCCCTGCTGGCTCAGAAATAAAGCCCTAGCTTTAGGTCTCTGCCGCACGAGGTTGAAACTGCGTTCCAACAAATGCCGCAACTAAAAATGTCCTGTGTGTCCCCAAGGGACACAAGTCTCCCAGGCAAAGAGACAGAGGCCACACAGGGTGAGAGGAAGCACAGCATACAGAGGCCACACTGGATTCGAGGAGACACAGCGCACATATGAACACTAACACACACACACACACACACCCGCCGCCCTGCCACACTTGCTATACTTTAATTTTCTCATTTTCTTCTCCTGTGTATGTGTGCACATGGAGGCTAGAACTCAATCTTAGTTTCATTCCTCAGGACCTGTGCACCATTGGTTTTTGGCTGACACGCTCTGTCACTCATTGATTTAGCCAGGCTGACCGGACAGTAAGCCCCGAGGAGCTAGCTGCCTGTCCCTCTCCATCACTGGGATTCCCAGTGCTTAGAACCACACTTAGCTTGTTTCCTCTGGGTTCTGGGAATCAAACTCAGGTCTTTATTCTTGTCCAACAAGCACTTTACTGACGGAGCCATCTCCCTAATTCAGCAACACCCTTTTTTATAAGGTTATATTGGATTGAGGCCCACCCTATAATCTCACTTGAACTTGGTTACCTCACTAAAGGCTGTTTTTAAATGCCACCATGTTCTGAGGTTCTGGGGCTTCAAGCAAGAGTGCAACATACGAATTTTGGGAGAATACTTTTCAACCCACAATAGTTATCTGATTTAGCAAATGACCCTAAGATGGGATGGTTTTAGTAACCCATTGTAGGCTTCTGTGGGCCAAGGTGACTTCTAGCAGTGTCAGCTGGAGGTGGCTATTGGTGCTTATCTGGAGGTGAAGCGGCGTGGAAGATACATTTCCAAGGTGACTCACTCACATGCCTGTTGACAGAAGGCCTCTGTTCCCACACCACAGTGGGGGAGGAGGCACCAAAGGGTGTAAATGCTCAGAGAAGACACTTGTCCTCGTGACCACAGCTGGCTACCACTTCTGCTTTCCAGTCAGGAGAAGAAGAAGAGAGGGCAATGCCCTTTCCTAGGAACGAGATGGCTTGGAAGTTCACAGTGACCTCTTTTCTTGTCTTACTTGCTGGGAGTGCTCACATGGCCCCCATGTGGCTGGAGTCACAGCCTTTGTAGGGGACTGAAAACTCTCTTGCCTGAGGAAGTCACAGGTCCCACTGGCATAGCTACTGCTGTTGTTTCACTGAATAGACATAATGTGCTGATCAAATTGCCTTCCAAACACCTATGCTCACGCCCATGGGTTGGTGCGCTCGCTCGCTGTCGGCTTCGGCCAGAGAGGCTTGTTTTTCCAATGGGCAGCAGTTCCTGGAGGGATACGGAACTGGCCAGATTGCTGAGAATAAGTGTAGTCAGTGGTGCTCAGCCATAAATAGGACAGATATGTTTATCACCCCTCCGAGACTCGGGGGACACTGTAGAAGGGAGGAAAATGTCAGAGCTGGAGGGAGGGGTGGCATGTTGTGGAACACTGTCTTCTGGGCATGGCCTCGCTGTTGCACTCTTGAAGTCAAAAGGTGGTGACTAGCTGAACAAGACGGTCAAAAGTCCCTCTCGGATTGAGAAGGGGCTGCCCCTCCTTGAGGCATTATAGGTAACTGGTGTTTGCTGGAAGGAATGTTTTCAGGAGTGTAGCCACTGTAAGCTGCCTGCACTCTTGCTCCGATTTCTCTGATGGCAGAAGTTGGGACAGAGGACTAGAGTCAAAGTTCACAGTGGGCTTTGGGCTTCAGAGGACATGGAGGGGGCTGTGGAGTCTATCTGGGAGACGTTCAGCAAGGGTTGCAGAAATCTCCCAGAAAGAGCTGGGATCTGAGACGTCAACCCACGTTCTTCTGTGTAGGGACATCTTCCTAGCACTTGCCAGTCACAGCCCACCTCTACCAGCTGACTACGTGAGATGGACGAGTGGAGAACCCCATTTTCTTTTGCAACAGGACCCCCAAAAGAATGTCTCACATCCCATGGCTGTCACAGCAGGGCCACAAAGCACCTACCTGCTGGGCCACTGAAGAATTAAGGGCCACCTGGCATCTCAATATAAAGTTGAGCAGTAGGATGTGTCAGCCTTTGTCTTTCTGGAACAGGTACCATAAATTTACATTAGTGGATGCCAAAGGGCAAGTCTACACCCTTTCACCAGCCCGAAGTACAACCAATGTGCTTGCTCTCCAGACTTGTCCTCTGGGAGACTGAGGGCTGCTGTGTGGTTCCCAGACACTACCAGACCCAATTCAGAGAGAAGGAGCAGTGTGTGCATGCAAAGCTCTTCTTCCTACTGTTCCCATGCCAGGAACCCTTCTGTTCAACTGAATGCTGGGCCAAGAAGAAACATGCAAAAACTGGAGCTATACTATACATATAGGCTCCTTAAAAAGGGAGTGAGAACACAGAATGCAATAGAGTTCTTTTCTAGACTTCCCATACAGACTTGCCCCCAAGTCCCCAGCTACCACTGGGTGAGGCTCCATCTTAGCTACAGGGTGTCTCCTTCCCTTTTCTTGGGGGATATCTCTCCATGGCAGAAACTTCAACCTGCTCACGGCCACGGGTCTTCTGAAGCCTGAGGATTCATGTTAGTTCTGTCAGGAATCAAACTTTGGACAAGTGCTCCATCCCAGAGATGCATCCCCAGCCCAGCATGTTTTTAAGGACACAACAAACCAGACATAAAGGATAGCAATTGATTGAAAGATAGCTAATAAAAAACATTAAAGACAGGGCTGGAGAGGTGGCTCAGAAGTTAGGAGCACTGGCTGTTCTTGTAGAGGACCTGATTCAATTCCCAACACCCACGTGTTGGCTCACAACCATCTGCAACTCTCTAGTTCCAGGGGATCTGATGCCCTCTTCTGGTTTCTATGAGTGCTGTACACATGTAGTGCACAGACATACATGAAGGTAAAACACTCATACATAAATTATAAAATAAAAGTTTTAAAAATTTAAAAATAATGAAAAGTAAAATTTGATCTTGTAGGTGTTTGGGGAGTTCCACACTCCAAAGTGACTTCTAAAGAAGCTGTGGGGAGCTGGAGAGATGGCTCAGAGGTTAAGAGCACTGGCTGCTCTTCCAGAGGTCCTTAGTTCAATCCCCAGCAACCACATGGTGGCTCGCAGCCATCTATAATGAGATTAGGTGCCCTCTTCTGGTGTACATGTATATATGAGGCAGAACACTATAAATAATAAAGACATTTAAGAAAAAAAAGAAAGGAAGGAAGGAGGGAGGGAGGGAGGAAGGAAGGAAAGAAAGAAAAAAAGAAAGAAAGAAAGAAAGAAAGAAAGGAAGAAAGAAAGAAAGAAAAGAAAAGAAGGAAGGAAGGAAGGGAGAGAGAGAAAAGAAAAGAAAAGAAAAGAGAAGAGAAGAGAAGAGAAGAGAAGAGAAGAGAAGAGAAGAGAAGAGGAAAGGAAAGGAAAGGAAAGGAAAGGAAAGGAAAGGAAAGGAAAGGAAAAGAAGCTGTGGACTCAGGGTGACTGAATTTGAGCCCAAGAGCACAGGGGGCTTTTCATACTTTACAGTGACTTCAGCCAACGCTGCAACCCAGGATGGAGCCCATCCTTAGCCTGGGCCAGTGTTTTTGGTGCTGGCAGGTTTCACATCCTGCACAGCTTCAGAGAAGCTGCAGAGACTGGGTGGGGACTGTCTCTGACTCTGGGTAAGGCCCACAGCATATAGAGTTCCACAACTCTAGAAAAAGCTGCAGACCTAGGCAAGTGGCCCTCAGTGTTGAGGCAGTGTTTGACCCACAGAGGAAGACTTGAGGCAGAGCCTCAGGGCCTAAATACCAGCACAGGGGGGAAGTGGCAGCTCAACCTTACACTCAAGATGGCAAAAGCCACTATTGAAAAGAAAAAGGTATCCAGAAGATGTTCTAACTGTAATAAGGTAATAAGGACACATGCTCCACTATGTTCAAAGCAACCCTATTTATAATATCCAGAAGCTGGAAAGAACCCGGATGTCTCTTAACAGAGGAATGGATACAGAAAATGTGATACATTTACACAATGGAGTACTACTCAGCTATTAAAAACAATGAATTTATGAAATTCTTGGGCAAATGGATGTATCTGGAGGATATCATCCTGAGTAAGGTAACCCAATCACAAAAGAAGTCACTTGATATGAACTCACTGATAAGTGGATATTAGCCCAGAAACCTAGAATACCCAAGATACAACTTCCAAAACACAAGAAAATCAAGAAGGAAGACCAACGTGTGGATACTTTATTCCTCCCTAGAATAGGAAATAAAATATCCATGGAAGGAGTTGCAGAGAAAAAGTTTGGAGCTAAGACAAAAGGATAGACCATCCAGAGACTGCCCCACCCGGGGGTCCATCCCATAATCAGCCACCAAACACAGACACTATTGCATACGCCAGCAAGATTTTGCTGAAAGGACCCTGATATAGCTGTCTTGTATGAGGCTATACCAGTGCCTGGCAAATACAGAAGTGGATGCTCACAGTCATCTATAGGATGGAACACAGGGCTCCCAATGGAGGAGCTAGAGAAAGTACCCAAGAGCTGAAGGGGTCTTCAACCCTATAGGTGGAACAACAATATAATCTAACCAGTACCCCCCAGAGCTCGTGTCTCTAGCTGCATATGTAGCAGAAGATGGCCTAGTTGGCCATCATTGGGAAGAGAGGCCCCTTGGTCTAGCAAACTTTATATGCCCCAGTACAGGGGAACACCAGGGCCAAGAAGTGGGAGTGAGTCGGTAGAGGAGCAGGGTGGGGGGAGGGTATAGGGGACTTTTGGGATAGCATTTGAAATGTAAATCAAGAAAATATCTAATAAAAATGTGGGGGGGAAAAAGAAAAAGGGACTCAAAATTTAAAACTATAGAGTATAAAAGAGAAACTCAACCAGCTAACTTCAGATGTGCAAGTCTTAGCACAGAATATATAAACAATATGAAAAACTAAGACCAGTCTCCTCTACAAACAACAACACTCTAATGACCACATCCATGAAAATGACCCAGAAAAGCTATCAGACAAAGAATTCAAAAGACTGATTATAAGTATAGTCAGAAAACTCAAAGAAGTCATAAGTATATTCCAAGAGAATGAAAACAAAAAGAGGAATAAAATAAAGCAACCAATCCAAAATAGGAAAATAGAATTCTACAAAGTATATGGACTTGCTGAAGATAGCCCAAACTGAAAAGATGCTAGAAGTGAAAATTTCAACAAGACAGATAAAACCCTCAGCAGAAAGCCTTGCCGACAGAGTGGGTCATGCCGAAAACAGAACCTGAGGTGTAACTGGGTCACTGGGTAAAGATGATCACTCTTAAATATATACAAAACACACATTTCACGAAATATGAACAGAAAGTAGGAGGACTCTGGGATGCCAGGAAAAGCTTTGAGTTATGGGCAACACACACACACACACACACACACACACACACACACACACACACACACACACACACATCATATATATATATATCATAGCAAAGGCATAAAGACTATTTTCAATAAAATTATAGAAGAAAAATTTCCAAACAAAGAAAAAGATGCCTGTCTAGGCTTAAGAGGTCTATGATCACACCAAATAGAAAAGAACATGAAAGGAACTCTCCATGACACCATCAAAACATTAAAGACACAGAATAAAGAAAGGGTATTAAAGCCTCAAGGAGGAGGCGAGGCTGGAGAGATGGATCACCCTTATAGAAAGAAGACTGGAGATCTATTCCTAGCACCAATATGGTGACTCACTACTGTCTGTAACACTAATTCCAGGGGAATTCAACACCCTTTACTGGCCTCTGCAGGTACTGCATGCATGTGGTGCTCTTACATATATCCAGGAACACTTACATACATAAGATTAAATAAATTTTAAAAAATGTAAATGTTTCAGGAGAGAAAGTTCAAGTAAGTAATAAAGGTGGTCTTGTCAGACTACCATTCGATAATGTGGCATAAACCTTTAAAACCTGAAGGACCTGGAAAGATGTGTTCAAAGTTCTAGAAGACTATAACTGTCAACCCAGACCATTATACCCAGCAAAATTATCTATTAAAGTGGAAGGAGAAATGATAACTTTGTGTGATAAAAATACGTTAAAGGAATTCACAACAACTAACCCAGTTCTACTTATAGAAATATATTCAGTCTGAAGAAAAGAATAAACACATCAAAGAGGTCACAGGGAATAAATAAATAAATCCAGACCAGTTGATCTAAAGAGATCTAAGAAAACACCACAAGATAACAGGAATTAGTATAGATAGTTCAATTATAACTCTAATAGTCTCAATTCCCCAACAAAGAGACACAAACTAGCCGATTGGGTTAGAAAATACTATTTATTTGTTTGCTACCTCCAAGAAGCACACACCTTCATGACCAACTAACTACAAACCTACCATAGAGTGAAGAATAGGAAAATGTATCCCAGGCAAATGGAACTAGAAAACAGGCAGACAGAGCATTCTAAGATCTGACAAAATAGGTCTCAAGCCAAAACTAGTCAGAAGAGATAGGGAGGGTCACTTCACACTCAAAAAGGGAAAAGTCCATCAGTGGGATATTGCAATCCTAAACATATATACCCTAAACACGGGGACACCCAATTCATATGAGACACTGAAAGATAGAACCACACAACACAGATTGCCCCCAGCGCAATGAGAGTAGATGAGTTCAATAACCCGCTCTCATCAGTAGACTGTTCATCTGGGCAAAAACTAAGCATAGAAATATTGGGTTTAAATGGCATCATCAATCAAATAGACTTAACAGACATCTCTCAGTTACTTTTCTATTGCTGTGATAAAACACCATGACCAAGGCAATTTATAGAAGAAAACATTTAATTTGGCCTATGCTTGCTGATAGATAGAGTCCATGATGGAGGAAGGAAGGAACAGCCAGGAGCTCACATCTTGATCCATAGCCAAGAGGCAGAGAGAGCAAGCTGGAAATTCCAGGAGTCTTTTGAAATCTCAAAACACACTCCCAGTAATAGCCCTCCTCAAGCAAGGCCATGCCTAATCCATTCCAAACAGTTCCACCAACTGGGGACCAAGTATTCAAACATATGAGCCCATGGGGCCATTCTCACTCAAATCACTACAACATCTATATAACATTCCTCTCAAAGACCAAAGAATACACATTCTTCTAGCAGCCTACAGAAATTTCTCCAAAACTGGCCACATATTAGAACTCAACGCAAGCCTCAACAAATATAATCCTACACCTACACACATACAGACAGCACTGAGTCGACTCAGTGACTTTAAAAAACAAAACAGAAGAATGTGAGGTTAGGGTGTACAGGGAAGGCGTTGGAGGAGATGGAATGGGGGCAGGGATTTGATCCAAGCACATTATATACATGTAAGAAAATCTCAAACAATCACATTAAAAATTTTGGTTATATCTGTGTTTCTTTTCCACGTGGCACATAGCAGGACTCAGCAGCAGGGTAAGAACGCAGTGATTTCCAGGCAAGGTGGCCCCTCCTTTTACGTTCTGCGGTTTTGGTTACCTGACTGTGTCATGCCTCTGGTTCAGTGATCCTTCCTCTGACTTAGCACCAGGCCAACAGCCGCTCGAGGCTGTGTCATGACATCCACATGATCCACCTCGTTTCCTCTTCTGGTGGGCATGTTGCCATCTCGCACCACCTGAGAAGGAGAAAGAGCCAAAGTATGGAGGAATGAGACAGACAGACAAGCGTCCGGTGATGTTTACTACAGCTCTTTGTACTATTATTATTGCTAATGTCTTACTGTGATTTATAAATTAAACCTTACCAGGGGTATGTGAGATCAGGTGTGCATGGCTCTAGTCATTCCATATTGAAATTCCATATTGAGTCCCTCTTGCCTGGAGGGACTTCACTTGCCACACCCCTTCTGTGTTGACTGCCGTTGCAGAGGTACATGACTTTGCACCCTGCTCTGCATATAGACACCACCACCTGTCCAGCAGTACCCAGGAGGCACAGATTGCTAACCTTTGCCTAAAAAGGGAAAGGTGACACCCATAAATCGATCAAAGCAGATTGGGACATGGTGAGCATACTGTTGGCTTACAACCATAATAGAAAACAAGGCCTGAGAATTTACCCCACACACCAGACCTTAAGGAGTGCAGTGACTCACCTATGTCCAATAAGGAGAAGGACACTACCATTGTGGAATGGTCTCATTTCGGCCCTCTGACCTCACAGTGTGCATGTCAAGAGACCAACAGGCATAGAACTCCCAATGGCCCCTGCAGCTCTGTTTCTCACCTCGAATCCACAGCTTAGGGTATGATCTGAGAGTTAATATTAGCAATTAAGATGGGGATAAAATAAAATGTGATTTCCAGTGGCCACACATCAAGGGAAATCTGGACTACTTGGTCAGTCTCAGCCAATGAAATCAACATAGCTTAAGTGTTTACTGTCATTCACTGAGTGTTGACACTGTGGAATGTCTGCGGCTCAGCATGCTCCTTACAATGTGTGTTTGGCTCTCTCTATGGGGAGCCTTGGACTGTACCCCTGTAGAATAGAGGTGCTGCTGGAGGGATAATAGCAAAGGACTCTGAGATACCCTCATTAGTGATAATGAGGTGAAGCTATTTGAGATCGCCACTGGTCACAAGGTCCCAGCTCTGGCTGATGTCATCTTTCAAGTAGGAGAAAATGATAAAGTGGCCATTTTCCCACTCAAACATAGGAACCCCCTTCATTTTATTTGGGTGTTTCACGAGGTTGGTGGACCAGGGCTAAAAATCTTATGTATGGGAATGTGACTTAAGGTTGGCTGCTTTCTCAGGCCTCAGAGTCTCAGTTAGAGAGCCTTCCCCTGCCAGGTCTGGTTGCTGCTGAGCCCAGTAGGTTGTGAACCTGACCTGCCAGCACGTGGAATTCATCTACAGACGTTCTATGAGATCTTGGAGAACAACAGGGTATATCAGCCTTAACAAAAGAGCATTGGCTTCAGGGAAAAGGTGGGGTAGGGTTGGCAGGAAGGAGCTGTCTCTTGAGCGGGACTGGGAGGTCCCTAACTCTGCCTGGAAGCAGGGATCTCATCCTGAAAGACAGAGCGCAGCAGCCTCTTGCTGGCTGGTCTAGCCCTGGATGGCTGAGAATGGTTTGGTGGAAGCTCTGCAGCCCAAATGGAGAAGAGACAGAATAGGTCCTTGTATGGCAGAGCTCTTTGTACTGATTGAAGGTGGAATCACCCAGGCAGGAGCCATGAGGGCAAAGACAGCTCCCAATATCAGTGATGTCCAGGTTTCAGAACACTCCACAGAAGCTCCAGCTTCTACACTGCACTGCTCATAGGGGTGTGCATGGAGGTGCTTCACCCTTCCCTCTGCCAACTTGCTTTCCTCACATGCCAAGTTTCCGCATCACCCATAGAAGGTCTTACTCTGTTCCATTCTCCTGCCTCAGTCCTAGGCAGCCTGGTAATGACTTGAAGGAGAAAAAGGAGGATAGAAAGTGCATTCAGTGGCCGTGACTGTCCCGTACACTCAGCTCCGTTGTCAATCCTGGGCCTTTGTCCCAACTGCTGTGAAATCCTGCTGGTTTCCTAGGCTGGATGTCTATGGTGGACTTGAGACTCTGAGGGCTGGTGATGCCCAGCACGGAGGGTGTCCTGAACTCTGTCCTCCAGGAATGACATGGCATTGCTGTTTGACAGTCAGAGTTGCCAGGATTACCCACAGGAACTCTTACTCAACTGAGACTATTAACATTCCCCTTGGGGCTGGTGATGTGGCTCCATTGGTAGAGTGCTTGCTTAGCATGCTTGAAGCTCTGGGTTTGATGTTAGCACTCATAAACTGGGCATGATAATGCATGCTTGTTATCCAACTCTGGATAGGTGGAGGCAGAAGGGTCAGGCATCAAGGATCATCCTTGGATGCATATTGAGTTCAAGGCCAGTCTGGGCTACATGAAACTCTGCCTATAAAACCAATGAGTGGAGGCTGATGTGAGATGATAACCCAGTGGTTAAAAGCATTTGCTGCTCTTGTAGAGGACCTAGGTTCAATTCCCAGCAGCCACGTGGCAGCTCACAACTGTATACATTGACATGACTGCTTCATGGTGTGTTAAGGGGAAGGTTTTTATTGCAGATATACGAGAGAGAACAGCCAGAGGCATCTGGAAGAGTCCAGGGGAGAGACGGAAAGTAGACTGAACATGGCCAGCAGCCTGGACCTGGGCATGAGAGAAGCAGGAGCAGCAAAGATGAGCAGCAGAGAGAGGAAGAAAGAGGGGGAGGAGCTAGGGAGATAAAAATAGAGAGCAAGAGAGAGAACGAGAGAGGGACACAGAGAGACAGACAGACAGACAGGGACAGAGAGAGAGAGAGAGACAGAGAGAGGCACAGAGGGACAGAGATACACAGAAAGAGAAAGAGACACACAGAGAGGGTGGGACACACAGAGAGACATACAGACACACACACACAGACACATACAGAGAAAGAGAGACAGGCAGACATACACACACAGAGACACACAGAGAGATAGAGACACACACACAGACAGACAGACACACACACAGAGACAGACACACACAGAGGGAAAGGGACAGAGAGAGACACACACAAAGAGATAGAGACACACATACACACAGAGACAGACAGACAGACAGACAGAAAGACAGACACTCACACACAGAGACAGACACACACATACACACAGAGGGAGAGAGAGAGAGGGAGAGAGAAGGGAGAAAGAGAAAGGTGGAGGGACTGAGAGAGTCCAAAATAGCAGGCTTCTAAGGAGAATGAATAGTCAGGAGGCCATGAGCTGGGGAAGTTTAAGGAAGGGCGGGCCAGGACCAGCATGGGCTCTGAAATGTGTAGCAGGTACTTGTGGTACTAAGGGAGCCTGGAGGCCAGCATACGCTTTGGTGCACCACAGATAAGCTTTTGTCCCTTCTGCCAGTGAACAGCTCCCTTTGGTAGAGGGGAACCCGCGTCACAAGTCTCTGAGGAATGCTGACATTTGTCTAACTGCTAGAATTCAGGAAATGGAGATTCACTTGGACCTAACAATAACCATCTGCAATTCCAGTTCCAGGAGATCCGTGCCCTCTTCTGACCTCTGTGAGCACCAGGCACACATGTGGTGCACCTACATACGTGCATGCAAAACACCCAAGCACATAGAGTAAAACAAATACAAAAACAAAAAAAAAAAAACCAAAAGAAACAAACAAACAACAACAAAAAAACCAAGCAAGCCAAAAAGACGTTGCCTTGTAGAAAGTGGGGAGAGCCATTAGACTGTCCCCAGAGAGTCCAGCCTCTACCACGCCATCTATCACAGCGAGTAACGCCCCCCCCCCTCTCGCAAGCTGCGTGCTGTCTTTCCTGCCGGGGTGGACATTGTGGAGATGCGGCTGTCCCAGACTGTTTGCTCTTGTAAGCCGTGCCTGAGGAATGGGCTCACTGCGGGCAGGTAGAGTTCCTTGGGCATGGCTGCTTCAGGGTTCTTCTCACGTCTGTACAGCCATGTTTGGGAACTGACCCTTGGCTCCTCAGAGACCTCTGCTGTCACCTCTGAGTCAGCGAGACCTGAGGTGTTTCCCTGTTTCTACTGCCTCCGTCAGCCCCCAGGAAACACTCTGGAGGGTTTTCAGTGAAAACAGCTGGAAGTGGCCTCAGGAAGCAGAGAGGAAACAGGGAAGACAGCATGGGTAGTTACAGGGCAAATCAGCATCGTGGGTAACCTGTACCCACTCCCCTGGTTCCCTGGGGCCTCTAGAAGACTTCTTTAGTATGGAAATTAAAAGGCCCCAAATAAAGCTAAGCCTCAAAAAGACCAAAGATGAAAATCAAAAAATTCTTCACTCTTAGCCATCAGAACCTGACTGCTTGGATCAAAACCCAGTGATCGTGATGTCCCCAAACCCAACTGCTAATGGCTCCTGGTGTCTCCCCACAAATGGCCTTAGAAGATTTACCTCAAGACAGTGAGTGCCACCTCTTATCTGTCCAAGTAGGACTCTACATGACAGCCAGGAGACAAGGCCAGGAAACAATGATTGTAAAAGGTCTCTCTCTCTCTCTCTCTCTCTCTCTCTCTCTCTCTCTCTCTAGCATGTGAGGGTCATATGTGTATGGTGTGTGTGTGTGTGGTGTATGGCATGTGTATTATGGTATGTGACTGGTGTGTGGAGTATGTGTATTTGTGTGATATGTATGTGTGATGTGTGTGCTATGGCTATGTAAAGGTTATGTGATGTGTATGTGTGCTGTGGTACTATGTGTGTTATGGTATGTGTATGGTGTTTGATGTGTATATGTGTATTGTGGTATGTGGTATGTGTATGATGTGAGTGTGTGTGTGTATGTGTGTGCACACACACGTGTGTGAGAGAGTACAGGCACATGCCTGCCATGTGCAGCAATGGAGGTCAGAGGATAACTTCTGATGTTGTTCCTCCCCTTCCACATTGAGATAGGGAATCTTGTTGTTGACTGCTGTGTGCACCAACCTGGCTGGCCCACAGGTGCTGGGAGTTTGCCTGTCTCCACTTCCCAGGTGTGGGGGAATCCTGAGATTATATGTACAACATCCTCAGGCTTGGTGTGGTGGTCTGGGGCTGTAGACTCGGTCCTCACACTTGTGTGGCAAGTGCCTTATCCACTGAGCCACTTCTCCAGAGACCTGCAGTTTCTACTCTTCATTAAAATGTTTAGGTCAATTCTGGTCTGATCGATACTTTTATCTCCATACACTGGACTTGCTCTAGGCAGGATTCCCTTTGGAAGACTGAACAATGCGACGGGTGGGGGTGGCTGTGTCATCTTATATACAGGTTGAGGAAGCTGAGTTTTCTCTCACGGTCTCCCATCATCTTGAAGGCTGATCCCAGGAGGAAACTCCCTAGCTTCCTGTTCTCTGCATGGTTTTTGATGTCCTGGGGCCAGGAAGAAGCACAGGTCCTTGGCAGTAAAAGTTACAGGGCTGTCTTGATAGGGGTGGTGGCTGCATAGGAGATGTGGATGGGGGTTCACCCTCATCATTCTCCCACAATCCCTTCCTGTGTTCCCATGTCTGTGCTTTTGTGTGTGTGTGTGGGGGGGTGGTATCCCCAAGTACACCTCTGTGGGCAGGTCAGGGGACAGGTAGCTCCCTCAAGGAAGAAAGGAAACCGAGGAAGACTGCCGTGAGCAGCATCAGAAGGGGCTGGCAGGCTGAGGAGCATGAGAGAGAGGAGAGAGCCAGTCTCTGGTGGGACTGAGGTAACATGGGAGCTGAGTGGGATGGAGGAGGACAGCCAGGGTGTCCCATAGGTGGTATGGGAAGAGGTGGGCACCGTGGCTGGACAGGCCAGGTAGGACACAGTCAGGGCATGGAGACAAGAGTTTGGGCAGGCTGGCAAAGCCCCAGATCTGCTCCCCTGAAGCCTGGGGCATTTCCTCCTGTGGAGGCCACTGGGTGAGCCGGTCCATCCAGCAGTCTTGGCTATGGGACATTGTGCCACAGCAGCCAGGCACTCGAGCAGGAAGCCATTGCCCTTACTAATTCAAGAGGGATTAGCCACTCGAGGCTCAGAGCCCTGGCGTCGCAGAACCTGAGGGTTGTAAATCATCAGATATAAAAACCCCAACTGCAGCATTTCCCCTGCGCCTGGCTCACCCTGCTCAATGCCCAGCTTTGTTTAATTCTGCTGGAGAGCGTAGAAGTTGTGGAGAGGCACAGCCGGAGCCTGGGCAAGCCTGAGCCTCGAGGCTTGGAAGGTGTTCTGCCCTGGAGATGCAGAGGACGATTCTCGTTGTGCCTGTGCCCACTTGCCCCCACCCCCCTATCTGCTAGACAGCCAATCACATTCACTCTTTGATGTTTTTTAAAGCAGGGTTTCTCTGCATAGCTCTGGCTGTTTTGGAACACATTCTGTAGACCAGGCTGGCCCCAGACTCACGGGGGCCTGATTGACCTGCCTCTGCTGAAGGCTCACTTTAATGTATCCCTGCCTCTGTGTGTGTGCGTGTGTGTGTGTGTGTGTGTGTGTGTGTACTCAGAGAGGCCAGAGGTTGACACCAGGTGTGTCTGTCAGTCTGTGCTTTGGTTTTGGGGACAGATCTCTCGCTGAACCCTAGAACTTGATGATTTAGTGGGCAAAGCTGGCCAGCAAGCTTCAGAGATCCTCTGCTGCTCCAGGGTTGGTGTTGTAGAAGTGTGCAGGCTCTCACAGCCTCCAAATCTCCCCACGGCGCAGCTTCCCTTTCCCCACACTGCAGCACAGAGGGAGCTTTCCTACCCTCACAATGACCTGTGCAATTCATTCTCTTGTCTCCTGTCTACAAGAGCTACCACGGACTCATGCACACAGCTCCTCTGATACCCTGCTCCACTGCTCTTGGAGAATCGCCACAAAACTTCTTTAAAGGGCAGAGCATGTAAGAAGACGTCATTGCTTGTGGATCAGTTCTTGGGCATCTGACTTTGTGTAAGGGGCTTAACTTCTCTGCACCCAGTTTTCCTGTCTATAAAATAGGGATAAATTTGGGTGTGGTGTCTCACATTGTCAGTCTCAGCACTTGGGAGTTACAGACAGGAGAGTCAAGAGTTCAAAGTCAGCCTAGGATGCTTAGTGAGTTTAAGAGAATCCTATGCTATATGAGACCCTGTCAGGAGAAGAGGAAGAGAAAGAGGAGTGGGAGGAGGAGGGAAAAAAAGAGGAGGGAGAGGAGGAGGAGGAGGAGGAGGAGGAGGAGGAAGAGGAGGAGGAGGAGGAGGAGGAGGAGGAGGAGGAGGAGGAGGAGGAGGAGGAGGAGGAGAAAGAGTACAATAACAGTCTCCACATTCTTGTAACTGAATGAAATAGATGTGGAGAGTGCTTAGCAGAGTGGCTGGGTGCTTAGCATGGTACTTCTTTCCCAGCCAAAGACTGATGAGGAGAGGCTTGCTCAGCAACATACAGAGGTATCTGCTTGGCATTCCCCTCCCGTGCTCTGCCTCTGCCACTGCTGTCCAATATTTTGGCATCTGACAGCCATCCTGATGACCTGAAGTTCTATCAAAACTTCCCAGTACAACCCTGCATTGTCTGCCCACTATTGTGTAACAGATGGCCGTGAGTTTAACAGCCTAAGACAACCATCCATGTGAACTGGTTCTCGGGGTTCTGGAGCCTGTCGTGACTGCAACAGGCTCTGGGCAGATAGTCAAGGTATCCATCAAGCCCAGCCTCACCTGAAGCTCACTTGGGAAGGGTCTGCTCCAGGGCCCCACAACTGTAGACAGTTAAGTTCTGTGTGGCTAGAGGACTCAGGGCCCCATCTTATTGCCAACTGCAGGCCAATAGCTGGGGGCCCCTTGAGTTCCTTGCTGTGTGGGGTTCCCCAACATGGCTGCATGCTTCCTTAGTGCCAGGGAGAGCAGGAGACACTAGCAAGAAGGTGCCACAGTCTTATGTAACAAGCACAGGGAGGGCCTTGTTTGCACAAGCTCACTTTCCTTGTTACCTTTCTGTATTCTGTTTGTTAGAAGCAAGGGGCAGAAACTGCCCAAGCTCAGGAGAATGGATGGTAGGAGGGGTCAACTCAGGTGATCCACACAAGCTGCCAGCACCAGGAAGCAGGGGTGGTGGGGTGACCTGTCTGCCACAGCCCCCAGCTCTCTATTTCTACCTGGGAGGCTTTCTGTGTTACAAGATCTTCTCCCTCTGCTCTTCCTCCCCTTTCTCTTCTCCCCCTTCCTCTCCCTCCCCATCCCCCTCTTTCTTCTTTTTGTGGCTTGGAACACTGTCTTACTACGCAGCCTGGACTAGACTATAATTCCATCCTCTTGGTTCAGCCTCCCAAGTACTGGGCTAACATGCGCAGCATTCAAGGTCCACTTTGTGCTACCCCCATGATTCTGGAGCCTTGCTTGCCCCAGTCCTGTGCTGGTTGGTCTCTTGGGCTACTGACATAAGTAACACAGACCAGTCCACCAAGTCATCATTTCCAAAGAGCTGCCCAGCAGCGCCCATGATTCTTAGCTTGTCTGTAAAACATGACACCTTGCGTTGTTATTTCCACAATAGCACTGTTTGTATAAACACTGTCTCAATGGGATCCCAGCCTCCACACAGGCAGGGTAAGTCTAGGTCAAAGTCAACACTTGCTTTGAGTCTAGGCCTGAGAACAGAGCCCTGATTACTTGCCACGTCGGAACTGGACATTTGGAGCGGGGAGGGGGGTTGCATCAGTGAGAAATGATTAGTTTGTTTTTAGAAGCAGGCAATGAATACAGAATGACCAGAGCCTAGTTCTCTCTGTGATATGATGCTTGCCCTGGGTGCAGGAAGCAACAGCTGGCAGCAGAGCTTTAATTTCCCACTCAAAGATGCTCTGTTGGGGGGGGGGGCGAGGGAAGGTAGGAATTATAGCTGTAGCTGCTCACCCCTACTTCCCTTTTGGCCCAGAAGGGGGCGCCCTGTCCTCCACTGGCCAGGCTGTGCCTGGGCCTGGTTACCATTCACCTGCAGTGAATGGTATAAACAGATCTTGTGTAACTGAAGACTGCCTGATCTCCCAGAAAGGAGGGAGGGGAAGGGGGCTGGGGCTTTCTTGCAAGGTGACCTTAAGTGAAAGTGACAGAGGACTGTTATGCAGGCAGAGGACCTACCCCAGACTGTAGGACTCACGCATGTGTCCACTGGAAGAGGCAAGGGGAACTGGGGAAGGTCACATGGTAAATCAGGGTAGAAGGTCCTCACAGCTTGGTTCTCCCTGGTGCTGTTGTATAGCCATCTTAAGGCTCTGCACGAAGAGTCTCTGGTTTTACATCCTCCTTGAAGAGTGAGATGAAGCTGAGAGATCTGGGGTGGGGGCAGGGCTGAGTTCAGCAACCTTCTGGAGTTGTTAGATGTGCTTGGGACAGGTTGGGACCATAGGTATCTAGTGGAGAGTAGGCTAGCCTTCTACCCCTGCCCATAGATGCAAAGGATAGAGTGGGATAATGCATGGGGACCTACCGGTGACATTCTAGTTAGAAATGGGACACAGTCCCTATGCTATGGTTCCAGTCAGAGCCTGGGCTCTGGTGAAAGAAAATAAAAAAATTGAGATCTGTGATTCATGTAATGTATGTCAAATAGCCCAAAGAGTTGCTTGTGAGCTCTGAAACCTGGGGCTGAGAAAATAGCAGAACAGGCTGGGACATGCCCAGGCAGGCCCATCGTTACCTGTCCTGACTGGCCTGGTACCTCCCTATCTCCCGCCCTTCTGACAGTCTGTTGATGTTTAAATGAACCAATCATGTGAAACCGCGCCAATTCCTCCCCCAGCCCCACCCCTTTTCTATAAAAACCCCTAGCTTCCAAGCCTCGTGGTCGAAACCACTGTCTCCTGCATGAGATACGCTTCGACTTGGAGCTCTGCCATTAAACTACCTCGTGTTCGTTCTTACATCAAGTTGGTCGTCTGTTCATGATTCTTGGGTGTACGTCGAATCGGGAATTGAGTGGGGGGTTCCCCACTAGGTTCTTTCACTGGCAGCCATGCCAAGCAAGGCTCAGCCTTTTGTCCTTCATAGACCAGTTAAACAAAGTAGTGCGTAAAAGCTGATATACTCTATGAGACTACATTGGGAAGAGAATCAAATAATGGGGCCTAGTTCACCTTCAGTGCCCTGACGTCTGTGAAGTTTAGATTTAAATAAATGGCCAGAGGTGTGCGCAACTGAGCAGTGCTGGTCGAAGCATGGTCGGCTCATCGCTGACACATTAATCTTGGCTCTGGTCTGCCTACAAGGTGGTCTGAGAAGTTGTCAGGGCTCTGTGTGATCTTTCAGGGAGACAAGATTCCCCTCTGGCTGGCTCCGGAGATTTAGGTCTTTCTTTCTCTCAGTATGACTCCTGGAGAAAGTCCATTTCCTGTCTCTACCATCTGATAGCCAAACAGAGGCTCAGTGTCTCTTTAGAATAGCTCCATTCTTATCAGGACAGCCACACCTAGGATGGTGGAAAAGTTTGTTTGGCTCACCTCTGCAGACCTTCAAATATCGTGATTCCAAAGCCACACAATCCTCACTTCTAATGGCCTCTCCAGAAGTACAGGGACCCAGGACACAGCTACAAACCCATCTTCCCGAGAAGGATGCTCCCCATTGAAGCCAGAGGTTTTCTTGGTAGCCAGTGTCTGGTTAACAGGGAATTATTGTTTAAGCTGCAGCTGGACTTAAAGTCCCCCATCCTGTGGCCCTGGAGGAGGGCTGGCCTTCCTGTGAGATGGTGAGGGTCCCCATGACACCTGGGATCCCACAATGAGACACGCCGTCTGGCTGACATGTTAGAGCAGAGGCAGACCCTAACCTCTTGGGCTGTAGGCTGAGGCCCAGGTTATCTGCCCTGGACAATGGGCACCCATATTTGGCCTTGCTGAGCAGTGTCCTGGCATGTCACCTGCAAAGGAACAAAGTGTTTGTAATTGCATAATGGATCATCCTTGGAGCCTGAGGGAGCTGGCTGAAAGTAGCAGGTATGATTCAGGTGTGTCATGGGGGTGAGGGGCTGTGTCTTGCTGCCAAAGGCCCATCTGGGAGGAGGGAGAGGCAGGTCCACCTTCCCAGGAACTTCCTCCCAAGGTCAGAGTGTTCCTCACTGCCAGGGAGGAGTCAACAGCCTCTTTGTATTCCACAATGGGAGAGAGGATGATGGCTGGGAGGGATGGCTGCCCCAAGGTGCCTTTAAAAGGTTCCTTGTAGAAACTGGATGACACTGGTTTGTCTAGGAATGGAGGAGGCAGAGCTTTGTTCTGAGTCTTGGAGTGCAGGTTAGCAGACCAGGTCCCTGGGAGGATTGAACTGGAGTCTGAAGCAGTTGGAGTTTGCATCACTTTTCCCAATAACCAGCCAGTTCTAGGTGCAGGTGAGGGATTTTATTCAAGGAGCAAGCAGAGAAGAGGAGCTCACACTTGAAGGACAAACACACAGGCTCAGCCACAGTCCTCAACAGGACAGCTAAACAGATGAAGCAGAGGAAGGAGAATCATTCAACGTGGCCATGTTCCTGTTGATGTCTGTGGTCTGTTCTGCCACCGGAGGCTATGCTGACACCAGAAACCACGTGGAAGTCCAGGATCAGGGCTCCCCCTGACTGTGAAGGACAAGGAAGCTACTTTTGTGGTGGTTTTGATTGATGACTACAGACTCCCTGTTGAAAAAGAGGGACACAGAAGGATTCTGTGACAACCCCTATTGGCATTTGTCTAGGCTCTGCCCCACAGTTACCTGGCAACAGCCAGATATGCCCAGATCACTATAAAAGGGGCTGTTTGTCCCCCCTCTCTTGCTCTGTCCCCTGCTCCGATTTTTCCTCTTCCCATTCCCCTCCCCTATCTCTCCACCTGTTCATGGCCGGCCTCTCTTCCTCCTCCTCCTCCTCCTCCTCCTCCTCCTCCTCCTCCTCCTCCTCCTCTTCCTCCTTCTTCCTCTTCCCCCCCTCTCTCTCTTTCTCTTTCTCTGCCTCTCTCCCTTTCTCTGTCTCTGCTACCTTCGCTGCTTCCCTTCCCATGCCCTGAATAAACTCTATTCTATACTATACCTTCCTGCGGCTGGTCCCTCAGGGGGAAGGGACACCTCAGCATGGGCCCACAGAGGCACCCCCTTCTCCCCCACCTGACTGCACATCCACCAGGCACATTCCTTCTCTCCTTATCGTTTATAAAACACAGCACCCTTATCACTCCCCCCTCCCCAAAGCAACAGTCTAGACAGGAAACCACGAAAGAGAACACTTTAAACAACTGTGATAGGAATGCTGAAGTGTGGCTCTCCACAGCTGATGGCTTTTGACAGGGTTGCGGGTGGGGAAGGACTCAGCTCTCCTAAGGGGCTGGCTACGGGGAGTCTGTCTGACCATACTCCAGTGAGCATATGGGCAACACAAATTGGACTTGTGGTTTTTCTTTTTTCTTCTTTTTCAGTAGGGATAGTTTGTAAGACAGGGGTGGGGGCGAGGAGCAGAACTGGGAGGATCGAGAAGTGAGTGTGAGCATGATGTGAAGCCCCAAGTAATAAGAGTATTACGAGGTCGGGCATAGTGGCGCACATGTTTAATCCCAGCACTCGGGAGGCAGAGGCAGGCGGATTTCTGAGTTCAAGGCCAGCCTGCTCTACAAAGTGAGTTCCAGGACAGCCAGGGCTATACAGAGAAACCCTGTCTTGAAAAACCAAATATATATTATGCTGGGAAAAATTGTGGCCACACTGAGAAGGGAACACAGGTGTAGGCATGAATTTTTTGCAACCTACTTCTAATAAGGTTCAACTTCTCCTCTTGCCCACCACCCAGCAGAGGTAGTGGAAGAGAAAAGTATTCAGGAGCTGGGGGAAGTAGATTGCTGTTCAGCAATAGTTCTTTCGGGATGAGCTCGATCTTCTTTGACAGTTTAGTCCCATAGCAAATACCAAATACAATTCAGAAGCTGCAGACCAGTCCTCCAGGAAGGCAGGCACCAGGCACACACTGGCAGCTACTGAATAGTTCTTTCACTAAGCAGATACCAGGCAGCTGTAGTTCAATCCTGATGAAACCACCAGGATCACCAATCATCCTAAGGCAAGGCCGCAGGAGCTGCAATCTGTCGCAGGAACCTCAGGAGCAGTTCTTGGGCGAGCTTCTCTCAATGGCGACATCACCACAAGTTGAACTCAACACCACCATGTAAGGCGAACCAATACATGTGTGTCTTTATTGAAGAATAGTGAGGAGGAGCAAACCAAACCAAGGCCCAGTGCTCATCTCCCACTGTCTGTGGGGTCAGATTTATACTCCTTTATCAAGCATCCTTTCACATGTTTGCTATATCAAAACATCCTTTCACCCATGTCTGCTTCAGGAAAACAGTCTTTTATGTGTTTGCTTTAGCAAGACATCCTTTCACCTGTGTGCCTAGCAAAACATCATTTGTCATAACTAACGTTACAAAGAACCAGAAGTTTTTACTTCATAGAAGTCCAGTGGATGCCCCTGCCCCCAAGTCCATCTGCAGGAGCCTGACAGGAGGTTCAGGTTTAAATAGAGTGCCAGAGGTATGCATAACCCAACAGACCAGGTCAAGGTGTTCACACCCATGGAGGTGTGTTCACACCACTCATCAAGGGGCATTCACAGCCATCCCCAGCCCATCTTTGTCCACATTCTACTCTGCAGGACCATGTGAGATCTCTTCCTCCTCTGGCTGGCACCTGGCACTCAGGCTTTTTCTCCCCCTGCCTCCAGCATGAGATTCTTGGGTAACAATAATTTCTTGGGTCCATGTTTCAAAAGTCTGATAGCCAAAGGCTAGGTTATCCTTGCTTCAGCCAGGACAGTTGCACTGTTCAAGTATGTGTGTGTGTTCATATAATGTTATAAAAAAGAGCCCAAAGTCATCAGAAGTGTCAGCATGGCTTAGAAAGCAGATGGAGTCAGTCTAGAGCTCTGTTTGGCTCTAGGAAGTGTATGGTCTCAGTGGTCTACAGCTGGGAGTACCAGCTGCTTCCAGCATCCAACTTTTAACTTTGCAAGCCAACAGCCCATCAGAAAAGACAATGGAAACCTGACTACCACATAAAACTATTGGTACTGGCATTGGTGTAACATAGGAGAGGTGATAATGGAATGGCAGTGTGCAGAAGGGTCCATGCCTGTGAGTAGTCTCACTTTGTATAAACTCCTCCTTGTGAGAACTAACCCAGGCCTGAGAGTACTTTCTCAATCCCTAGAGATGGTGCTTGCCTGCCCCAGTCTCTCCCCCCTCTGCCCTACCTCTTAAAGTCCCTCTACCCCTCAGTATTGATATATGGAGAACCATCTTTCTAGCACACAAATCTTTTGATACAGACTACATTCTGACCCTAACTATGGATGGTGTAACCTTTAGCCCACTGACAGCTAGCCAAGGGAAAGTTTGCTACTGTGGTGGTTTGAATGAGAGTGTTCTTCATACATTTATGTATTTAAAGACTTGGTCCTGAGTTATTGGTGCTTGTGGTGTTTTGAAGGAGAATGGCTCCTATAGGCTCATATGATTGCATGCTTGGTCTCCAGTTAGTGGAACTTTTGAGGAAGGATTAGGAGGTGTGGCCTCATTGGAGGAGTGGCCTCATTGGAGGGGGTGTGGCTTTGTTGGAAGTGTGTTACTGGACTTTGAGGTTTCAAAAGCCTATGCTAGGCCCAATATCTCCTCTCTCTCTCTCTCTCTCTCTCTCTCTCTCTCTCTCTCTCTCTCCCTCTCCCTCTTCCCCTCTCCCCCCATCCCCTCTCTCCCTCCTCTTCCCCCCTCCCCTCTCTCCTCCCTCTCCCCCCTCTCTCCCTTTCTCCCCCTCTTCCCCTCTCCCTCTCTCCCCCTTCTCCTTCCTCTCCCTCCCTGATGCTTATGGATCAGGGTGCAAAGTTCTCAGCTACTGCTGCAGCATCCTAATGGTCACCATAATGATCATGGACTTGTCCTCTGAAACTGTGGACAAGCCCCCAGTGAAATGCTTTCTTTTGTAGGAGTTGCCTTGGCCATGGTGTCTCCTCACAACACTAGAACAGTAACAGCGACAGTGAGTGTTGTTTGGGGGATGTTTAGGTATGGAGGTATGTCCCTGGGAGAAGGATTCTGAGCTGTAATATTCCCACCATTTCCAGTGGCTCTCTCTCTGCTTCATGCTTCTGGTAAAAGGTGTGAGCTCTCATTATCCTGCCCCAGCTGCCAAGCCTGCTGTTTGCTGCCACATCTCATCATCGTGAGTCCTTGTAAGTCAAAATGAACACTTTCTTCTATAAGGTGCCTCGGCCATAGCGTGTTGATCACAGAATAGAAAGTAATTGCTATAGGTACCAGCTCATGCTGCCTTGCCCTGAGTGAGGGCTTGAACTCAGTTCCCCACTGAATCAGAACAAGCCAGTTTTCCCTTTCCCTCTTCCCCTATCTCTCCCTTGTCTCTTGCCATGCTAGGAACTGAACCAAAGACCTTGCCCGTGTGAGATAGGTATCCTATCAAACTATACCCTAGCCCCACTGGTGGTATTTTCTGGCTGCAGGAAACAGGTGATGCTCACTCTGAGGAGGCACACAGTGCTAACTTGTTTCTTGCTCTCCTTCGCACGGCCTCATTCAGTCTTATTGCTACTGGGCACACATGGACATTCCACTCTCAAGTGAGGTCTCACTGACTCCAGCAAGGGAAGGGAAGCTCAATGGTGACCATGTCTATCTTTTGATGCCTTGATGGGTTTCACTGACTTGAGTGAGGGCTGACATCAGAAGAGTTGAACTGAACCAGTTGGGTTCAGTGCCTCTCTGGACCTGGCTGACATCAGAAGAGGAAGTGAAGCCTCCTGGTGTCAAGTCTCACTCTGTACCCGTATCTCGTTTAGTCTTGCTGTTTGTTGTATGGCAGCTGAGGTTCAGTTCCCTGCTGGATGCTACCTTGTAGGGAAGTTGGAGTGCTGCCTGTTTCTGCCAGGCAGAGAGGGAACCATTAGCTCCCTGTTCAATCTTACTAATGTCACCTAACATGATGACCCAATTGTGTCTGACTTCCATGAAAGGAGAGCTGGGTGTAACACCCCCACCCCCACTGGCAAGGGCAAGTTGTGTTTGGCTGGAGTAAGGAAGTATTGCTAAAGTTTTCTATTGTTAAGCCGCTTTTAGCCCTGGTCCTCAGGCTACCGAGATCAGGCTTTTCTTAGAATTGTATGCCTGTGCCTGTTAACAGTTCTGGGTTAGAAATGCGTGTAGTACCCAGTCCAGGAGAGGCGAGAGGCAGAGATAGGAAGCAGAGGACACATTGTGGGTATGTTCCTCAAGTCCACCTTTCAGAATCCTCTGAGTCTTGCATTTTTGTTCACATTTTCTATCATCAAGGAGAACACTAGAGGGTTGGAGAGATGGTACAGCATTTAAGAGCACTGGCTGATTTTCCAGAGAACCTGGGTTTAACCTTCACATCCATATGATGGCTTATAGTTGTCTATAACTCCATTTCCAGGGGATCTGATTCCTTCTTCTGGCTTCTGCAGGTATCAGGTGTGTATGTGGTACATAAACATACATTCAGTCAAAACACCCATGCACATAAATAAAAGTTTTAAAAAAGGCTTGGGGGGGGAACTGGTAGGCTCCATCCAAGTGGAGTTATAAAACTGCACAATTGTTTTCAAATGAAATAGCATCCTCAACCTCAGTCAGAAAAGCTTTCCCTGCAGGGACTCAGAACTGGCCAGAGAGAATAGCAGCTGCCCCTGCCTCGACCACCAAGGCTCAGCAAACACCATGGGGGTAAGAGTTGGAGGATGGGGAGGAGGGCGGTAGAATACGGTGTTCTGGACCTAACATAGCTACTGCTCTCATGAACTCAGGAGCAGCTATGGTTACCAGCACGGCAACAGACTAGACAACATTCCAGCAGGCAGCATGTGGACCCATGGAGGTAGGACAGGGGCATGCTGGTGGTCCTTGGGTAAATGTGGGAGTTCTAGGTGAATATGATCAAGTGCGTGATCACTCCCTGGTTCAATCATTTGATGGAAGGACCCCAAAGCTGTTATATTCATGGCTGCAGTTCTTCACAGCGAAGGGATACAGGAAGATATATCATGGATACCACTCTGGAGGTGTCAGGTCCTCTCAGACACCCCACAAAGGAACCCATCAGCCTTCATTGACTGCCTGTTTCACAAAGACACATGGCTTCCTTGAGCATTGAAAATTGCTCAACTGAAAGTTGTCCGTCCTACCCCAAACGAAAACCCAACACTAGACCCACATTATCCTAGTGAGTTTTGCTTTACAAATTTTACCTTTGTCCTGTTGTGACAACTTCAACATAGCTGTTGTGTGACTTTTCCTGGGGAACAGAGTAGGCTGGGCCCTCTTCTATCAATTAGCAATTAGGAAGACACCCATATACATGCCCAGAGGCCCGTCTGATGGAGGCAGCTTCACAATTGAGATTCTCTCTTCCCAGGAATGTCGTGGTTTGTGTCAAGGCAACAAAACTAATTATGACACAGTTTAAGAGCACAGCCTGGTATGGTGGGGAAGGCATGTTGGCAGAGCTCTGAGGTCAGTCACACTGTGCCCATATTCAGAGAGGAGAGAGCATTGTACACTGCTGTTCAGGTAGAAGTCTTTTGAGCAGTCCAGATTCCCAGCCCAGGGAATGCTAACATGCACTATTAGTGTGACTCCTCCTACCTCAAAAGTCTAGTCAAGACAACCCCTCACAGGCATGCACAGAAGCTAACCTAGTCTAGATCATCCAATATGGAGCCCAGAAGTCAGTCTCCTGGGTGACTCTAGATGTTGCCAAGTTGCTAACCAATGTTAACTGTCATTAGCCCTTCGTCAGAGGTTGTGGAGTGTGAATCATGGCTGAGTTGTCTTGATGATGGGTTTTTGGTCACCTGGTGACTGTTGAGGCTGGGGTGCCTGGGAGAGATTCTGTGTTGTATATTTTCCAGTAAAGGGACAGCCTGGCCATGGTGGCATAGAGCCTAGGGGATAGATGCATCCACTGTACAAGGGGATCAGGCTGGGATACTCATAGATCTGACCCTGATCTGACACTTTGTGTGTCTGCAGACTTCGCATCTGGCTTAGAATTGCTTAAATCACCTTCATCTCTTGCAGGTAGAAAACCGCTTAGTTGTATGCAATTTAAAGTGCACCATCTTGCCAACTTTGTCCTGGAGGCCAGGTCCACCTGCATTCACGTGGATGGAATGAAGCAGTAGATGATTTGTTCAGTTGTACAACCCGACGAGGTACTATCCAAGTGGCAATCTGCAGGCTGTGCCCCAGAGACCCTGTTTGTACGAGGGCTGAATGCAAGGTTTCTTTGCAGTGTGTACCACAGGGATAAGTAGAGGGTAAAGTATTGTGAGATGAAAACCAAGTGACTGTGAACCCCCAGTGAGACACTGTCCTAGGTATGAGGTAGGCAGGTGTGCACTCCCAGTGTGGCTGGGTGTGAGGTGAGCAGGTGTGAACACCAGTGTGGCACACAGTCCTAGGTGTGAGGTAAGCAGGTGTGAACCCCCAGTGTGGCACTGTCCTAGGTGTGAGGTAGGCAGGTGTGTACCCACAGTGTGGCTGGGTGTGAGGTAAGCAGGTGTGAACACCAGTGTGGCACACAGTCCTAGGTGTGAGGTAAGCAGGTGTGAACCCCCAGTGTGGCACTGTCCTAGGTGTGAGGTGAGGAAGTGTGAACACCCAGTGTGGCACTGTGTTAGGTGTGAGGTGTGCAGGTATGTACCCCCAGTGTGGCTGGGTATGAGGTGAGCAGGTGTGAACCCCGAGTGTGGCACTGTTCTAGGTGTGAGGTAGGCAGGTGTGCACCCCCAGTGTGTCTGGGTGTGAGGTGAGCAGGTGTGCACACCCAGTGTGTCTGGGTGTGAGGTGAGCAGGTGCATACCCCCAGTGTGGCACAGTCCTAGGTGTGAGTGGGCAGGTGTGTACCCCCAGTTTGGCTGGGTGAGAGGTGGACAGATGTGAACTCCCAGTGTGGCACAGTCCTAGGTGTGAGTGGGCAGGTGTGTACCCCCAGTTTGGCTGGGTGTGAGGTGGGCAGGTGTGAACTCCCAGTGTGGCACAGTCCTAGGTGTGAGCTGGGCAGGTGTGAACCCCCAGTGTGGCTGGGTGTGAGGTAAGCAGGTGTATACCCTTAATGTGGCACTGTTCTAGGTGTGAGCCGGGCAGGGGAGATATGAGTCTAAGCATATCGGCAGGACCTAGAGGGTCATGGTCCTCCTTAGAGTCTCTCTTCCATATTATCCCAAGTTGGAGAGTTGATGTAGAAGAGCCAGAGGTGACAACATAAGAGAGGGGCTGTCAGTCACTTCAGTGCCCTGAGCTAGTTTCTCCTCATTATCTGATGGACTAGGTTTGGAATCACCTAGGAGATATGCCTGATGAGGCTGCTTAGCTGAGGAAGATCCACCCTGTATGTGGGTGGCACCTCCCATGGGCCAGGGCATGGATAAAAAGCAGGAGCTGGTGGGATGCCAACATCCATCTCTCTGCTTCCTGACTATGGAAACAGTCTGACTCTGTACCTCACAGCCCCGCCTCCATGCCTCCCTCTTCCATGGTAGACTAAGCTCAAACCATGAGCCCAAACACACCCTCTTTGTAAGCTTTTGCCAGGCGTTTGTCACGGCGGTGAGGAGAGTAATTAGTACAGGCTCTATATTTCAAGTTCCTCTATTCCATCCTCCTCAACATGCGCCTATCCCGTGCCTCATCTCCGTGTCCTGCACCAGAGCTGATGGGTCTGGTGAACAGCTACACGCAGACGTACTAGTGACGTGTACAACTCTTTGCAAACCCTGACCTCAGGTTTCTTCTCTTTGAAGAGGACGCCCTCACTTTAGAATCATGAGCTCTCTGGGACCAGGTTTCCAGGGAATATTCTATGAGTGTGTCTGTCCTATGGTGGTCCTGGGTTCTCTGGACATCATTGTGTGGTTGACCCCAGAGGAAGCCCTGGGCTGTGTGGCAGAGTCCCCACTAGATGGCAGTGTCATCTTGCTCATAATTCCCTCATCAAGTTCGCCTGAACACAGAAAAGCCAGGCTCTGCAGCCACCACCAGGAAGTGTCAATCACTGCTTTGTCCCTTAGTGGCTCTGGGCCTGGGGCAAGACATTGGGATTGTGGATTTCCTCTTGTGTAATGTAGTGGTGTCTCTGTGGGTCTCCAGATGCAAAACCAGTTGAGTTACCACTACAGCAGGCAAGCTGTCTGGCACTCTTGGGGTCATATTGTATTTTTCTTTGCATTTCTTTAAAGCTAAGATTTGTTAAGAAATGATAAATAGAAGACGTCACACAGCAAGGTTAGCCAGGTCCACATCTCAGTGACGTTCTCTAAAACTAGAGTGGCCATGCTAGAGGTATAGAATGCCACATTCCATATGTCTAGTATCCATTCTACTTTTATGTACTTATCCACCACCAGAAAACAAAGACTCCATTACAGAGCTAAAACTAGAAAAGCATTAGCTCACTATTGTCTTTCATGACCCAATTATCCATTAGCTGCAGTCAGCCCTTCATCTCCTAGTGTTCATCCTGTTTCTCCTTTCTACATGCTATGCTGTACATGTACATTTGTTTATATATGTACTGTCAGAGACCATCCCGTGAGAAAGTGAGCCCTTCACAATCTCCCTAACAGGCCAAATGGCATTGTACTAAGAGCTGGTTATCACCCCCCTTCCTCCCTATTCCTTTCTTGGCACCTGAGGCTGTAAAGCTGAATTATAGTCCCCTCTTCCCTATCTCTTCCTGAGTTCCCATGCCATCCAAGGACACGAGTTACGCCTGAGCCCAGCCTGACCCCCAAGGCTGTCAAGGAGGATCTATGTTCCAGAGATAAGATCCAGAGTGCCCGCTGCCTGGCGCCTGATTTCGGCCCCCATGTCAGCAGATGCCCACTTCTTTGTTCTTTGTATAATTCTCCCTCGACCCCTCCCATATTCCCCGCGATGTATGCTTTAAAAAGAAGGCACCTCAGCCTAATAAACGAGACCTTGATAGGTTGACATATCTACTTGGTCCTCCGACTTTCTTTCTTTTATTCCCATTTCCTTCCAGGTTCTCGGTCCCCCTCGCACCCACGAATAACTGAATCCCGCGGGACGGGATAATGTACACATAGTATTGCCCATATACTTACATGCATATATTTTATTCATAGATATATGTGTATATTATGTTTATGTATGTACATGTATCAATTTCACATCATATTATACTTACATGCGTATATTATTGTATTCACAGATATATGTATATATTATTTATGTACATACATGTATAAATTACATATTCAGGCTCATACTTTATTGAGGGCTTGTTATGGTTTAGATACATTCTAAAGGCTTCTAAAATAGTGCATATATGTGTGTGGGTTTGTGCATATGGATACAGTACCTGAATTTAAAAAAAACTGGGGTTACAGGTGGTTGTAAGACACCCAATGTGAATACTGGGAACTGAACTTGGGTCCTCCACAAGGGCAGTGTACATTGTTAACCAATTGAGGCACCTCTCCAGTCTGTCTAGATTTATCCTAAGGACTTGGAAGGCATCCTAGTAGGTAAAGTACTTGATACAAGGGCATAGTTGCCTGAAATGAGGACATAACTCTCCAAGGTATGGTTAAGGGGGAGGTTTTATTGTAGATGTCAGGGAAAGCACAGCCAGAGGCACTGGGAAGAGTCTAGAACAGGGAGAGAGAGAGTAGTGGATTAGCATGACCAGTAGACTGAACTGGGCCATGGGGGTGGTGGTGGCAGAGAGTAAATGTGGAGGACCAAGGGGGTGCAAGTGGATGAAGAGAGAGGGGCCCAAGAACAGAGGACCATGAGAGCAAAGCCAAGAGAACTAAAAGAGAAAGTATGTCTGAGGTGGTAGGGTTATATAGAAATGAGAAGCTGGAGAAAGCAAAGCCCATGGGCAGGAAAAGAGGTTTGGGACATGGTGAGAAGAGCTGAGGAGCCACAGGTACTCAGTGAGCCTGGAGGCCTGCAAGAGAGTCCAGCGCTGCAAGAGAGTCCAGCGCTGAGCCTGCCCTCTCCAGAGATGAATGTTCCCAGCATGCTCTGCACTGCTCTGCTGCTCTGTGGGCTCTGAGGCTCTACCTGCTGATCTTGCCAAGGCTTGGCATTCAAGGTCCAGGGAGGGCATCCTAGTTTGCTTTTTGTTTCCGTGATAAACTCCATGACCCAAAGCAACTTGGGGAGGAGAGGGTTTATTTTTGTAGGATAACTAAGCTAAGATGGACAGGTTTACAGTCCATCACTGAGTGAAAACAAGGTAGACACTCAAGGCAGGAGCTTGAAGCAGGAACCACAGAGGAATGCTTACTGGATTCCCCTACCCCTGGGCTCCTGCTCAGATAGCTTTCTTATATAGCCTAGGGATGGCACTGCCCACAAAGGTCAGGACCCTCCCACACCAGTCATTAATCAAGAAGATGCCCCACAGACAATCTAGTGGAAACAGTTTCTTTAACTGAGGCTCCCTCTCCCCAGATGACTCTCGTTTGTGTCAAGTTGACTGTAAAAGTCAAGTTGTGTCTAAAGGCAATTGTGGCACCCTTATACTCCTACCCAGAACTTGGGTGGTACCCCATAGACTCCCCCAACCCCCAGTGTGGTTCACATCCAGGCTGGAGTTCCATTTACTCACCTGGCCAGGCCTGGGCCCTCCAGGTCCAGAGGTGGACCTGGGCTACTCTCAGCTCTTCCCAGAGCTCCTCATGTAAGCAGCTGGACATCTGCATACTGCCTCTGGGAGTGAGAAATGCAAAGCCACACTTTACAAAATGATCCTGCAATTACATAGGAAGTTGAATGTCTCTGTGCCCCACTACTCAGGTCTATCTGCCCTGAGGTTCTAATTGGGGTTCAACCAAGAGTGTTGGAAAGCAATGAGCAGAACACAAGAGCAGCCTGAACCTGGAGATGGTGCAGATGCCTCTCAGTATATGAACGGATCTGCAAACTGTGGTTTAGCAGCAACAGGCAACAGGCTGCGGGTGCTGGGGCAGAATGCCAAGGGAGATGACATTTTGTTTCTAATTCTTTGAAGTCCTAAAACATGAAAGCCCAACCTCTGTGATAGAATCCACACAGTGGGGCCACTGGGTAAAGGCCTGGCCACCAGGCCTGACAGCACTGGTTCAATCCCCAGACACACATGGTGGAGGGGGAGAACCAGCTCTTTTAAGCTGTCCCTGATCTCCAGGTGTGGGCCTTGGTTTACCCGTGGTCCTACTCACAGTAAGTAAATGTAATAAAACATTAAGGATAAAAAAAGAAGTCATGTGGAGGTTGCTTCAGAGTTGGGGGAGGGGTGGGAAGAGACCTTGCAACTTTGTGTGTGTGTGTATATGTGTGTGTGTGTGTGTGTGTGTGTGTGTGTGAGAGAGAGAGAGAGAGAGAGAGAGAGAGAGAGAGAGAGAGAGAGAGGATTTTACTGTGTAAATCAGACTGGCCTCAGACTTAAGATCCTCCCTCCCTCCTTTTTAAAGACAGGGTCTCATGTAGCCCAGCATGACTCCAAACTTTCTACCTAGCTAAGGATGACTTTGAGCCTCCCCTCCCCCAACCCTCAACCTCCTCGCTCAGATGCTGGTTGACAGACTTGAGTCATCACACCTGATTTTACTCCACGCAAGGGATCAAACCCAGGTGTTCTGTGTATGCTAGGCAAGCAGTCTACCAACGTAGCCACATCCCAGTCCCTCATGTCAGCTTTGTGAGGAATCCTTGGGAAGCCATTCTGATTCTTTGCTGATTCTACCCATGACAAGCCCAGTGAAAGGATCTGGGGTGCAGGGAATCTACGAGAAGCTTCCTGCAATGCTGAGGCACTCTGCAATGGACTCTCGAGCTGCCACATCAGCTGTGCCGGCTCGCCAACAAATTCAAAATCTATGTGTCTCAGCCACCAATTGGGATTTTCTATTACCTACAGATACTTGGCAAGTACAGCCCAGGGATTCCTCGTACTAACTCAGTGCTTGCTTAGCACGCATGGAACACCTGGGTTTGATTCCCTGCATTGGATAAGACTAGTCAGGGCACAGACCTGTAACAGTGCTCAGTTGGTAGACTCAGGAGGATCAACTATTAAAACCATCCTTGGCTACATGGCAAGTTAGAGGCCAGCCTAGGCTTGAGACACTGGCAACATAAAATAAGTTAATTCAAAAGCCGGGTCAAGCTTTGGCTCCTGGTCCTGTTCAGATTCCCTGCAGGGTTTCTCAGCTGTTGGAGCTGAGCTGTGTCCTCAGACACAGAAGGAAACGTCCCATCAGGTCTCAGCATGTTCCTCAGCTGCCAAGGGGGGTGGGGGAGGGTGGGGGTGTTCTGTTACATCTCCAACACTTGTCCTTCCTGCTCCAGCTTGTTTCCATGGCCACTGGGCATTGCTTGTCGCTGCTGTCAGATTGCAAAGGACAGGGGAACCTGGGCCATTTACAGCTTCCTCCCCCATCCTCTGCCAGAAAATTGGCTTCCCGGAGGGGGGCTGTCATTGTGTCAGCTCCACCTGTTGATGCCAAGTGTGGGTGTTGGAGAATCCCAGTCTGTCTTCCAATGCTGGTGGATCAGCCCTGAGATGTGGGGAAGGCTCTGACGCTTGCCTGCTTCAGCCATCTCACTTCTGAGAGATTTCGCTGCAATGTGCCCTTGTCTTCCTAAGGGAGGAGCTACTGACTTGGAAGTCACAGCCTGACATGTGCAGATGAGGTCAGGGGGCTGAAGAGACCCAAGTATGCCTTAACCTCTGAGGTATCCTGCCTGGAGCCTGTGAAGCAAGGGAGATAGCGTGTAATTCTGGCAAGTGTTTCTCCTCAGCCATCAGGCTAAATATGTACCCGTTTGTGCAAACCACGGGTCTCAGTCACGAAAGGATGTGAAGGACTGAAAGAAGAGAAGCGTCCCACACTTGGCAAACTTGCAACGAATTTGCACTTCCTGATTCAAAGTCTCTGACATTTTTGGAAAATCCAAATTTAATCAAGGCGTTTTAAAAGATCTAAACTGAATCAGAGAGACTTGAGGGCCATTAGCATAAATCTCAACTAGATCGCATACATTTTCCTGGGAGGATCGGCTTTCACCAGAGGCAAAGGAAGACTCATTTTCACAGAGCTGGGGAAGGGGACAAGTTTAAAGTCACATGATTCAGACAGGGAAGGAAGGTGACACTCTGGGTGCCATAGCCATCTCGACGTGGAGCTCACAGTCTGGAGTGGATTTTAACACATGGTATGAGAGCCTTGAGGACTGTGAGCACAAAGCAAACCTTATTTAAAAGCCAAGTGAGCAGCGTAGGAAAGCCGGCTGCTTGTTTCTCAGAAACCAGTGGCTGCCTGAGCCCTGCCATGTTTGTCTGCTTTGGCTGCAGTTCTCCTCTGACTTGGCTGGTGTTCACTATTCTCCCCCAAGCTGAGTATGCTCAGACTGGTACCTGGTCTCTGCTGTGTACTGGTTGAGGCTGTGGAAGACATACCTTCATTACCGGACATTCACTGTTCTTAGGTTTGGGGAGAGAGAGGAGTAGCTAGCAGAGAGAGGAGGTCCCGGTTCACTGTTCAGCTAAGAGCTTTATGAACACCCCACACCTCAGGGCGTGGACCTGTTTATCAGGGCGCTCTTCTGTCTCTGCCTCCAGTCTTGCTGTAAAAATGCTGGGATTATAGGGGTGTGTTACCATGTATGGCTTTTAGTGGGTTCTAGGAATCCGAATTCAGGTCTTCATGCTTTCAGAACAACCCCATTTTTCACTGATCCACCTCCTTAACCCTCTAGGAATCTACTCTTACAGATCGCCAAGGGAGGTGGGTGTCCTATAAGGGAGAGAAGCAGGCTTAGTGATCACCTGACCCATGCCACGTGACTGACCACCTGACCCTGTGCTGCATGACTGCAGTCAGGCTGCCTGCAGTCCCCAGGAGGTAGGGGTGGGTGGTGGTGGTGAGGACTTGGCAGTTCATTAAAACTATGAGCCGGAAGAGTTTCAGGAGCTGGGTGATCGTCAGCTCTCCACAGCAGCGTCTGACACTGTTATAAGAGATGGTTTCCCGTGTCCCTGACATGGGCTCAGACATGTAACTTCACCACAACCCTGCACAGTGGGGTACAGGCTGTTCAGATCTTGACCTCCCTCACTGACTTCTGGCTTTCTAGTCCTTTAACTTAGTATCAACGACAGTTTCTGTGTTTAAGGAGAGTCCCTAGGCTGGCAGATGGGGTCGAGCTGTCTTTGGGATCAAGGTTTCTGGCTGGAACTGAGAGTTCTTCCCTGTTTTTCCTGTTACCCACACCTGGTGCCTAGAAGCCCTACCCCACTCCCTCCCTATCTCTCCCACCCTCCCTTTACTCCCATACCATTTATGTATACATGTGTGTGTATTTAGCAGTGCTGGGGATTGAACCCAGGACTTTGCAAATGCTGGGCTACTGATCTATCACTGAGCTGTATATAGCCCCAGTCATATTTTATTTTATTTTATTTTATTTTATTTTACTTTATTTTTGAGACAGAGTCACACTACATTGACCAAACTGACCTTGGACTCTCTGTCCTCTTGTGCCAGGTGTGTGGGATGGCAGGTCTGTCCAGCAGCCTGGCTAGTATCCCATAAACCCACAAAGATGGGTCTTGTGGGCTTGTCTAATATGCTCAGGGCCTGTAGGGAGGAAAAGTAAGTAAGTAGGCTTTAAAGGGGAGGTTTAATTAACTCACAGTCCCTAGGAAGGGCTATTTCCAAAGCGTCCTCTGCTCTGCAGAGTTTATGATTCTTTTATCCCTGCATGTGCCCATGCACACATACACATACATGCATGCACACACATATACACCTGCACAAAATGTAAACATGTGTGCTTGCACACACATGTGCCCAAACACACCTGCAAAACACATAAATACATGTGCTTGCACACACATGCACATACATGTGCACACAAACATATGCTGGAACACACAGACATACAAACACATGTAAGAACATGCATGCATTCACATGTGCACTCATACATACATGCACATACTCAGGTGTTTGATGTTCCTACATCCAGAACCTTCAGCATGTCTCCAGTTGTGATCACAGCTGTACTGAGCTCTGGCTGGACTGGGTTTCAGCACGACATTTCATGATAAATTTATCAAAGCCACAGAAGCTGTTTCTTTATAAATAACCCTGGCACTTGAGATCCTTCATTTTTTGCTAATAATCTGTTGGCTGCAGTTAGTGTCTGCAATAAGTGGAGGACTCCGTCCACATCACTGAGCCCAGGCCCTGGTCATGAGTTCTTACTCATTTCCTCTGAGTCCTGATTCATCTTGAAGTGTAGGAGGCTTTTCCCATTGTGAAACCCTCACACAAAGTAGCAGAGAGAGAGAGACAGACAGACACAGAGAGAGAGACAGAGAGAGAAAGAGAGACAGAGAGACAGAGAGACAGAGAGCCAGGACTCAATAATTCAATTTCTTCCTTTCTCCCTCTTTCTTTGACAGGGCCTTGTCCCATGGCCTGGGGTGCTCCCACCCCACCTCAGTTAATTCTCTCTGGACACCTAAAGGTGTTCATCACTAATACTATGGGTGCTTTTAAATCTGATTACATGACAGTGAAGACTGACCTCACATGTAATACAGTGTTTTCATAATGGCTAGTGCCAACCTGACAGGCTCTAGATCACCTAGGAGACCAGCTTCTGGGCTTGCCTGTGAGGGGTGGTCTTGATTTGGTCAAATGAGGTGGGAAGAACGACCATAAAAGTCAACAGTGCTATTCTCTGGTCTGGTTCCTGAATTGCAAGATGAGGAAGTGAAGCTGAGTGTCAGCAGCCTTGGGTCTCTGCTCCCAACTGTGAGCCAGACAATCCTTTCTCCCTTACATTGGGTATTTTTATCACACCAGTAGAAAAAGCACTGAGCACAGTCCTCTAAGCCCAGCATGGTGGGACCCAGAGAATTAATGCCATGTATCAAGGACACATGGAAGACACGCTTGAAGAGCTGTGCTCAAACATCCTTGAAGCAGCATCCTTTGGAAAGTCAGTTGTGATGGATGGTGTTTTGCTGGGCAAACACATGAAGGAGTGTTTTCCTGAAGCAGACACAGGTGAAAGGATATTTCTAAAGCAAGCATGTGAAAGGACACATGGTGAAGAATTCTTTGCTAACAACACGCATGTATTGGTCCGCCTTTCATTGTGCCATTGAGCTCCATTTGTCAGAACTCCATAGAAAGAAACACACCATAAACTTCTGGTGGCAGCTTCTTGCCGCTTTCTTGGACTCCGACTGATTGGCAGAGTGATGTCAGCTGACACAGGGTGAGACACTTGGAGGTCACGTGATGTTTGGAGGGAGTATAAACAGGACTCAACGGACTGTGAGAGGAGCTTGCTTATAGTGCTAGCCTTTGCAATGCTTCTTGATCTCCAGTCTTTGCTGATCTTCACTTTGTTGAGAGAGGCACAGCCGAGAACTTCTCCTGTCATCCCCGATGGTCCTGGCTCCTCCTGTTGACTCCTGCAGATTCGACTGAGGGTTGGATGTTCCTGCTAGGCTGTGCCACCGATGGACTGCTGGTATAGTCATGAAGTGTTTGCAAGTGGATGAAGCTGCCGCTGCTGATCTGTAAGCTGAACTGCTGGCTTCCTGACTGCACAGATGGGATTTGCTCCAAAGTACCATTTCTAAACAGGTCCACTTCCCCCATATACTCCTTTCTTTTCCACTACCTCTGGTGGGTTGTAGCCTCCCCCAGCCTTGAGCAGGCTGGCTCAGACCTGTTCCACCTCTGTGAATGAGACCACCTAGGGTAGAGTCTTCCGACCTAGATAGGTCTATTGCTCTGCCGCCTCAGCACTTTTCTCCAAGATGCTGCCTACCAGCCGAGAGGCTGAACCTGTCTTCCTGAGACCTTCATGAATAAGCAACAGCCTGGTGACCAAGTGCTGACAGCCTGGCGACAAAGCATCAAGAACTTGGCATGGTGGCGGATGGGCCTTCCCCCTTTATAAGCTCAGACTCTTAAGTAAACTTTGGGCCTTGATCAGTTTCTTTGTCTTGGTCTCATATTTCTCTCGCCATCTTTCATTCAGCTTCCCCTTCAGGAACCCAGTTCGTGTAGCTGTGGGTGGCTCCAGTGGGTAACGGGTTCTAGGTCCTTCATTAGCACATGGGTGGGAAGATACCTTCTAAGGGAGGTCATTGCGTTTAAGAACCATCATTAAAAATGGGGATTGAAAAATTAAAGTTACAGGTAGGCTGTTCCCAGTGCATCAGCACATGGGTATCTTCCCACCCATGTGCTAATGAAGGACCTGAGCCCTCAGAAGACCTGGTGCCTCTCATTGCCGGGCTCTGCTTATTTTGTGTTAAATACAGACTCATCCCAAGATGGCAATCCTCACTTTCTAATTCCTTAGCTGTGGCATTCCAGACTGGAGCAAAAGATTATACAGCGTTCACAGGATTTTCCTTGAGTCGTATTGGTCCCAGGGAGATCACGTGTCTGTCCCAGAACTGATCCTTTAGCTAGGGGAATGCAAGGCACTGATTGGCTCATCTTGAGGTCATGTGCACTCCAACCTTGAGTGAGAGGCTGAAGTGGAAAGCGTGTCATCTAGAGAAGAGCGAGGGGTGTGGGAAGCCAGGCCAACAGAATTCCACCTTAGGCTTGTCAAGGAAAGGATTAGAGCTGAAACTGTAGACATAAGTCCTCATGTTTATGTCCTCTCCAGGGAGAAGATTCATGGCTTTGGTTTGTCACCAGATCCTGACCTGAGGAAATGGTCATTCTAAGATAATGGCAGGGGGTAGGCTAGACAGAATTGTTTTTCTCAAACTGATATATACTGTCATTTTTAGTATTTTTCATATAAGAAGTAGAATTTGCTGTTTAACAATCCCCACCTCTTGGAGGGGGGTCAGGGTATGGGTCTCTAGCCTAGGCTGGTCTCGAACTTACTGTGTAAGCAGAGTATGGCTTTGAACACCCAATCTTCCTGCCTCTATCTGCAATTGAGCAGCTGCTGGGCTTATGGGCGTGCACCAGTGCACTCAGTTGGTGTTCTTGCTGATCGTCACCAGTCTCCAGAATTCCACAAAGTATGGAGAAAGCATCTTCTTGTGTTTCATGTCACCTTGGTTTGACCATTAAAGGGCTGACTCCTGCCTACCTGAAGAGCCAGCTCCTGCCTTAGCAGCCCCAGTTTGTCTACAACTGCTTGTGTTAGGCAAGAAAATGCCCTTTGGGAACTGTTCCTCACAGTGGCTCTGAGGAGTCTCACAAGCTGATATTTTCCTGCTAATCCCCAGCCAGGGCTCAGTGTGGGCACTGTAGACACCATATGATGTCAATCTGGTTGATACCGTGAATGGTGAGCAAACACAGGCTGGTGGCAGAATCCTCAACTTCCTGCGCATCCACAGTGCAAACATGGGCTGGAGGCAGAATCCCTGACTTCTTGTGCATCCACAGTCAGAGACACATTGAAGTTGAAACGCACGAAGGCCTACGTCCTTGCTCTTTGCACATGCTGGGAGATGAGGTCATCCCTGATCGACCATGGTAAACAGCCACCCCTCATCTCCCCCTCAGCCTGCACTGTGGATTTTAATTGGGCCCCAAACCTGCCTGGCATTTGGCTCAGTTTCCTGATCTACAGAACTCAAAGGCTAGTCCAGAGCTGCTTACAGTTCTGTGTGAACACAAACCACTCTGATTGCTCTGGGGTGTGTGTGTGTGTGTGTCTGTGTGTGTGTGAGTCTGTGTTTGTGTCTGTCTGTCTGTCTTTGTGTCTCTGTGTGTTTGTCTGTCTTTGTGTCTGTGTGTCTGTTTGTGTGTGTCTGTGTGTGTTTCTGAGTGTGTCTGTGTATGTCTGAGTGTGTGTCTGTGTATGTCTGAGTGTGTGCCTGTGTATGTGCTTCTGTGAGTGTATGTCTCTGTGTGTGAGTTGTGTATATGTCTGTCTGTCTGTGTCTGTGTGTGTGTCTGTGTAAGAGAGAGTGAGGTTGAAGTCTTGTGTCATTCTTGGCTGTTGTCCACTTTATTTTGTGAGAGATGAGGTCTCTCATCAAGCCTGGTGCTCATCAGTTTTCCCAGAAAGCCCCAGGGATCCCCCTGTATCCATCTCCCAGTATTGGGTTTCAGCTTTTACATGGGGGCTGGGCATCCCAAAGCAGGTCCTCGTGTGCAAGGCAAGCACTTTACTGAATGAGCACAGAAGCAGCGGTGGGTGTGGGTTCCAGCGGATACCCTTGTGGATCAGACAGAAGAAGGGCCCACTGCTTATGTTCTGGGTGACATGGGTGAGTAACTGGATCCTGCAACCATTAGGTCCTTACAAAGTGGTGTAGTGGGAGTTGCAAGTTCTCAGGTCCCCCAGGAAAGACTGTCACCACCCAGTGCCCCCGTGCATGCCTGTTTTCAAGGCTCATGTTAACTTTTCAGAACAAAAGGTCCAAACGTGAAACAGTGTAAATCTGATTTCTAAAGTTGTGTTTTTAAGTGTGTGTGTGTGTGTGTGCGTGTAGGTGAGTGTGTGGGGTGCGGGTGCTTGCACATATGGCACACATATGGAGGTCAGAGGACAATCTCTGGCTGTTGGACCTTAGACTCCTTCCACCTCTTGCTTGAGACAGGGTCTCTCACTGGCCTGGAATTTTGCAGTCTAAGCCAGTTTAGTTGGGTCACAAGTTTCCAGAGAGCTGCCTGTCTCTCACTGGCCTGGAATTTTGCAGTCTAGGCCAGTTTAGTTGGGCCACAAGTTTCCAGAGAGCTGCCTGTCTCTCACTGGCCTGGAATTTTGCAGTCTAGGCCAGTTTAGTTGGGCCACAAGTTTCCAGAGAGCTGCCTGTCTCCCATCGTGTAACATTGGAACTATGGGTGTTTTCTGGCTTTCTCAAACTCCGCCCCTCAGGCTTGTATGGCAAGGGCTTTACTGACTGTCCCCCGGGTCTTCAATGTGTTATATATATATATTTGACTCATGGCCTGTGTGTTTCTCTCCTGTTGTGGGTCATCACAGCGGGAGGTAGCTGAATTTAGGTTTTAGTCTTTGGAAGATGATTGTATTAGAACAGAGGCATCTGGTAAAGGCAACTGTTCCTCACTCAGAGTCAGTTCATTCATTCATTCTCCATTCATTAATCCTTTAATCACTGGTGTAGGGACTCAAAGTAACTGACAGTCCTTCTCCTGCTCCTCCAACTGCCTGCCAGCTGCTATTTATTCCATGACAGGGGTGCGAGGGTTGCAGAGGGGGAGCTGTAACTCAAGTGTATCTCACATGGATCCGAGACGCCTTTTCAGTGGCACCGTGATCAAGCCTATCATCCCACAGCCTGCTGCCTCAATGCCTTCGGTGCACCTCGGAGGGCTCTCGGGGGGAGGTGGCCCTATGCTTTTTGCTCATCCGTTTTTGTGATGTCAGCTCCTAAGACTTCAGGGACCAGAATAGCATTTCTGCCTCCCGCCATGCCAAGTCGTGACAGGCCCTCTGCCCGTTCCCTGTGCAGGATTTTTCTTGGCACAGCCTGAGGTCTTTCTCCTTCTTGGCACTGCATTGTGGGTAGCCGAGGGAAGCTTTGTTCCCACACGGGTAGCAAGAAGAGTGTTCATAAAAGATACTATCTCCACCTCCCTCTGACTTCAGTGGCCTTTTTTCTGGCTGTGAACACATTTCCCTTCAGCACAACCCTTACTGAGGGCTCAGACATGGAGTGGCCTTCCTGATGCCAGCTTGATATTTTAAGCATGGCACACAACACCACAGCCAAGAGTGTTTTGATTTGAAAAGAAAGGTGTGGCGACCAACTCGGATCCCACAGAACCCTTAGGGGCTCTCAGCGACGAACAGTGTCTGACTAAAGGGGGTTCGTGAGGTTCTGGAGGTGGTGGGTGCTGACTGATGCCAGGCTCTGGATGGCGCTGTCGTGGCCTCTGGGTCCCTTCATTGGCAAGGCAAACACCTTGCTTTACATAGCTGGGTTTGCAGAAGAAGCAAAGAAGCTTAGAAGGGACCCCTTCTCAGTCTCTCTCACGAGGATGTCCTTGTCAGACTCTTTGTTCCTTCTGCCAGAGTAGGTCTAGATACCAGCTAAGGACAGGTTCCACCTTCCTTGGAGTGGACCTCTGTCCTACACCTGAATAGCATTGGGGTTCACTTAAGGCGGTTTTAGCTGCATGCCTAACCGACCTCTTTCTTTTGGAACTCTGAGTTCTGGTTTGGGCCTGTCCCAGTCTTGGCATGTGGGAATGCCCTGTTCTGAGTGTGCTTGCCCATCACGCTCCAGCTCTGCTAGGATCCCTTGGGCCACTGGGGAGAGAAGCAGTGTGAGGTTGCTGTGAAGGGTGCCGTGCTGCGTGAGATGGCTGTGACTGACAGCTGCACAGAGGAAATGACTTTGCAAACAGGGAAGCCAGAAATAATGTTCTCATCGTGATCTTAGAGTGGAATGGGCTGACTGGCACACTTTCTGGGCATGGGTTGATACTATATAGATACTGATGCAGATAACAGCCCAGATACAGATACAATTATAGGCTGTGGTACCCAAGGAGTTCAGTTCATCAGACACTGGCCATCTGTCAGGGGAGATTCTGGAGATTGTCTGGTGAGTGCCCAGTGCTGGGTCACAGTGAGGGGCTTCTATTCTGTAACAACGACTGCCAGTCAGGGGCTTGAGGCAGGGTCCTCAGCAGCCAGGTCTAGATTCCAGGTTCCCAATTTCTAGAAGGAACTCCGGGTTTAAAATTCCTGCTTTGTGTCCCTCCCACCTCTGTTCTAGACAGACCCTCTGAAAACCAGCTGTAGACACTGATATTTTGCTCCTAAATACTTGGATTGGGCTCTCAAGAGCAAGGACAGCACCTTCCCAACAACTGCCCCCCAGGTCCTAATCTGAAGTACCACACGTGTCCTCTTCAGCTCCTTAATCTTCTTTAGTTTTATGTGCATGTGTGTGTGCTTGCAGGTGCATACATGTGGAAGCTAGCAGTTGTTCTATGTGCATGTGTGTGTGTGTGTGTGCTTGCAGGTGCATACATGTGGAAGCTAGCTGTTGTTTTATGTGCATGTGTGTGTGCTTTTAAGTGCCTACATGTGGAAGCCAGCAGTTGACACTGGTTACCTTCCTCAGTTTCTCTCCAAAATTTGGAGCTCACTGATTGGCTAGGCTGGCCAGCCAATCAGCTCTGGGGATCCACTTGTGTGGGCCATCTCTGCCCTGTGCCCATTGTTAGGGTTACAGATGTGTGCTTCAGGGTCTGGTTCTTACAAAGGTACTGGAGATTGAATCCAGGCCTTCATGCTTGCATGGGAGGTACTTTATCAACGGAACCATCTCCGCAGCCCAGAACCCAGCCAAAGATTACAAACGACCTTCGACTTTCATGAAGCTTTAGTCTACCCAGTGAAGTGTGGGTTCCAGTTCCAGCCACTCTTCCTGACTCTTCTGTTTTCAGTACATTGACATTCAGCTGCGTATCTTCATGATAATTTAGGTTAAACATTTCTGCTAAGAGTGACCTCAGGTGCTGCTGTGCTCTGTTCCGGTTGCAGAATATTGAGCTGGGTTCTACTGCTGTGGGTGCCACGACTCCACCCTGGCCACGCCCCACCCCAGCACAGCTCCACCCTGGCCACGCCCCCATCCTCCGTGATGGTGTGCTGGGGTATGCTTGGCGCACTGTGTGTTCGAGTGCTGATTTCAGCGCCTGAGATCTGCTTGCTGTCCATACTTAGTGTTGTCATTATTGTGGGGCATTTCTTGAAAAGGCATTGTGTGAAGCATTGTTCTTCCTCGTCTCTTGGTTGGTCAGTAAAGGGCTGAGCACCCTATGGCTGGGCAGGACAAGAAGGGGCGGGACTTCTGAGCCAGGCAGGAGGAAGGGGGTCTTAGGTAGAACTCTGGGGAATTGCTATCTGGATGTGGAAGGAGGAAGAGACCATGGTGAGACCAAGATGGCAGGTAACTGGCCACGTGGCTGGGAAGTAGACTGCAAAGTAGACTAAGTCCATCATTGTGCTATCCTGCAAGAAGCTTATAATAAATAAAAAGTCTCTATGTCATTATTCAGGAGCAAGGGAGGGCGTAGAAAAACCCATTCTTTTAAAGATGGTTTCCTGTATTGTATCTAACAAACCCAGAGGGAAAGATGCTGCATCAAAATGAATCGGAAGAGCCCCCACACAAGTGAGGTCTGAGTGTCTCACGTAGCCAGCAAGCGATATTTTCTAGATTTAATTGCTGATCCTAGGTTGGATATCATATCATCATGTATAGATGATTTTATCATCTTTGTTTCTCTCTTTGTGTAGTCAGAGATGATTTCAAACTGCTGATCCTCCTGTCTCTCTCATTTGACAAATTACCAGCTGAGCCTCGCTCACTCCCACCCCATTCCCTCCACCCTTTGCTGCTTCTCCTTTTGTGTGATTTCTTCTCCAGAAATCTCCTTCTAGCCGAAGGCTCACTGACCTTAGAGTCAACCACACCAGAAAGGGAGCACTCATCCTGAAGGATGGTTTGGTTTCCAAGGCCCAGGGATGACCCGCTGGGTTCCTTTGTTACAGATTGGCAAGGCCTGAACTGCTTCCTCTCCTTGAAGCTGGAGTCAGCCTGTGGCCTCAGTCCTCCTTGCACTTTGCTTACAAGGGAGCACTACATAAAAAGCCCTGGAGCAACATCCTGGCACCAGAAACCTGCTGAGCAGGAGCCTAGGGCACCAGGACCTGGGGGTTGAGGGTGGGGGTGCGCTGCTGGCTTCTGCTTGGAGGAGGTGGAGCCATGGAGCCATCCAATGGCAGTTGAGCACTGTGGTACTGGTGGGAAGAGGACAGAGGCAGAAGCCAGTTTGACTGCATTCCTATCTTCATGGTGACTTTTGTCCATTTTCTGAGACTTGCTATCAACACCCACTCCCTGTGCAGGCTCTGAGCAGTGTCCACACCGTGTCTTTAGCCTCACATAGAGGAGGAGCAGCTGTCTTGAGGAGGAGCAGCTGTCTTGAGGAGGAGCAGCTGTCTTGAGGCCACACAGATGGTTAGTGGCAAATGCAAAACCAAGGTGGTCCAGTCAAATCCATGTTCCAGGGGAGGATATTATTTTAAAAAATAATAAAAGACTTTAAAAAGCCTTTTAACCCCACTGCAGTTCTACCACTACAGCCCAAAGCAGTCCTAAGATAGCATGGAAATGATTGGCATGGCTTCTTTCCAAAAGAAACATTGCAATAACAGCTGCTATATTTAGTTCCTATGCTGTGTCTACCAGTCTTTGCCCTCAACCAGTAATGGTAATGGTAGCATGGGGCCTGTTTCTCTGGATGCTCCACTAACCCTCTCTGTGTGAACTGTTTTCCACAGACAAATAAGCCTGCACAAACAGCAGTGGGGCATATGAGGAGGCAGAGGTTCAGGAAGCCAGCCAACCAGAATGTCTCTCTCCCGAGGAGATATGTCTCTTGACTTGAGAGAGTCTTTAGGGGTGTGCTAACCCGAGTTGATCCTCAAAAGCTATTTAGAAGTTCATCAAGTTACATGATGCTCTCTGGTGTGAGTAACAATGAATACTCTGTCACCCAGGTGTCCCTCAGAGCTGACCTGCCGGCTTAGGTGGGTGTAAGGCTGAGGTAGGTGACTAACCACACTGGGCACAGTCTGTCACTCCAGCTTGAGGTCATGATAAACATAAGTTGAGTACTTTGAGAAACTTGAAAAGTGGGAGTCATCAAAAAGCATTTTGCTGAAGGAGTAAATGTAGGGTAAGTTTTTAACATCTTGTGAAGTGGAAACTTAAGGGTTCTTTGGAAAGTCAGTTGGATGGTGTTTTCCTGGGGTAAACACGTGAAGGGACGTTTCAATGAAGGAGACACAGGATGTTCTGCTAAAGCAAGCGCATGAAAGGACACGTGATGAAGGATTCTTTGCTAACAATGGGCATGTATCGGTTCGCCTTACATTTCGTAGTTTAGCTGCATTTCTCAGGACTTTGCTGAGGCAAAACCCATGCTGAGACAAGACACATGGACGAACGTGATGTTTGGAGGTTATAAACAGGACTCCACGGAGTGATGGCGACAGAGCTAGACTTGCAGGTACAGCTAGCTGTGTAATGCTTGTGGGTCTTGTGTCTTTGCTGATCTTTGCCTCCCTGAGAGAGGCACAACTGAGAACATCTCCTGGCGTTCCTCCCTGGTCCATCCTCAAGCCAGGGCTGAGGCCTGGTTGTCTCTGCTAGGTTGTGCCACTGCTGTTGTTAACCCAACTTTACTGAACTGGACTGCTGGTCTATCCGTGAAGTGTTTGCGAGTGGATCGAGCTGCCACTGCCTGCTGACTTGTGAACCAAACTTTTGATTTCTAGGCAACACAGATGGGAGTTGCTCCAAAGAACCTTTCTAAACAGGTCCACTTCCTCTGTATCCTTTCTTTTCCACTACCTCTGAGTGGTAGGTTACAAGGAAGGTTAAAGCATTTACGGACCATCATTAAAAATAGGATTTGAAAAAATTAAAGTTATAATCGTGACAGCATAGAGGGGAGAGAGGTTTAGAGGATGGCAGTTTGCCTGCTTCTAAATCATTGTTCTACTTTAAAGCAATGGAAACTGTAAGTGATACACAGTGTAGTATATACTACACAACATACATGCACACACATAGTCATACATGCACACTCATACATGCCACACACACGCACACACACACGCACACACACATGCACACACACACACACACAGTCATACATGAACACTCATACACCACACACACACACTCACACACACACACACACACACACTGGTTGATAATTCTTAAAGACCAACACTGAATTTTGCTGATGCACTCATGGGTCTAAGCAGAAGTGTTTGTAGCTGGTTTAGTTTTTTTTCTTTTGTGTGTTTCCACTCTTATTTTAAATCAATCATGCAATTACCAGTTTTAACTGAGCTGGCTGGAACTACTTCCATGTTCCTACAAGTCAACATATCCTCTCCTATCTTAAGGTCTCTTATCATTTGAGACCTAATAATAACCCAAGGTGACATTTTCATGTCTCAGATTAGGTGGCCTAGATCCAAAAAGAGAGAATCCTTGATCCCGGGCCTTGCGATGGTTATGCTATGGCTGACAGAGCACTTCCCTGGCAAATGTGTCCCTGACATGACCCTTGGGACATCAGAATGTGTTACTAGCAAAATGGATTTTCAGATATGATTAAGGCTGAGTACCTCAAGAGGAGATTGCCTGAAGTCTGGGTGGACCAATCTAGTGACAAAAATCCTCAGAATAGTGGAAGAGAAAGCCTGAGGAGTTGACCTGAGGGACAGAGGTAGGACAGAGTCCTGGTGGGAGGGATTTGGACTCACCCTTGATGTCTTTGATGACCAGGAAGGGGAACAGAGTGAGGAGGGTGGGCAGCCCTCAGCAGTTAGGGTAACCTTCAGCCAACACTGCTGTATGAACAAGAAGTGGGCCATCTTTACTGTCTCCAGAAGGAGCCTGGCCCTGCCGGCACCCTGAGGCCCACGTCAGACTTCTCACACATCTGTCGCAGTGGCGGAAAGCTAATGTGGTCTCAGTGGTGATGATGGATTCCTTCTCCTTTCAGAACATTCTGGCTCACAGATGTCATAGAGAAGGTTCTAGAAGAGTTTCTCATGGAGCAGGATCGATGGTGTAGAAACTCTTGGGTGAAGACAAATGGGTTATTAAGAAAGTGGCATCTGAGAAAGTGCAGGGGACCCAGTGCCGGCAGAGTACCCAGCCTGCAAGCAACGTGGACTCCCTGCCGGGCTGGTAGGTGGGCCTTTGTGGGCAGAAGCAGAGACAGGCAAACGACATCTGGCTATAGAGCACATTTGTCAGCAAAGTCCCCTTTTGGTCATCTGGAGACACATTTTGGAAGGGTAAGCTTGCTTATTCTTTCAACAAGATCATCGAGAACCAGCAAGGTATTGGGTACTGGCCTCTGGGGAGGAGACGGCGTCATGCAAGCTTTCTGTATGAGACCAAGGTTATAAGCAAGAGAGCAAAACAACACAGTGACTGCTATTAGAATGTATTACAAAGACAACCAAGCCACCTTCCTCGACGAATCAGTGGCCATGGTTAAAACTGTGGTCATTGGAGTAGTCATGTAGGTGGAGGGAACAGCTGGCACAAAGGTGGCGGGAGTGGCGTGGTCCAGGGAACACGTGCAGGGAGCCTGTGGAAGAACAAAGTGGGAGGAAGGGTCTGGAGTGGCCTGAGGTCAGACTGAAGAGGGGCACAGGGGCCAGATCAGGAGGAATTGGACAAATGGTATGTGGAGGATGTTGTTAGAAACCCATAATTAGTCAGAGATGGTGATGACCTGGGCCAGAACAGTGGCAGGCAGGCAGATGAGGGGTGGGTAGGCCTTAGAACAGCATCCATGTTCCTGCTGAATTGGCTGCTGGAGGGAGGGAAGAGCTGAGACAGTGCCTAGCCTGGGAAAGACTAATGGTTCCCAAAATACTGTTTGCACAGCTAGAAAATGTCAATATGGTCTCTCTCCCCATGCATAGAAATTCAGTTATTAATGAGGACCAAGGGTGTACAACCAGGACTCAGAACGAGGCTGCCCCGAGCATGTAGTGCTTTCTATACTAAAATCATTTTCTCAGCACAATTAGGCAAGGAGTATTTTCCTCTGTGTGACAGGAAAGAGCTCTGAAGCACAGAGAAGTTGAATAACTTGTTAAGGTCACTGCTGGGGTCACTGCCATCCCAACTGCTGAGAGCAAAGCAGCTATTAAGGCCCAGGCTATCTGAGAACCAAGATACCACCTCCTGAGACGTGGTCAGGTGTACAACTAACCACGCAGCAGAATTAAACATGTCTGCCACCTTTGCCCCACTTAGAGGTTTCATCTAAGCTAAGTTCATGGCAGAGAGCAATTTTATTCTTCAGAGGACACTTTGCTTGTTACAGAGGGGACCAAATACCCAACAACCTAAAAATGGAAAGATTTATTTGTGGCTCTGGTTTGGTGGCACTGCCCAGTGTGGTAACAAGGCCACTAGGTGACGACTCACATTTATAAAAGCTCAAGGTGACTTGTCACATCGTATCTGCAATCAGGAAGCAGAGACCAGGAAGTGGGGCTGGTGTCACCTCTTAAAGGCTCGAAACCTTCCAGAAACAGCATCAGCAACTTGGGCCAACGGGTCAAACCAGAGAGTCTAAGGGCAACAGTTCATGCCTAAGCCACCCTCTATGTGTGTACCAGATCTCCAATACACAGAATAACCCCCCAAAAAGGACTTTCTAAGCCCAAGCCATGGCTGCAGGCTCCAGGAGGAAGAGACTGTCACTGGGAGAGTATACATATGTTTGAATGGCAACACAGTAGCATGAGGTGATTGTCACTGGTCTATAGTGACAGAGTGTGAGGCACACTGGAAGGAGGCTACACCCTGCTTTCCAGTCAATTATTCTGGTTTAAAGCATGGTTTAAAGCATGGGACAACAACCAAAAACAGGATTATCATTCCCTAGGGATCAGGGAAGGGACTGTGGGCAGCAAAGCCTGGGCAAGGGGAGGGAGACCTCAGGCAGGGTCGGTCAGTCTTCAGGAGTTGCACCAGGGGTGGGGGCCAGAAGATGGAGAGTGACGTGTGTGGGAATGGTGTGTGGGGGCCCTGTGGATAGGGAAGGCACCAAGGTGAGACCAGTAGGTGTATAGTGAAAGGGCGTGGCTCTTGCAGACAGGCCCAAGCAGGGAGTTTTGTTATGGTTTTCAGGGGCAGAGCTGATTCCTCTTGATGGAAAGACTCTCAGCTGGGTCTCTCAGTTATCCGAGAGACTGCAGGCTAAAAGGCAGCAGTGGAAGTAACTCACCATAAGCAGGAATGGCTTGCTCAGCAATGTACATGCAGTGAGCTGTCTTCCTCCCCCTCCTCCTCTTCCTCTGTTTCCTCTTCCGCTTTCTCATCCCCTTTCCTTCCATCTCTTCCTTCTTTCCTCCATCTTCCTGACCTCCCCCCACTCCCAGTGCCTCTCCTTTCCCTGGAAAGTCCAGTGTCCCTATGACCTTGGAAGGAGCTGCCTGAGACTCTCTGTTCAGCCGGCATCCACAGCTTCGAGCCACCAGAGCTTGGCGACGATGCAGCTGTACCTGGTGCTTCTCCTCATCAGCTACTTGCTGACTCCGATCGGTGCTTCCATCTTGGGGCGCTGCACAGTGGCTAAGATGCTCTATGATGGGGGCTTGAATTATTTTGAGGGCTACAGCCTTGAAAACTGTGAGTAGGACCCTTTCGGGCCATCTCTCTCTCACCTCCTTGATCTCCACCCCCACTGTCTCATCCCCTACCACCAGCATCTTCTTACCCCACACGCTGTTCCACCTCTTAGGGGTGTGCCTGGCTTATTTTGAGAGCAAGTTCAACCCCTCAGCTGTCTATGAGGACCCACAAGATGGCTCCACCGGTTTCGGCCTCTTTCAGATTCGTGACAATGAATGGTGCGGCCACGGCAAGAACCTCTGCAGTGTGTCCTGCACTGGTGGGTCCCTTTCTCTCCACTCCCTCTGCAGTGTGTCTTGCACTGGTGGGTCCCTTTCTCTCCACTCCCTCTGCAGTGTGTCCTGCACTGGTGGGTCCCTTCCTCTCCAGTCCTTCAGGGCACAGGAGCCTACAGACCTTCATGTTTGGAGGAGACAGGGAGAGGGAACTGGCTGTGCTTGAAGCTCATCTCTGGGAGGTGGAGTGCTAGCTAGTCTGACAGGAGCTTGAGAGAAAGGGTGTGTTAGTCTGAGAAGGATAAAAGATAAAAGCCAATGGGCCCAGAGATGCTGGGATGTCTGGGATGTTGGGAGCAGGGGCAGGGCACAGAGCTCAGGCAGCTCGAGAGTAGGAAAAGATTGCTCTGTCTGGTCCTATGTCACCCATGCATGTCCACTAGTTCCCTAAGGGGACCATACTGTCACCATGACAGATTAGAAGTAGTTATAAGGAGGAGACAGAAAAAGCCCAAAGAGGACATGTTGTCTGTCTCTTCTAAGGCACCTAAGAATCTCTGGCTAAGAGGAAGCAGCTGGCCAGGGTCCTTTCCTGTGTTCTGTGAGCTTCAGAGAGCTTTGTCAAGAGTTTTCCTAAGCCCTTGGCAGGTATCAGTTCAGTTAGTGCTCACAGCAGCCTCTCAGCCACTCTATAAACAGGCAAATTGGGGCCCAGATACAGCAAACCCATACCCAAGACCTCATGGCTATTGAGTGGAACTGGAGGCAGACACAAATGAAAAGTGGGTCACGAGTCAGGGCTACACCAAGAGGCTAGGCAAGGTGTCCCTGCCACCCGAGGTGTCTCTGCAGCAGAGGGTCTAGGTCCCAGCAGCCTCAGGCCTCATTAAAGAGAGCATTTCCCTCTACCGTGGTTGATGAGGAGAGTCCAGTGTTTTCAGCCTCTGTTAATGACAGGCCATGAGGGCAAGCAGTAGGAAGGGAGATTGTAGAATGGAGAGATACGCTTGCTGTCATCAGATGCTACAACATCAATCTATTTCCCTTCCCTCATAGCTTTACTGAATCCAAACTTAAAGGATACGATCCAGTGTGCCAAGAAAATCGTGAAAGGAAAACATGGGATGGGAGCGTGGTAAGTGGGTGACTGCAGCTCACACTGGAGGCTGGAGGGATGGGAGTGTGGTACGTGGGTGTCTTCAGCTCACACTGGAGGCTGAACAAGGCTGTGACCAAATCCCTGGCAGAAGCAACTGAGGACAGAAGGGAACCCATGCATCCTGGCTCACAGTTTGAGGGTCACAGTCTGTCCGTGGCAGGGCAGTTGGTGTGGCAGGAGTGTGCGAGGTGTCTGGCTCATGAGAGTCACAGTCAAGGAGTGACAAGAGGTGACTGATGGTTTTCAGCTGTATTTTCCTTTTGGTCAACCTGTAAGCTGGTGCTGCCCATGTTCAGGGTGGTCCGTCCCTGCTCAGTGGAACCTTCCTGGGAACATTCCCATGAAGACACTCAGGTGTGTTTTCTAGGTAAGGTTAAATGTCTGTGATTCACCATCATAGCTCACATCAATAACACACACTCTGTCTGTTTATTAGTTATCTGTTGTCTGTACATTTGTGCATGTGAAAGCTCGGCATTGATGTAAGCCTTCCTCACTTGCCCTTTCCTTCATTTTTGTGAGACAGGGTTTCTCATGGAACCTGAAGTCTGCTGATTCAGTTGTATTGACTGGCCAATGAGCTCCATGGATCCCCTCCTTTTGTGTCCGCTCCTCGTTTCTGGAATTTGCCACTATGTTTGCCTTTTCACTTGGTTCTGAACTTGGATTCTCATGGTTGCACTGTAAGCATGCCTTTACTGGCTTAGCCTGTCTCAGAGATCAGCATTTTTATCTTTTAGATCTTTTAGGAAATTTTATTTTATGTGTGAATGTTTTGCTTGCATACATGTGTGTGTCCATTATGTGTGCTTCGTACCCAAGGAGATCAAAAGAAGTGATCGAAGCTCCTGGAACTAGAGTTATGGATGGTTATGAATCTCCACGTGGGTTCTGGGAACTGAACTCAGGTCTTCTGAAAGAGCAACCATTGGTCTAAACTGCTGATCTATATCTCTCCAGCCCTCTGAGATCAGATCTTTTTATTATTGCTTTTAAAAAGTCATTTTTGTGTTTGCAATGTGATGTTGAATTTAAACTGCAGCCTATATCCCTGTATCTAGTACTTATGTGACACTATACTGGGACAGTGTGAACAAATATCTACTTACCCAAACACATCAAAGTAACAATTCTGTCTAAGTCCAGCTTGGCAAAATAATTAGTGTTTCTTCAGGCACAGGGATAGCTCAAAGACACTGTAACATCAAGAAGCCCACCCTAATTTTAGTGTAGACTCATTAAAACCTGAAATGATGTATGCCTTGTAGGCAGATGGATAGGTTGGAATCTCCTCCCCCAAAATGCTGTTCATGACTTCTGTAACCTTGGAAAAGGAGAAGCCTTTGAGAGTCTTGTAAGTTTCAGGGACTTTCTGAGACTTGTGAATTGTTCACTTCCTGGATCTTAAGAAGCCTCCCTCTGAGAATGGAAATGTTTTAATTCAGAGGATGATCATTGAAAACTGCCATATTATACATTATACTATTTTGAATTTTAACGTATGTATCTATCTGGCCATTGTTGCTATTTTAAAAAATTCTGTTGCAAACATTCAGTATTTTAGAACTCGCACATTCTTTCGAGTGTCTGCTTGGGAAATCTGCAGGGAACATTTTAGGATATTTGGTGTATTAAGAAGCCGAAGAGAAATTGGGCTTGGTGTTGCATAAAGAAAACCCCAACTTTCAGGAGGTGGAGGCAGTAGGATCATGAGCTTTAGTTCAGCCTCAGCAACATAGTGGGTTTGAGGTCAGCCTGGGCTATGTGAGACCCTACTTAAAAATAAAGCAGAATAAAAATAAATGAATAAATACAAGCTGGAGAGGCATGGTAAACTGCCATTTGGGTATTGTCTCACCCCACCAGGATGCTTGCATCTCCTCTGCTCAGCAGCCTAGAAAAACACAAACTCTGGCACTGTCTTGGGAAACAGCAAAGTGTGAGACTGTTGTTTTGCACTTTGTGTTTTTAGTCACATGAAAAAGTGATCATCCTTTCATGTGTCCTTGTTACTTTTCTGTAAGGTGCTTATTCATTCTTTTGTTAGTGCTTGCAGTCAAATCCCTGTCAGGAACTAGCTTAAGGAGAAAAAGCTTATTTTGGAGACTCTGTCCATCATAGTAGGAGGGGTAAGGAGGTATGGGTGATGTTGTCCGCAGATCAGGAAACTGAGTGGGGAGAAATGTAGGTACTCTGCTAACTGGCTCCTCCCCTCCTCTGCTTTTTCTGTTGTGTACACCAGCCTGTAGGGTGGCATCACCTGTGTCCAAGGCAGGACGTACCACAGTCAGTTAAAGCAATCTGGAAAGCCCTTCACAGGCGCTCTATGTGTGTCTTAAGATGATTCTAAACCCAGTCAGATGGACAATCAATATTATCCACTATCTTATGTTTTCTTTTATTCCTACCAACTATTTTAAGATGAAGAAATATTTTTAAGTGTATGTGTGCAGTTCCTGCAGGGGTTAGAAGAGGGCATTGCATTCCCTGGAGCTAGAGTTCCAGGGGGTTGTGAGCGGCCTTGTGGTTGCTGGAAACTGAACTCTAATCCAGTAGAGGCTTTTAACTACTGAGACATCTCTCTTCAGCCTCCTCGTATGTAAGCAATGCATTCTTTATAGACGAGGGCTCTGAAATCTTCATCAACTACATCTGTGTGAGTTGTTGTCTTGGGTTTGTCATTTGTGTTTTCACTTTGTTTATGGTGTCTCCATCCTAAAGGAGACCTAACAGTTTCTTAGAGTCAAATACCTCTATCTTTTCTCTTGTGGCTTCTGGGTCTATAGGAAGCCCCTTCTGTGAAATGTCTTTAAGAATGGAAGAGATGGCTCAGTTGGTAAAGTTTGCCTCGAAAGCATGAGGACGTGACTTTGATCCCCAGAACCCTTTTTTAAAGATCAGTTAAGTATGGTGCCAGGCATTTGTAATCCCAGGTCTGGGGAGGTAGAGACGGGTGGAGTACTGGGCCTCACAGGCCAGCTGCTCAAGACCAATAGGAGACCCTATCTCAAAAAACAAAGTGGACTGTGCCTGAGAAACAACACCTGATTGCATCATTTGGCTTCCATATGCATGTGCACACACACACACACACACACACACACACATGCATACACACACGTGCACCACACACACATATACATCTGCACATTCATGCACACACAAGTACACACAAATTAAAGGTATTTTATCCTAAAGACTCCAGAGAACTCCATCCATGTTTTCTCATATCGCAACTCTGCAGACACCAAGTAAGCCCTAGGTATTTTTACTAAATTAAAAAATAGAATTTTTAAATGATTTTTATCTTTTTATATGTAAAGTTTGGGTTCCTCTGGAGTTGGTTTGGTTGTGAAAGTGAGGGCGGCGATGAGGGTCTTTAGTGTTTGCTGTGTGTACTCGTTGTTGTCAACATCACGAATCCATCAAAGCAGCCTCATTGCTAACAGAACAGACTGCACGCGGTGGTGGGAATCTTGTTAATGATACCTGTCTCCTGCAAGTCCGAGGTTCCTTTCACACGTGGTCTGGGCTTTCTGATTAATTGGTCAGCGTGGCTGAGTCTCTACAATAAGCACTAATGAGCTAAGTCAGATTTGTTGTGTGGCACTAGGAAGCAGTATACTGGGCCATGCTGGCCGAGGGACCTTATTCTCCAGACTCCTGGGAAGGGAGGATCTTGGTAAGCTGACCAACAGCCTTGAATCCTCTACAGCTCAGACCGAGTCGCCCTGCTGTGCTGGGCGGACAAGGTCCTTACAGTGGAATGGGAGCCCCTTCCACACCATCTGCCCTGAAACTTTATGCTTTTTCTCTCAGCCATTTAATTCCCAGAAATAATGACTCTGAGACTAATTATTTATTAGTAAATTCCAAGGTCATAAACTTTGCCTTTTGTTCACTGACTTGCTCCTAACTTGTCCCCTTTATCCTAACCTGAGTTCAGCGACGGGACTGGTTTCCTCTCCTTGTCTTCTTATGTCTGTGTCCCCAGAGTTATTGGTGTGAATCTCTTTTTATTCTAGCCTGACTTCAGCCACCTGCTGGCTTATGTCCATCTTCTCTGTGTTCCGAGTGAATCTCTCACACTTCTATATCCCAGAATCCTCTCTCTTCCTGCCGGATGTCCCACCTCCTGTTTTCTTCCTCAGCTCATTGGCCATAAGCTGTTTTATTGACAGACAATGCTTATAAGATATTCTCTCTACACTGTCCCGAGCTATGAAGAGCCTTGGGTTTTCTGAGAATGTGGGTGTGTGTGTGTATTTTCTTGAGCTTCATAGCTTTAAGGGACCAGGAAACCTGTCTACTATGAGTCCCCCATCCTGCTAGTTTAAGGAGCAGGACTGCAAATGGGGATACGGACTGTAGCTATCTTCAGACACACCAGAAAAGGGCATCAGGTCACATTGTAGATGACTGTGAGCCATCATGTGGTTGCTAGGATTTGAACTCAGGACCTTTGGAAGCATAGTCAGTGCTCTTAACCACTGAGCCATCTTTCCAGCCTGGGAGAAGAATTTTAAATGCTATAGAATGAAGGCTGTACACAGAGGGGTGGAAGGAGCCCAAGGCCATCGACACTCCTTGGGGCCTTGTGCTAGTCAAAGAACTCTGAAGCTGTCTTAGAGGACTGACTAATACATCACAGGGCAGAGGTGCCCTGGTTGGGTGGGATTACGGTGTGAGGCAGGGACAGCGGGGGCATATCATGGAGGAAGCACCTGCCTCCGCACCAGGTTGAGTGCTAAGAACTTCAAAAGCCTGAGGTCCACATGAGAGAGACTCAGATGTCAGGTCTGAGCAGCACGGTCCTGAGGGAGAAGGATCTGCTGCTGACCACTCTGGCCTTTCCTCTGCAGGCCCATCTGGTCCAAGAACTGCCAGCTGTCTGACGTTCTGGACCGGTGGCTGGACGGCTGTGATCTGTAGGCACCCGAGTGGCCCTGCCTCACTTGCCAGCCTCGTCTTGGGACTGAGGATGCTCTCCTGTTTGCTGCTTCAATCCACCCAGTTACCTCACCACTGGCCAGCTCCAGGTGGAAAAGGACGGCAGTCCTCACTTCATCCAGGGGTGCAAGGTGCAGAATAAACCAGCTAATTACTCAGCCTGGGCCTGAAGCCTCTGCCTGTGTTATTCTATCAGGAGCAGTGCGGCCATGATCGTTCATTATTTACCACTTTGATGACTTACTGTTTCTGGTTCTCAAGGGAAGGGTGTGAGAGTGGGGGCGTCCCTAAAGCAGGATAAGGGGGAGGAGACGGAGTAGAAGCTGAGCGGAGCCACCGAAGTGGGAATGAGAGGCTGCGCAATGGCTTCTTCAAAGCCAGCTTGGCTGGACTTGGAGTCACCTAGGAGACACATGTCTGCATGTGCCTTTGTGGGGTTAGGGCTACTGTGCCTGTTCTGGGGCCCACCCTTCTCACATTTAAAGATGACACAAGTAATACACCTTTAGGTGAAGAATGCTGGCAATACTAACAAAGGAGGTTATGAAAACTACTCCCCCAACACACAGTAAGCAGGTTATCCTTGCTGCAGTTTGTATTGCTCTGCAGCCCATGTTGAGAAAGCCTGAGGACCATTAACCCTTGCGTGTGTCTCATTCCTGGCTTTGAGGATCCTTGTGCACATGCCCGTGGCCTTTTTTTCCACTTACGAGCATGAGCCACTATTAAATAGACAGCACTCTATCTTGCTTTTTCTGCTAATGATTTGTGGCCTAATATTTTCAGGTCTATATCAGGATCCTTCCTAGGTCCCATTAGATGAGCAAGCTTTAATGCCCATAATCCTGAATTGCTTAACCTACAGATAAATTAAGCAGGCTGAACAGATGGCGGCCACCTTAAAGGCGGGCCACATAAAGCAGTGAGTCGGAACTTCTGGAGCAAGCTTTCAGTCAAGCTCGGTGCTGATGGAGCGGCTCGGTCTCGTGCTTCCACATGAATCTCAAACACAGAACACGAGTTCCTGCTAACTGATGTCAGTAACTGTGGTCCCTGGGTTCAGAAGCAGCTTTTGGGATATCGAGGGAAACGTTATTATTGAGATTTGGACCTGGCATTGTTTCCACGGGTGGACTCAAGAGCAACAGTGTCTGATCCCAGCCCAAAGCTGGTGTAGACATTAGGGACGCCTGGAATTATCAGAACACTATCATCTCAGGAGGAAACCCAGCTGCCGCCTCCTTCCAGCCCATTACTTCCAAGGATGTTCATCGGTTCCCTAATGGGCTCTGTGTCAATAAGGATGTGAGGCTCAAGGGCAAAGCAAATGTTAGGTTATTGATGGGACCAGAGTTTCCCCACATCAACTCCTGGCTTGGTGCCCTCCAGCCGGCTGGTCACAGTGAACACTGATACCTCAGCCAGGTCCCTGCTCCCGCATCTATTGTCCATGCTGGGTGAAGAAATGTCACTCTCACAGAGCTATGTATGTCATTATGACTTCTAGTACCAGCAATTACTATAGAAATCCTGATTTCACACAAGGCACGTGACTCTTCCCTCAACCACATCTCCAAACTTCTGTAAACCTTAGATGCTAAATTTGAATTATAGCAGTCTAACAGGTGACAAAACAGCTCTGGAGAGGTGGCATAACTTGGCTTTAATCCGGTAAATAACAGGTCTGAGTTGGGTATCTCCTTAGATCCCACACCTCCATACACCCCTATTATTGAAAATCTCAATCTGGGGTTTCCATCCTGGCTTTGATTACTGAGTTCCCAGATAAAAGTCACACATGACACTTATAATAAGCCTTCATTAAGCAGATATCTATCTTCTATGCTATTAAAATCTATTTTCTATCGATAACCCCAAATTTTTACCATGTTTCATTTGGGCTGCTCGTAACTCCAGCTGCCAGGCCTCATGGCTATGCTTTCTTGATTCCTAACCCATAGCGTCTTTCTCCTCTCTCCATCTTTTTCCTCTCCTCATGGTCTTCTCTGACCCCAACCTAGAACACCAAGCTCTGCCTATCTCAATTCTGCCCAGCTATAAGCTGTAGGCATCTTTGTTTACCAGTCAGAAATAATATGGGGGCAAGGTCACTCGAGTCTACATGTAGGTAGACTCTCATCTCTGAGGAGCCAGACCTTAGGGGCCTGCACTTAGCAATACATAGCAACAGCCTGAACCTTAACACACCTCTCCCCCAAACCATGCAATTATATTGGTGTTAATTGTCTCCCCCCATCTCTCTCTCTCTCTGTGTGTGTGTGTGTGTATGTGTGTGTGTGCCCATGAGTGTTCATGTGAATGCACACGTGTGCGTGTGATTGTTCCTGAGGGTACACGTGTGTGCCTGTGCCTATGAGTTCATGTGTGTGCATGTAGAGGTTAGGGACAGCCTTGGATATCTATCTTTGAGGCACTGTTGTCTTTTTTTCAAGGGTTTCTCATTGGCTCAGAACTTGGCAAGTAGACTAGGCTGGATGGTCACTGAGCCTCAATTCCCAGGCAGAGCAGCTGGCATCAAAACACCATTTTGAAGCAAGATGTGATTTTTATCTTTAAGTTTCAAAAGTACTGTCAACAGCGCAGACTGTCATTTCTATGAGACACCCCGTTTATGTGTCTACATCTCAAAACTAAGGGCTTGCACAACTTGGAGGCATTTACAGCTGCAGTTTGTGCTGGTTTCTAGGAAGCTGCTTTTCTCTGACCTTGTCAGGTGCCAGCAAGGGGCTGCTGTGTTCACAGCGTGTGGCTCCCTGTGGGCAGTCTCCTCTCAGCCTGTTCAGCTTCCAAGAGAGAGTGAAGGCTTGTCTCACTCAGCCCTGGAAAACCAGGTGAGCCTGAGGTCCCTGCACGGAAGCTAGGCTCTGACTGGAGGCAACATGTTTCTAGTTGTTTCTTTTCATCGAATGTAGAGCAGTCTGCACTGAGATGTACAATGTTTCTTTGTATGAGATACTTTATGGAACCTATGTCAATAAATCTCTTACCAGGCCCTTGTGAAGCAAGCATTTGGAGTCCAGCATTTCCCGACCTGGGGAAGGGCATTTAATCTCTCTAAATATAGCTTCTACCTTCTGCAAGATGAGAATAATAACAACATCCCATTGGGTGTGAAGATTGATGAAGCACCACACTATGACCTCCAGACAAACTCCCAAGACATCCATCTCGTCACCTTGACTGGATTTAGAACCACCTAGAAGATATAGCTCTGGGCATGCCTGTGAGGGTGTTTGTAGGGAGGTTAACAGAAGGGAAGGGCTGCGCTTTCCCATGAACTGGAGTCTTGAACTAAATAAACAGGAAGGAAGCAGGAGCAGTCGAGCCCAGAGTTTCTTTCTCTATGGTTCCTGGTTCCTCAGGAAGTGAGGTGAGGGTCAGCAAGTGTTACTTCTGCCACCAAGAGAAGCTGTACCCTCAAGCCATGAGTCACAACAAACCTTGCAGCTGTACGCTGCTTTTAGTCACAGAAACCAGAAAGTAATTAGCAGAATGATGGGAAGAGAGACTTTAGAGACAGGACGAAAAAGGGACCTGTGTGCAGGCAAACTAGGCAGGACTATGGCTGGTGGGAGGGGTTGTTATGTGCCTGTGGCAGCAGCGATCTGAATGTCTCCCACCCCCGGACAAACTGGCAATGGCTTCTCTCCAAGAGCATGCACCAAGGGCACTGACCTGATGGATCAAGCCTTCTGGCATCTCACCTCCAGAACAGAAGAGTGTATTCCTGACTGCCAGTGGGCGCAGCAACAGAAGGCAGCACAGGCCCAATGCTGGTTCTCAGTGTCTTAAAACTGCCACTTAGTAGGCGCCTCTTGAAGTCAGACTCAAAATGCAGACTTGGTGACACAATCCTGCCACGGTTCTAAGACCTCCCCAGTGTCCTTGTGCTGAGAAATCTACCCCTAAAGCAAGGAGATGAGTCGTGGGGACTTCTGTTCTGCTATTGTGAATGCACAGTGCAGTGTTAAGAGCGGATTTTCCTGGAAGCAGGTTTGGGACAAAAGCAAGCCCTCCTTCACCTCCATGCATGTACACTGATCCTCCCTCCTCCTGAGCAAGAAGGGCCTAGGCAGGCTTGGGATTCCCTACCTAACAAATTCCTCTTCAGTGAAACACCACACCTCAAATGTTCTGTCACTGTAGAATAAGCAGGCTGAGCTGTTTTCAGAAGTGGGGAGGGAGGCTCTTAGTACTTGGAGGCTCTGAATGCAAAATGTCTCCATGCTTGGTCCTCAGCTGCCGTGCTGTTCTGGAAGTTGGTGGAAGCTTTAGGGAAGAGCTTAGTTTCTGGGATGTATGTTTCTGGGAGGGGGTGTCTTGGGAAGTTACAAATGGTCCCTTCCTGTCTACCCATCATGAGGTGGGTAGCCTCGGCCACATGTTCCACTATCGTCATGTTCAGCCTCATTGTGAGTCTGTAATCAATGGAGCCACGGACTATGGGCTGACATTCCTGAAAGCATGAGCCAAAATAATCCCCCCCCCTTAAATTATTTCTGTCTGATATTTGTCACAGTGACAGGACACGATGCTATGTCACAGCTGGGGAGCCCTGGGTTCAGAGTTCTAACAACTGAGTTCACACAGCTAGTGAGTCAGGAGAAGAACTAAAGATCAAGTCTCTGTCTGTCCCCTCCCCTTCCCTTTGTCCCCTCCCCTTCCCTTCCCCAGGGCCTCCCACAGTGCTGTGAAAAGAACAAGATTTCACCCTCCTAGGAAGGGGATTCATAGACTTGGAAAGTGACAAGAAAAGACTGTTCGAACCCAGTTTAATTAAGTTAATTTGTTAAGGACTTACTGTAGTGAGGGACACTTAAATTAGTACACTTTGTTTTCTTTAATTATTAATTTTTTTCTACTGAGTTGTAGAAGCTCATAATGAAGGACAAAATGGGTTTGGCGGTGGAAATCAGAACCTTTTCATCTATTTCTTTCTCCTCAGTAGAAGAACAGTCCACATCTGCCTCTTCTGCAACAGTTTAAGTTTGTTTCCAGTTGCAGCCCTCATCCCTGTTGGATTAGCAACACCCAAGTTAAGCAACTGAAGCGATGCCATGCCAGCGGTACAGAGCACATTGCTCTTGCAGAGGAGCTGAGCTTGGTTCCCAGCACCCACTGGTCAGTTCTTCTGACCTCCTGGCCTCCTGCACCACCACCACCACACTTTCCTGCTCAGATGGATTGCACCAGTAACACAATAAACCTTCCATCACTTCTGTCACAGCAAAGTAGAAGTGACTACAGTTGGGAACATGGCAGGGGAGTAGGGAAAAAAGAAATGCAGGCCTGAGGGTCAGAGGCCCTTAAGTAGAGAGGTCTCCAAGTAGATGCAGTGGAAGAAACCCTCACATGAGCAGCCTACCTGGCGAGAAGTTCAGGAAGTGACATTGGACCACTGTCACCCTCACCCTCACCCTGTCCTGGATAGAGCCTGTGCCTTCTTTCTACTTAGGTGACAATTTTGCGTTTTCATTTGTTTGTGTTTTACTTTTTGGCTTTTATGAGACTAGCCCTGGCTGTCCTGGAGCTAGCTCTGTAAACCAGGATGACCTTAAACTCACAGAGAGCCTCCTGTCTCTGCCTCCCAGTTGGTGGGACATCAGCCATGTAGCACGTGATTTTCCTTGCACTTAGGGATGGTGGTGCATGCCTGTAACCTTGCTGTGTTCTGTCTACTTGGAGTTTTCATAGTTTGATGGAAACAAATGAATAATCAAAGGAAACAAAGTACACCAACCCCAGCTTTCCTGCAATTCTGTGTAACAAACTCACCTAACTAAAGCACTCAGGACATTGGTGTACTCTTTTATGTCTCTTTTAAAGTAACTTAGTTCTACTTCCTGTTAAGGAACAGATACCAGACAGGGACAAGATCATCACAGCTCTAACTGAATTGGAGGCCAGTATGAATTTACAAATCTACGAGATGGGAAGCAGGAAGTATGACTCACTGAGAGAGTACTTGTCATTGTACACAAAGTTCCAAACCCAGGACCACACAAACAATCAAAGAGTTCCCTTGCCTTAAGTTGTATCTAATGTCTCAAAGTTCAGAGAAGCCTCTCTTGGACTTCTGGGATAGCAGAGTGCATCTGGCTTTGTAGAGTGGCAAAAAGGGCCAAGGTCTAGACTTTGAGCCACACTGTCAGATACAATTGCTGTCAGGCATCCAGGAACCCCTGCGGGCTCCAATAGGTGACTCAGTTGCATCTGGGGTACAGCTAGCAGAGAAGCAGCTTCCTGGCAACAGTAAGTCAGTTGATACACATATGTCATTTCCTTAATTCCAGCATACTGCTGGGTATCACCTCACCTTGTCCTTAAACATCTGGGTATTAAAAGAATTCCTTTATGGCTCAATGGCTGAAAGCACTGGCTGTTCTTTCAGAGGACCCAGGTTTGAGTCCCAGTACCCACTTGGTGGCACACAACCACCTGTAGCTCCAGTTCCTGGGTATCCAGTGCTCTCTTATGGCCTCCATGAACACTGCATGGTAAATGTCACTTTTATTTCCTCAAAGTGATAAGATGATACCCAAGCTGTGCAAATACATGGTTTGGGCTAATCCCAGAGCATTTCTTTCTCTGTTCTAACTATCTATAGACCTAGACCTAGAAGCTTCTAGCCTCCATACAATCTAATCTTCCAAATTGATTGATTCAATCTGGCTTGTCTTGGTTTCTGACTGAATTATTCTGTTTGGCCTCTGTCTTAGTCAGGGTTTGACTGCTGTGAACAGACACCATGACCAAGGCAAGTCTTATAGAAACAACATTTAATTGGGGCTGGCTTATAGATTCAGAGGTTCAGTCCATTATCATCAAGGTGGGATCATGGCAGTATCCAGGCAGGCATGGTGCAGGCAGAGCTGAAAGTTCTACGTCTTCATCCAAAGGCTGCTAGTGGAAGACTGACTTCCAGGCAACTGAGGTGAGAGTCTTAAGCCCACACCCACAATGACACACCTATTCCAGCAAGGCCACACCTCCAGATGGTGCCATTCACTGGTCCAAGAATATACAAACCATCACAGCCTCATACTAACTTTGGCAATATGTTCTAATCTTCTGGCTCCTTTTCATTCTCTGACTTGTTTTGTCTTCACCTGTGTCTAGCTTGTTCTCTCTGAAACTTGTCTCTGTAAAACTGTCCCGGCAAAACTGCCATGCACACATACACCACACACACACACACACACACACACACACACACACACACACACTATACATCACACACCCACCACATAACACAACACACATATACCACATATCACATACATACATCACCCACCATGCCACACCCACCCACAGATACACACATACCACATACCAAACCCACCACATACCATACACCCACCACCCATCACACACCACTCACCACCCACCACCTACCCAGACACATGCATACCACATACCATACACAGACCACACACAAAACACACATACCACACAACACCACACACACACACACAACACACACATCACACCATACCACATATACACACCACACACCATACATATACCACATACACCATGCACCACACCACACACATACACACCCACATACACCATGTACCACACACACACCACACCACCCACCACAACACACACACACACACACACACACACACACACACACACCACATTATACCCTTTTCTCTCTCCCTGCACTGCTCTTAAGTAGCTTCTCTTTCCTGTGCTGTCCTCATGAGAGTGGGTGTATCCTACCTCTGACTCATCCTGTCAAATCTTTCTCTGACTCATCACTTTGTCTGTCCCTCAATTAGATGTTATTTTCAAACATGGCTGCTTCCTTCTACAAACTAACCTTATCTCCACTGTTAGAAATGAAAGGTATATACTAAGGGCATGTCTGATCCAGCCAGATCATATATTTGGATGTGATCCCTTGCTAGAGCAGCCATGTTTCTGGATTAAAATTCTTCTCCATCTTCCCCCTTTCTGTTTAAGCTAAAAATTATACACAGTTTAACTGTTACAACAGAAACATTATCAGTCCCACAAATGTAACAGTCTTTGTCCTCATGAAGATCCGTTGGTACAATGATCCTTCTTAACTGCAGTCCTAACCATCCATCCTTTAGCAAATGTCCACTTCAGCATCAAGGTTTTCAAATCTGCCATCCTGATGCGCAATCTACAGGTCTCTGAAGTGTTCGAGGACCACCTATCTATCTAAAGCATCTAAATAGACAGATGTTGCTTGTTTCTCGCTACTTACTTTCTGCTTAACTTTGAAGACATATACAGGAGGCCAAATAAAGCTTAATTCTGCAATTAAACTAAATCAGCACCCAACATGACTACAAATTATATATAATAGGTGACTATTAACTTGCATTTCTTAATTGCCCTAAACAATTTATAATATTAACTTTCATAAGACTAGAACTTTACATTATATTTTTTAGTGAGTTATATGTATACAGTACCTTAAACAAGAGTTGGATCCTATATACAGTATATAATTATAGCAAATATAACCTTACATTTCTATCAACATACAAAAAATCTATGGCAATCTAAAATATTTGAGACTTGTTTTTTTTCTAGTCTAAAAGAAGGTACAATAATCCATCTTTCTTTTCCTACCAAGTATCCACCATTTTTGTTCTTACACCCCCTCTTCCTCTTTCTCTACCTAACATTAGATAGGAGAGACAGTAAGAGGGGGAAAGAGAGAGAGAGAGATCCTTAAATTAACCTCCTTTATTTTCTTTCCCCCCTGACCATGACTAATAACAACTTGCAACCAGCTCTCTGCAAACAATAAATATCCGTAGCCCACCAAAGGACCCAAACCACCCTCTGGGAATGAGTGCATTGTGTTCTGAAGATTGCTTCCCGCTGTTGGGGTCAAAGGCGTCTTTGGGAGACCCTAGGAAAGTTGGGTATGGGCAAGTCCTGGGAGAGCTGGTGGTTAACTTGCAGTCCAGGCTGTGTGGGCTAGGACAGTGAAGGGCTTAACTGAAGTCCTGGCTGAAGCAGGCTGCTTTGAAGTGGTCCTGGATGCAGTTTTTGAGGAAACAGCAGCGGAGGCAGTCTGTGAGGCTGGATCACCTCAGCTGCTTGCTTTGTCTTCACTGGTCAGTCTGGTCCTTTTGCTCTAAAAATGCACAAACTTTTAAAAGTAATATTGTAGGTGCATTTCTGCATTAATATAGCATATGTATGGAATGTACAGTATGCACACATCAGCTAATAATGAATCCCTGCTCTGTGCTTGAGCAGATGAAAGGCATTTGTCAATTTTTATGAGTCCATTTGGATTGCATAACCAAACTGTAAACCTCCAACCTTGCCATAAGAAATGAGGCAAGCTCATGAGGATTAAGTAGCCAAAAAAGATTTATTGCCTAGGGCAGAGACATTCATGTCTTATCCAGTCTCTGAGCTGTTTCCACGGAAGGGATCAGCATACTTGTTAACTGTTTTGTTGCCAGACCAGCCATGTTGCTGGATTAAAATTCTTCTCCTCTGCATGCAAGTGGTGCATAGATATCAATGCAGGCAGAACACTCATAATATTTTTTAAATGTTTTAAATTGTAGGTAGTGTCTTAATGTTCTTATTGTTCTGAAGAGACACCAGGACCACAGCAACTCTTAAAAAGAAAAACATTTAACTAGGGCTGGCTTACAGTTTCAGAGGTTTAGTCCATTATCATTATGGCGGGAAGCATGGCAGCATGCAGGCAGACATGGTACTGAAGAAGGAGTCGAGAGTTCTACATCTTGATCCACAGGCAGCAGAAGAGGACTGTCTTCCACACTGAGTGCAGCTTGAGCATAAGGGACCTCAAAGCCTGTCCCCACAGTGACATACCTCCTCCAACAAGGCCACAGCTCCTAACAGTGCCACTCCCCTTGGGCCAAGCATTCAAATTCATGAGTCTACCGGGGCCATTCCTATTCAAACCCCTCAATAGTAACAACAATGATATTGATGTTGATATGAGTATAACATGTGATCTTGAGCCAACTGCAAGCCTGATAAATGACGGTCTGCGGACAGCCATCTCCACCTGAACCAAGACAACTCATCTGTAACAGCACAGGCACAGGCAAGGGCACACACACGATCCCCACACTGCTCGGATAACATATATTAACAGCAGATTATGGAATCTCTTTCTAAAACTGTTGAACAGGGGAAGAGAGACATCAGGATCTGACACAGCTGGAGAAGCCAGCCATGAATACTAGCTACCGCTCTCAATTAGAATCTGGGGGCCTCAGCACTGGGCATCATTCAATGCTTTATGATTCTGAGGGAGATGAGACATGTATATGACTCAGATGGAGCTGGGTCTGAATGCTTTCGTCTCTCTTGTTGTTTTTATTTAGATCTATATTGGTATTTCTTTTCCCCTGTAGACCCTAACGGTCACAGTCTGCTTTGCTGCATTTGGACAGTCTAAAGTGCTTGTTAGAAAGCAACATGGTAGTCTCACGGGCACTTTCTCTCTTCACAGAAAGACCCAATTTCAGCTTTATGTGCTTTGGTTGAGGATGCTCAAGTCCATGTGGGCTCCAGGGTAAAGCAAGAACTGGGCTGAGCCTCTGAGTCTCCGCAGAGGTCAAAGGTCCTGGGCGGAGCAGACTCCTGCAGAACGTTCCCCCACGCTCTCCACACAGTAGCAAGGACCCTGCAAAGGAGTCAGAGATCCAGAGCCATCCTTTTAAATGCTTTCAATTTTAGGTAACTTTGGGCAGTGTCGGATTCCCTTCTAGAACATTCCAATTTGTCTCAGCAGTAAATTCTTGCCCCTTCCAGATGTGCTGCCATTTTAGTGTTGAATTTTGTTTTCTTCTGGAGTCATTGGCTTTGAGCGCTTAACGGCGCCAGCAAGGAAAATGGCCTGGTTCATCCCTTCATTATTTCTAAGTGAAATTCTGAAATAATATGCTGGTTTTAGTTAATCCCTTTGAAGGGAAAGTTTTCTTTACATGGATTAATATTAGATTGAAATCTGGCAGAGACGGATTTGGGGATGTACTCAGGATGGACGTGTATAAAATGAATGGGGTCAACGGACACTGTGTGAATCAGAAGAGTGAGCCACCTTCTGAGCCTTCCTCCCAAGCTAGCTCCCTGCGTCCCCTATCTGGATGACTCCAGATAGGGGACGCAGGGTCATACAATCAGCTGTAGAAGACATCAACAATGCCAGACAGCCCTGTGGCAAACCTCACTGTTCCCAAAAGAACCCACCAATGGCCTTGAGTTCCCCAGTGGCTTTTCAGTGTCCCTTTCAATGTTGTTACACAACGGCAGGCATTTGTTTTTATCTCTCAAGTCTGTAGGTCACTGGATCCGACCTGTGTTTAGCTGGAAATTGGGTTTGACTCTGCTCCAAGGAGCAAAGTTCATTCCACGGCAGAGGCAAGAAGGCCAGCCAATCACATACACACGTATTCAAGCCACTGTTCATGCTGCACCCACTGACAGCCCACTGCCCGGAGTCAACAACATGGCCAGATACAAAGCTGAGGAGAAGAAGCAGTTTACATGACAGAAGGACCAAGACAAGTAACATGGCCTATCCAGGGGTTGCACCCGATCGGTCCCACTCAAGCAACAAATGCTATTTCTCACAGTTCTGGAGATGGACACCAGGACACTGGTGTCTGTGGAAGCTTCCTGGCTTTCTGTGTCTTTATATGGCAGAGTGTGTGTGCTCACCTACCACAGTACACCCAAGAGAGAGACAGGGACAAGTGAGGGGAGAGAGAGGAGGGGAGAATTCATGTAGCAGAGTGTGTGTGCTCGCCCACCTGAGAGAGACAGGGACAAGAGAAAGGGGAGAGAGAATTCACATGGCAGGGGTTGTGTGCTCATTCTTTGAATGGGATTTTTTTTCTTGATTTCTTTTCAGATAATTCACCTCATTTAAAAGGAAAGAGTTTATCTTTTCAGCTCCACTGGGATATCAGCCATGGGCTTGTTACCTGGAGCCTTTATGGGGTGAAGGACATTTCAGAGATTTTCTTTAAATTATTTTTATTTTATTTTACATGTTAGGGTGTTTTGGTTGCATGCATGTAGTGCTTGAGGAAGCCAGAAGAGGGCGTCAGATCTCCTGGAACTAGAGTTACAGACTATTGTGAGATGCCATATGGGTGCTGGGAGTCAAGCCTAAGTGTTCGGGAGCGGACAGTGATCTTAATCTCGGAGCCATTAATTTATGCGGGACTTTGCTGAATACCTTTAGTCTCTGCTAGATTCCCCTGTGGTCTTGGCCCTTTGGTTAACACTAATTTTACCTCTTAAACTCTTGGTCGTGGGATGAGAAACACTTGATCAGGGAAAAGGTCTGTTTACTGTACAGTGCTGCTGGGTTTGCCTTGCTGGGATTTAGTTGTTGATTTTTGCATCTGGGTCAATCAGGGTTATCATCCTACAATTTTGTTTTATGTTTTTATAGCATCCTTCCCTGGCTTTGATATCAAAGCCATTTCCCTGATAACAGATATTTTCAGATTCTTTTGCAGGGGAATTTTAAGACTTTGGAAAATGTATTTGATCAGACCCAGCAACACAAGCACTGAGTTCTGGGCCTTTCCCTTCTCTCTCTCTCTCTCTCTCTCTCTCTCTCTCTCTCTCTCTCTCTCTCTCTCTCCTTGCTTTTTGTCAGTCCATTCAGACTTTCCATTTCTTTGATCTGTCTTGGCTGAGAACACACTTCTAGGGATTTATCCATTTTTTTTTCTTGGCTTTCTAATTTGTTATTGTGTACCTGGGTGTGATTTTGGGGGCCTGCTGCATATTCTGTCTACACTTGCGTTTCCTCACTTGTGAAATGAGGACATAGCCAAAGCCAGTAGTTTTGCATCATGCTGTTGCAGGAACTGAGTCTGAACCTCAGAGTGTTTAGTGCAGGGAACAATGAATCTGCTTGCTCGTGGTAGAAGCCGTTGTTCTAACTAGTGTAGACAGGGCTTTCAGAAATAAATGGCCCAGCTTAACCCACAAGAAAGATGTAGTCCTTGACCTCAGCATGGGGTGCTGGCCAGCCTTTTGCACAGAGATAGCCCTTAAGGGACCTCTTATCGTCCTAGGAACCAAGAGACAGGGTTAGTGGTGACACACTTGGGGATAGGTCTGCAAAATGTCAGAATATTTTATGGACTGGAGATCACCTACAAGTCTCAATAAAAGTTGTGAGAAGGCAGAGTGCAGGCTGGATCAGCCTAACTCGGGGAGGAGCTCAGAGGGTAAGAGAGTTGGGCTGGGGAGGTGGGTAAGAGCGCTTGCTGTGCAAGCATGAGAGCCCAAGCTCAGACCCCAGCTCCCACATAAATACCCTATAACAGCACATCTATAACCGCAATACAATGGGGGTTAAAGACAGGAGGCACATTGGGACTCACTAGCTGCTAGCCTAGCTCTGGGTTCTGTGACATACGCTGCCTCAAGAGAAAAAGGTGGAGAGGGATAGAGAAGGACACCTGGTGTTATCTCATACACCACACAAACACACACACACACATACATCACACTAACACACATATCACACATATGCACACACAATTCATGCATACCAGGCACACACACATACACACACACCACCACCATAAATGACACAGATACAAGTACACATTGGAAAAATGGGGTCTTTGAGAGATGAGTCACTGATTAAGAGGACTTGCTGCTCTTGCATAGGACCCAGGTTTTGAAAGACCCACAACGTGAGGACTCCCCCATGTTCGACTCAGGAGAGGCAACACCCCAAATCACGAGAAATGGTCTTGATTCAAACTACAAGAGGTTTATTCAGGAAAGACCAGTGCACTGGGGACGACTCATATCCCATGCAGGGGTAGAGGAGTCGACCACGAGCTCAGGGGTAAGGGGTTTATAAAGACAGAAAAACCACAAACACCTGGCATCCTGGAACAATGGGCTATTTTGGACACAGGTCTAGGGGCTTAAATAATTTTTTACTCTCTGTCAGGATCTTTTAGTTTGATTCTCAGCACTCGTATCAGGCAGCTTACACCTGCCTATAACTCCAGTTTCAGGGAATCTGGCACTTTTTTGGCCTCTATGGTCACCTGCATGTATGTGGTACACATGTAAAACAGTGGATGAACATCCATACGAATACAATAGTAATATTTAAATATTTCCTTTAAAGTCAAGTGGTGGCAGCAGATGGTATATTTTTTGGCAAGAGACATAACACCCTTGCTGCCACAGGGCATCAGGCATTTGTATTTGGCTAAATTTCAGAGTTCTTTGCAGGCTTGATGTGAGTTATCATGATAAATGCTCATGGCCCCTGGAATTGACGCTCCAGGAGCCGGGTGCACTGCTGCCTCAACAACCAGCTGCTGGGACCCCGGATCTCCCGAGGTCCGTGTGGCTCAGTCTCTCATGTGCACAGGCTCATGTGGGTGGCTTTGTCTATGTCATTCATTCCTAGGTATGTGTCACATTCTCTATCCTTAAACTGAGAGACACAGGCATATTGGAGCTGAGTCAGTACAGAAGAGGGGGGATGGCAAGCCTGAGGCGTCCTGGGTGTCCTCCAGGACTGTGAAGATGGCTCAAACAACAAAGTACATTTAGACCAGAGTTTAACTCCCAGAACCAAGTAAAAAGTGTGTGGCTGTGCACACTTGCAATCCCAGCGTGGAGGAGGCAGGCACAGGCAATGCTGGGGCTTGCTGGCCAGTCAGCCTGGTCTACCTGATAAGCTCCTGCCTAGTGAGAGACCCTGTCTGAGAAAACAAGGTGGAGGCTGGAGAGATTGCTCAGTGATTAGGAGCAGCCATTGACTTGAGATCAATTCCCAGAACCTATGTCCAGCAGTTCCCAAGAGCCTGTAACTATAGCTCCAGGGGATCTGACATCCTCTCCTATCCTCCACAGTAACTGTAACAATAACTACACACACACACACACACACACACACACACACACACACAATTTAAAAAGAAAACCCTATACATGTATGCACCTGAACACGTATGAACACACATGTGCATGCACACACAAACACATCAGGAAGATACCTGATGTTGACCTCTGGCCTTCCCACAGGCATGTACATGAACACACACACACATATATGCACACACAGAGGCACACACATGCATACACACACAGACACACACACACACCTGGAAATAATCTGTCCAATAAACACACTATGGCTAACACAATCTCTGAGATCAAAGCAACTCCTCAGCAGCCCCCAGCACACCTCCATGCCATTCTGCTCTGCCTCTTGGGCATGGGTGCTTGCCACCAGCCTGCCCTGGGATGTTGCCATACAGCTTCAGGCTCCTCTAGCCCTTCACCACCTCATTTGCATTCCTAACACAATTGCAAGGCATGATACACAGGGAGCCGTGGCTGAAAACTCCCAAGATTTATGCTAGCCCATAGTTCTGGAGGTTGGGGGCATTTTTAATACATCCTTACTGTCACCGAACAATTCAATACACCATTGTCTAGGCAACCGAATTCTGCTCAATTAGATTTTAAAACTAATATTGGAAAGAACTTTCCCCTTCCTCTCCAGTGATATTAGGTAAGGAAGACCTGATTGAGAGCAAAGCTTGCTGATGTTTCATGGAGCTTCAAGTCAGATTCTCTCTCTTGTAGCAGTTCCATGTCCTGCCTTTTGTGGTGTGTGTGCTGTGTGTGCCTGTGCCTGTGCTGTGTGTGTGTGTGCCTGTGCCTGTGTTGTGTGTGTGTGTGTGCCTGTGCTGTGGTGTGTGTGTATGTACATGTGCCTGTGTGTGTATGTGTGCAGGTGCATGCAGGTACATGTGTGTGTGTGTGTGCATGTGTGCACGTGTGTGTGTTCATCTGCGTGCATATGTGTGTTCATGTGCATGCCTATGGGAAGGCCAGAGGTCAACATCAAGCATCTTCCTCGGCTGCTTTCCTCCTCCTTACTTTTGAGACAGGGTCTCTCACTGAACTCAGAATTCAGGTTATCAGCCAGACAAGTGAATGAGCTTAGTTAGGGTCCTGTCTACCCTCTCTCACCCTCTGTACCTCCTCCTGGTTCTGGGGCTACAGGTATGTACCCTGTTCCCAGGTTTTTCATGAATGTTAGATATCTGAACTCAATTCCTCATGCTTGCCAGGCAGCAAATTTCTGAGCCATCTCTCAAGCCCACTGGACACTCCCTGAAACTGCTCATGGGAAGATGCCACAGCCACAGAGGGAAGGACCCACAGCCACAGTGGGAAGAGCCACGGACACAGAGGGAAGAGCCATGGCCACAGAGGGAAGATCCACAGCCACAGAGGGATGAGCCATGGCCACAGAGGGAAGAGCCATGGCCACTGTGGGAAGAGCCACAGCCACAGAGGGAAGAGCCACAGCCACAGTGGGAAGAGCCACAGCCCAGAGGGAAGAGCCACAGCCACAGAGGGAAGAGCCACAGCCACAGTGGGAAGAGCCACAGCCACAGTGGGAAGAGCCTACATCCATAGTAGGGCAGGTCCAGAGCCACAAAGAAGGGCCCACAGCCATAGTGGGATTGGGTATGAATTTTACAAAGGAAAATATTATTTCTTTCCCAACTGGTCTGGCTCTCAAATGTGAAAGCTCAGAAAGTCTATCTTCGAAATCCCAGAAGTTACTTGATGCTTGACATCACATAACCTGTGAGAAGGGGCTGAGAACAAGCCAGAAGGAAGTTGAGTCATTCTGGACATCTTGGAGGTTCTAGTCAGCCAGACACTCTCATCTCACTTCCAGAGGCTCCCACAGCAACAGACTAAGCACGAGCTTGGATGCTGGCTCTTACTGTGCAGTGTAGAGTTTGATGGCGTCCAGCTTCCCACAGGCAGGGGCACAGGCAGCCTCTGCCTCTACCCCTTTAGGGGTTAATTTGTTTGTAGCCCAGGGCTTGTTCTTGGGTCTACTCTTTGAGCCCTGTCATGAGCAGATTTCATGACTTAAATTTCAGGAGTTTTTAGTTCCTTTCCACACTCTTGGGGGCTCATTTAATCACCCCTGTGTGGTTAGAAAGTTGATTGTGGCTGAACTTCGGGTGGGAAAGAGAAGAGTCAGGTTGGCTCAGGTTGTGGGTGAGAGCTGGATCGAGATATTGTAATGACAACATTCACTCCTGACTGAGTTTTCCGCTCAACCTCCAGGCCCTGCCCTCATTAAATCTTTCCAACAATCCAGTGAGGAAAGCATTCGCGTGTCTCCCAGTTGGCTCAGTGGAGAGTGTGATCAGTGTGTTTTGTCTAATTGGTCTTAATTGGCCGAGTTTTTTTTTTTTTTTTTTTTTTTTTTTTTTTTTTTGTTCTGTCTTTATAACAGTGCTGAATAAGAACATTCGCTCGTGGCTGCATAAGGTGCTGAGGAAAAGTGACAGCTGAGGACTCAGCCCTAAGTAATACACTTACATCATCCCTTCAGGGCTCAGGGAACATTCTGGAAGAGGGAGCAGAAAGAATGTAAGAACTAGAATGCTGGGAGATGGGTTGTGAATGTCATAGTGATCGTGACCTTCCCTGGGTCTGTGTCAGATCGGGCCTGTCCACTGCTGGGGCTCAGGCAACTAACCAGTATTATGTACAAGTGTGAATATGTCCAAGATCTAACGTAATAAAAAATAAAACTTGTAAATGCAAAAGAAAGCATCCAATGCCTTTGCTCACACTTCTATCGTTGCTGATGGAGGGAGGAGAAGCTGAAGACCCAGCATGCTTCTGTGAGCATCCACAGTTCACTTCCCTGCTTCCAAAGGTTGTGTGTGTGGGAGATCATGTTACATGGCACAACCTCATGACTGTGATGCCGACCCTACAACCCTGCTCGAATCTCACTGGCTCCTGAAGCTCCTTGTCTCTACCCACACATCTCCATTTCTCACGCTCCAATCTCTGGCCATAAGAGAGACAGGGAGACAGTTGCACATTCTATAAAAGCCTGCTGTGGAGACTCAGGAAGCTGGAAAACAAAACCAGAATCTACAAGGATCACATGGACTCCTCATTTGACAGACTGGCTTTTGGCCCTCAAGGCAAAGCAGCCTTTTGGTGTGGCTTTTGGTACCTATGTTGTCAGTGGGTACCCCTGTACCTACTCTGCAGATGAAGAAACTGAAGAAGCTGCCTGAGGTTACAATAACAAGCCAGAGACACACAATCTGAGGTTACAATAACAAGCCAGAGACGCACAATCTGAGGTTACAATAACAAGCCAGAGACACACAATCTGAGGTTATAATAACAAGCCAGAGACGCACAATCTGAGGTTACAATAACAAGCCAGAGACACACAATCTGAGGTTACAATAACAAGCCAGAGACACACAATCTGAGGTTACAATAACAAGCCAGAGACACACAATCTGAGGTTACAATAACAAGCCAGAGACACACAATCTGAGGTTACAATAACAAGTCAGAGATGCACAATCTGAGGTTACAACAACAAGCTGGAGATGCACAATGTTTTTGCTTGGCTTGAGACTCTGTTTCACTTTCAGCCCAGACTGGCCTAAGATTTAAAAACTTACAGGTTGGTCTCAAACTCACAATGATCCTCCTGCCTCAGCCTCCATCCCATGTGCTGGGATTCCAGGTGAGCAGTGCTTTACTGGATTTAGATAAAAGATTTTAAAAACTTTCTTATGCACATGCATATGTGTGTGTGTGTGTGTGTGTGTGTGTGTGTGTGTGTGTGTGTGTGTGTGAGTACAGGTGCCACTGGGGCCAGAAGAGGGAGTCAGGTCCCTGGAGACAGAGTTGCAGGTGGATGTGAACTGTCTGAGGTGGGTGCTGGGAACTGGGCTCAGGTCTTCTGCAAGAGCAGCATGCACTCTTGACCACTGAGCCATCCTTCCAGTCTGAATCGTTTTTTTTTTTTTTTTTTTTTTTTGTTACTTGCATACTAACAGGAGCATCTCCTGTATAGACTGGGGACATGACCACTCCAAGGTACGCTTAAGGGGAAGGTTTGTATTGTAGATGCAAGGGAGAGAACAGCCAGAGGCATCTGGGAGAGTTCAGAGCAGACAGAGAATGTAGTAGACAGAACATGGCCAGAGGCTTGGACCTGAGAGGCAGAAAGAGGGACAGAGAAAGTGTGGACAGAGGAGACAGAGAGAGCATGAGAGAGAGAACTAAGAATGGTGAAGGAGAGAGAGAGAGAAAACAAAATAGCAGGCTTATAAGGAGAATGAGTAGTCAAGAGAGGGTAGCCTGTGAGCTGGGGAAGTTTAAGGAAGGGCAGGCCAGGACCAGCATGAGCTCTAAAATGTGTAGCAGGTACTTGTGTTACCGAGGGAGCCTGGAGGCCAGCATGTGCTTTGGTGTGCTTATAGGCAACGGCAGGTAAGCTTTTGTCCCTTCTGCCAGTGAACAGCTCCCTTTGGTAGAGAGGAACCCATGTCACAAGTCTCTGAGGAGTGCTGACTTTTGTCTAACTGCCAGAATTTGGTGAAGTGGGGTTTCCTTTGGCCCTGACATCTCCCAGCTCCTCCACTGGGAGGGGCATGTTGCGTACCTCCCCCACTCCCTTGGGAATGTTGAAGGGATGTTGTGTAGGTGTCCATAGCTGCCTGTTCATGATCGCCACCACCATACTCTGTCCAGATGGCAGCATCTCACAGGGCTCCTTCCCAGCCCGAGGCTCTTACATTCCTTCCATCCCCTGAGAACATTCTGGAGAGTGCCCTGAGCCTTGGAGAGCAGCTCTCTCTTGCTTGCTTGGCAACCCTGAGCCAGTGAAGGCGCCTCTGAGTACCTCTGTCTCAGTGTGGTTTTGGTTCAAACAGACATAAGTCGCAGGTTGAACATGGATGCGCTGCTCTCAAGACAAGGGACTTGTTTAATAGCAGTAATGAGAATTATCATTACAATAATGATAGCTATTATTATCAGTTAACACATTTATAAACCCCAGGAAAGCCCTGAGGGGAATGTCAGAACTTCCTCTCCTGGGTGATTTTCTGTAAAGATGATGGCAGGCTGGTGTCTCATCTCATTATACGAAGCCACGAAGCCACAAAGCCCAACCTTTTCTCTTTTTGTAAGTTTTGTCTGTTTAATCTGGGGAGGAACACCAGTGAACCATTCAGACCCTACTGCAGCAGGAATTCCAATACTTGACTTGCTCAGCCTGAGTCCTGCCTGATGCTCTATCCTCTGGCCTTTATAAAGTCCCTTGTGCCTTGAAAAGAGTGAGTAAGTCTCACCCACACAGTCCCAGGTTGGCCCAGGTCATCTAGACACAGGGAAAACTGACTTCCCACATGATAGCTGGAACCCAGGAACCAACCCAGGGTCTGGGGGATCCAGAACAGCTGATGACAGATGTCTAGAGCCTGACCTACTTCTCTGGATTCCAAGGGATACTTGTGCCAGCTCCCAGCATTTAGGTTTGATGTCCTAATTCTAGCCCAGAATCAACCAGAAGATTGTGAAAGCTGCATCCTAGACCTCCCAGGACCGCTGCCGCCTCCACCCGTGTAGCTCTGGGGAGAGGCCCTGAGAGTCTCCTGGGTTTTTACAGCTTCCTCATTGGGTTTGCTTCCTACCTGGGACTTAAGTTTTATTCACTTCCTGAGTCCTCTGGTCTTCCCTCCTCTCTCCAGAAGAGAGTGCTTCAAGTTGGAGGAACCAGCTATATAACACTGTATGTAAAAGGCAATTATCACTATAAGTCAAGATGCTGTAACTCTCGGGTTGATTATACCATGACAGCCAGCTCAGCCCACAGAGGCCAGCAGCACCAGTATTTTAAGACTCCTCCTGGGCAGGGACCAGCAGTCTGTGTGAATGTGGAGGTTGGCACACGAATGGTGTGCTGTCCTCACCACCAGGCTGTGTAGGAAGTTGGAATGCAGATATTCAGCTTGCAGGCTGTCCTGCTGGCTAGCCACGATCCCCCAAACTGTTGTCTCCCGATAAAGATTAGAGAACTCACCAGCTGAAGGTTTGACTTTGAGTCCCTCCCCTCCCCTCTGGTGACCTCATGGGCTTGGCTTCCTGTGTTCTCATGCTGGCCTTCAGCTTCACGGGTTGTATGTACTGAATCCAGGAACATGGGCTGACATGATCCTGTCACTTACACAGAAAGACGGACAGATGTTTCATTTGAAGATTTTCCCAGTGATCGTTGATCCATGGCCGAGTCCAGACCCACCTTCATTCTTGGACGGAGCAAATAAAACAGTGGTCATGTCCCATCCAAGGTCAAGGAAACAGAAGACCAATTACAAATGTTCCTATTAGGAGGGCCCACTTTGATGGGAAAGGGTGTAGGACTCCCTCCCCTTGTTCTGTGGGGAGCCAGTGTTCATCCCACCCTGGGACTTCCCCTCTGGTTTATTTGCAGTTACTTGAATAAAAAAAAGTAGCCTTTAAAAAATGTTTCTATTATACATTCTTCTTCTTTAAGATTCTAGGAGAGATGGCTATTAATCTGTCCATTGAATAGTTAGCAACCCTTTAAAGCTCAGTTTGGTTCTAGATCCCAAGTTGGTGCCATGGCCACAGAGTAGACCATACAGGGACCTGCATCCTCAAAGTCAGGAAATGTCACTGGAAAGTAACAAACACTGGTGGTGTGGCCAATAAAACAAAAACAACAACAAACAGCTCTCCGCCTCACCTGAGCTAGAGCTGGCCTTGTGGACCTAGAGTTGGCCTTGCTGGGTTCCTATAGTGTGGGAGGGAACCACCGTAACACTAGAGAAAAAAACAAATAGCATCCAACCTTGGGGCAGCTACTGCAGTACTGCAGGGGCCAGTGCAGAGCCCTGGGGAGAACCCTCAGTGGCTCCAACTAGTCCCCGCCTCTATCTGCCCCCTCACCCCATCGTGATTGACAGAAGCAGAACACCTCTGGTTGGGTCACTCACCAACCTCACACTGTGGGACCTCTTGGGTGGCTTTACATATTACTTCTCAGACCCCATCACCTGTTAGTATGGGGAGCAGGGGATTCAAAAGTCCTCCCCTTAGCTCTGTATCCAGCGCCTGCCCCCACCGAGAACCTGGGGTTCCCTGGGAGGACACGTAAGCTACTGCATCTCAGCAGCTCACTTGGGACTGTGCTTTTGGCTGCTCCATGGTTCAAAGCTAAAACTTTTCATTCCGACTGGTGATTTTCCTCTTGGCCAGAGCTGAGGTTTCTGTTTCTATAAGCAGAGCCCTGGTTGCTAAGAGACCGCTTCACTCTGCATCCTGGAGGCAGCCTAGGCAGCAAGGAGCCAAAGAGGCTTGAAGCTTCCACAAGAAGAGTAAAGTATGAAATCAAGAGAAAGCAAGACCCTACATTAATTGGAGAGTTACATAACAGCCAGACACAAAATGTCTTCCCGCCACTTGGCCAAGACCAGTAGGATGATATATTTGAAAGCAGTTATTAAAATAGGGGAGGAAGGGGGCGGAGCTGGGAGTCAAGCAGACAAATATAGCTGGCCCTTTTGATCTGGAGAGGAAACTTCTAATTACGCAGCTCTTCTGGGCTTCATCCATCAGATCTGTATCTTCATTAGCTTCTGGTCGTTAGCAGAACTTATTAAAACAATTAGCTCTGCAGAGAACTGCAGCCACCAGCATCTCTGACAGCTGCACCAGGAATTTAAACTTTTCATTAAAACAGAACAGAGACTTTGCAAATTGGTAAAAAAATAGATGAACGGGCAAGGAATCAGAGACGATTCACAAAGGGACCAGCAAGGGGGGGGGGCACTGGAAGGATTCAATAAACCATAAGGAAGACATTACTTATGCTTTAAAAAAGAATACACAGGACAGCAAGTGAATACGTGTCTAAACTGATATTTTTGGTACACTTATTGGAGGATGGAAGATCTTTCTAGAAAGAAATTTGCTCCAACCTGAAAAGTCTTAAACACACCCACACCTTTTGACTGAACTATCGTGCCACCTTCATTTACAAAGAGGTCCTCCAAATTATTGACAAAGGGAGAGAAATTTGAAGGAAAACCCCTCATAATAAGAAGATACTATCTAAATAAAATAAAATTCTTTATTATGTACTTATGCATTTTCTTATTTATGTAACGTGTGCATGTGTGTGTGGCACGTGCATGTGTACCTGTACATTTTTGCACATGCGCATATTTGTACTCGTATGTGTGGAGGTCAGAGGTCAGTGTCAACTATTCCACTATCTCTCTCCACCTTGTCTTCTGAGGCTGCATCTCTCACTGAACCCAGAGTTCAGGGATTGTCTAGACAGGCTTGGGGATTACCTGTCTCTGTACCCAGGGCTAGAGTTACAGACGTGGGCGACCGACCCTCCAGGCTTTTACATTAGTATGTGGGATCTGAACTCAGGTCTTCAGGGCTGTGCTGCAAGCTTTCCTCCAGCTGAGCCATGGACTCATCCCCTGGGAATCATTTACTACATGTACAAGTATTCTCAAGGTTACAGAAGGAAAGCAGCAGGCTAAAAAAACTGCAGACTGTTGTGGGTCTTCTCTGTAAAGATGAGAGAAGCATAATAAACACTGTAGGGAACACGTATGCTGGAGGCGCCCAAACTTTCTCAGTTTGTGGCATGTTCATTTTCTCAGTGATCCTCAGATGGAGCCCTTATCCTACCCTCCTTCCCCTGACACAGAACATAAACCTGGCACTTCGTTAGCTAGTTAATAGCAGGTCCGAGGGTATCCTACAGATGGTGTTCCAGCCCCTCTCATTATTGCGGCCACAAACCAAAACACAATGGAACACAAAAGAAGGTTCTGGAATTCACTGTTCCAGTGTTCTGCTGGAATATGCATTCCACTCTTTGTAGGAAGTGGTCTTATGCAAACTCTTTACCTGTTTGGTTCCTCTGTTTGCCCACACTGTAAATGGAAATGTGCCTAGGTCTTAGGATTCTTGTGCTCTGTGCCTTTGAGGAGAGCGCAGTTAAATCCCAGGGGACTGTAGGTAATCCAGGTTGGTTTGTTTGACTGATTGATTTTATAAATGTTACACACTGAACAGGCAATACTTTTTGTAAAAATATTTTCATATTGAAGGGAAAGAAACAGCTGGACCCCCTGGACAGTGTCTAGTGACCTGCTCTGCTCCACCCCCATCCCCCACATGTAGTGGTCACTTTATTGTTTACTTTCTTGCTGTCACTGCGGCTCAGTGGTCTCTGAGACACCACAGACGGCCACAGTCAGTGGAGATAGCTAGACCCTGTCCTTCCTTCCTCTGGCTCCTACATTCTTTCTTGTCCCTTTTCTATGAGCTTTGGAGGGGTGCGGCATGCACAGGCACAGAGATGCTGTGCTGCAGCAACAATCACTTATTCTTGCAATTTGGTCAGTTATGAGTCTCTGCGGCACCCTCCTATTAGAAAACACTTCCCTCGACTAAGGCAATAGCAGCGGTAATGTGAGATTACAAGCATAAGTGCCGAGGAGGGAATGTCCATTTAATAAGATATCATCATCAGCTTCTCCTTGAGGCCTGGGATTTCTGAACCACAAAGCTCTGCCCTGGCCTACAGTTCCAAGCTTGGGTTCCCGTCTCTGGAGCCTCAAATTGTTGCACTCTCACACTTCTGCTGCTGTTGCACCAGTGATCACACCTGGCCTGGCATGCCGATCTCCAGTGAAACAGAGGGTGGCAGCCAAGCAGGAGTCAGCCTGCCCTGACACACAGGTGGTTTCCCCTGTCTTTTCTGCGTTCAGCCTGAAGAAACATTTCAAAAGGCAGCGTTCCTCAGCTGTGTTCACAGATATTTGTTACACTGTTCTCTCTACTCTCAGATTTTTAAAAACAGTAGTTTTGGGCTGGGACTGTAGCTTAGTGGTTCAACACCCAGTGACATAAAAACAAACAAACCAACAAACAAACTTTCTAGACATGGTGGCACACTTATTTAATTAATTATTTAATTCCAGTATTCATGAGGCAAAGTCAGGTGGATCTCTGTGAGTTCAAGGCCAGCCTGGTCTACATAGTGAGTTCCAGGCCAGCTAGAGCAAAGTTACATAGTGCAACCCTTTCTGTCTCTCTGTCTCTGTCTCTCTGTCTCTGTCTCTGTCTGTCTCTCACATACACACTATACATAGTCACATACACACACACATACATATACATACATATGTTCCCCATTTCTGTGAAGAGTTCAGATACTCCTGTACCCACGAGTATCTGAATCCATTGATATTCAATTCTCTTTTATAAACTTGTACTGTGTTTACACAGAACCTTCCTAGCTCTCTTCCGTGTGTCATCGCCTCTGGACTGCTCCTTGTCTACTGTGATGTAAATATCGATAGGTAAGCAATCATTAAGCTGTATTGCTTAGGAAATAAAGACAAGGGGAAAAGGATACATTTCTTGGTAACATGTATGCTACTTTTCACATTTTTATGGCAAACACTTAACAAAGTAACTTAACGAAGTGTTTATTTTGGCTCATGGTTTCAGGTACAATCTCTTTTGGAGACTAAGGATGGCAGGAGCATGAGGCAGCTGGTCAAACGCTATGGCAGTCAGGACGCTGAGTGAGATGCATGCTGGTGCTCAGCTTGCTTTCCACCACAGCCCATGGCATGGTGCCGTCACCACCCACACTCAGGGTGGCTCTTGTCACCTCAACTATCCTAACCTAGGTAATCCCTCGCAGGCACTTGGTCTTAAAGTCCATCAATGTGACGATCAAGATTAGCCAGCACGTAGCATGCTCGCATACACGCATGCTTGTGTGTGTTCAGTAGGATATTATTTACAAAATACTTCCCATCTGTGTCTTGTTGGCTCCCAGGGATACAGACCACTGATTGCATTCAGAGTTTATCTGTCTGCATGTATGTTTTAAAGAGTTGGAAGAGAGAACACAGATGCATGAGAGCAGTGTTGTGGGAACAGACTGGAGACGTGTCTAAAGCCTATAGATGATGAAGAGGAGGAGGCAGAGGAAGAGGGAGAGGACCAGGGGCAGGGAATCAGTTTACAAGCACCTGACTTTCAGTGGTCATCGGCACTATTTACTGTTTTACACTGAGAATATATTCCTATGTGGCTTTGAAATGACAGCCATTTAAGGTGGTGTACTGGCTGGTTTTGTGTGTCAACTTGACACAAGCTGGAGTTATCACAGAGAAAGCAGCCTCGCTTGAGGAAATGCCTCCATGAGATCCAGCTGTAAGGCATTTTCTCAATTAGTGATCAAGGGTGGGAGGGTCCCTTGTGCGGGAAGCGGGTGCTGCCACATGGGCCAAGATGGCGCTCTGGCCCATTGCCAGGCCCCGTGAACCCCACATGTTTACTGCCTTGCCCGAGCATGCGCAGTGAAAAAGCATGCGTATTCCTCAAGATCCAGATCTGTCAGCCTATCGGTGACTTACCTGAGCTCGTGCCTGGAGCTTGTGTGATTTCTGATTGGATGAGGTGGTATAGAGCGAGATGAGGTCAGTTGCCCGAGTTAGGAGAATAGGCTTGCTGCAAGAAGGGCAGAGGAAGAAGAAGCTGCTGGGGGAGAGAGCTGTAAAAGAGAAAGCTGCAAGTAAAAGAAGAAGCTGTTGCGTGAACCCGACTTGGTGTCCTTGTTGTTCTTGTCTCCGCGGGCGGCAAGGACTGTAGAAACCTTGTAGGTGGTACCATCTCTGGGCTGGTAGTCTTGGGTCCTATAAGAAAGCAAGCTGAGCAAGCCAGGAGAAGCAAGCCAGTAAGAAACATCCCTGACTCTGCATCAGCTCCTGCCCCCAAGTTCCTGCCCTGTGTGAATTCCTGTCCTGACCTCCTTTGGTGATGAACAGCAATGTGGACGTGTAAGCTGAATAAATCCTTTCCTTCCTAACTTGCTTCTTGGTCATATCTGTACAAGAATAGAAACCCTGACAGGGAGGGTGAGTATGGGGGACTTTTGGGATAGCATTGGGAAATGTAAATGAGGAAAATACCTAATAAAAAAAAAGAAAAAAAAACCACAATAAAATATGTGCAAAACTATAAAAAAAAAGAAAGAAAGAAAGAAACCCTGACAAAGACAGGCAGTGAGGGTCATGAGCTAAGCTCAGGCAAGGGGCTTTAAATGAGACAAAAAAGATTTTATGGAGGGAGTGGTGTGATGGACATGGAGTAGAGGTGCTGTGGTAGATCAGGGTGAAGGTCTTCCTGGAGAAATGGATGAATGGGAGTGTAAGCAGAGGCCGATTTAAGCTAGATTTAATTTTTTTCATTTCCACCTCTACTGGCCAAACAAGTATCTACCCAAGGGTCTGAGGCTGCCCCCCAACCCCCGGTGCCGAGCCCCACAGACAGGAATGAGGTCACCCAGAGGCTGCTGGGAAATGGCTAAGGCAGGACGAGCCTGATGACTTGTTTCTGAAAGCAGTGAGTTGGAGGAGGAAGGAGGGCAGGGTGAGAGCATCCTCACCCAGCTCTGATCTGCTGCTGGGCCCAGGCTTGGGGACTGAGATGATATTATAATCTGCTAATTAAGCCAACTGTCTGAAAAGCAGGATTTTTTTTCTGATGTAGTCATCAGAAAGAGCACATAATGAGCACAAAACAAAGGAGCTTTATTTTTTCATTCACGCCTTAATCATCATTTGAAGCACCACGGCTGCTTGGTGTAATTACAGGCTCTTGCTACTGACTAAGGCTGCTTTCCAGGGGACTTGGAAGCCACTTCCCTGCTCAGCCAGAAAGCTGGCCCAGCTCTGTGAGAGGCTTTCTGAACGAGGAATACCTCTCTCAAGCCTAGGTTTACCTGGATGGCTTTGATCACTTGGCAATGTGCAGGTGTGAATAACCCAACTTCATTCCAATGAGTCCCCACTTGCCAGCTCCAGTAGCCTGGTGCAGTGGCTGGCTAAGCTGTGTGTCTTTCTCCAGTGCCTCCCCTTACCCAAGTATCTTTCCCTTATAGCCACCATGTTCCTTCCAAGTAAACTTCTTGTGTTCAAATCCTCTCAAACTCTGACCATCTGTGTAACTGCTCTTTGACCCTTTGAGACAACCTACAATCCCCTGCTCAGTACTCAGCCTTCAGGGCCTGGCTTTAGGTTGCCCCACTGGATTCATGTTCTTTGAAACTTTGGGAGTCTTAACAGGTAGAGAAGCAGGGAGTCAGAGGCCTTCTTGCTGTGTATCAACTATAACATGTTCTGATTTAATCTGTGGCTTTATTTTTAAAAAGGGTTCTGCTACCATGCTGCTGGGACTGAGTGGGCCCTAAACTAACTGCCCTCAAGTGGGATTCTAGTTTCAGTGAACTGTGTTTCTTGGGATTCTGGGCTGCACCATGGCCTCTCCAGAAAGCCTCATGGAAGATGTCTACTGGATTTGTCCTTTGGCCCCAATCAGCACAAAAGCTGCTTCCATATCCTGCTGCCTGAGTGAGGAATTCATTACTATATTTATGACCTCTAATGAGGTCTACATTTTGTCTGCTTCCTGTTGTATTCCTGGTTAACTGTGGTGTCTGTCATTCCCTCCATTTTACCTTGCCTATGCTCATGGGGCCAGACAACCAGGGCCTCTGACACTGTGAGCCAGGACAAACCTTCTCCCCTTTGAGTCACTCTCCCACCCAATATTTTGTCACAACAACAAAGATCTAACTATAGGGTGTTTTTGGACACGAGGGTGTTGATGGACATGAGGGTGTTGATGAACATGAAGGGTGTTGATGGACATGAAGGCAGATGGGTATCAGGTCTCTCTGAGGTCATGGAGCACTGCTTTCCCGATCATGGTTTTATCTTTTGCTAAGAAACCAAGTGGAGTGATAACCCAAGGCAGAGTTTCCATCCCCAGCCTCACCCTTGCCCGGAAGCCCTGAGATAAGCCTGCTTCTTATCACACCTTTAAAACCCTGTCTCCGAAGCCAGAGGCAACAGCTGTTCACAGATAGTGGTTGGTCTGACCAATGATTTTTCTTAGGAAGTACCAAAGTACTCACAATTTGCTCTTTGCCAGGCTTCAGCCACAAATCACGAGTCTGGAGACCCAGCATAGGCTTCATTTACCCAAAGGCCTGTGGGAGCTGATTGTCTGTCTACCCAGGGAACGGTTTCATCTGTGAGAATTGGCATTTATCATTGACACTACTCTGGACTATTTATTACAATTCCCATGCAGTCTGCACCCTGATACATGTCAGAATTAGAAAGGAATCAAATTATCTCATCAAAACAACTAGAAGAAATAGTGCACTCCCAAGGTTCTGAGGTTGGGAGAGCACCATTCAAGAAAGGGAGGACCCTCACTCGTCTCCAGTTCTCTGTCCACTGACAGCTCTGGGTCTCACACTGGCTCGTTTGCATTTCAAGCTGTAACAAAAGCATCTGGGAAATTAAGCTCAGTTGGTAAAGCTGTTGTTCAAGTCTGAGGATCCAAATCATATGCACAGAAGCCACGTTTAAAAGTTGGACTTGGTAGTGTGTACGTTTCTAATTGCAGCCCTGGGGAGATGGAGACAGGTAGATTCCTGGGGCTTTCTGGCCAGCCAGTCTTTGCAAACTGATGAGCTCCTGGTCAGTGACAACTCCCTGTCTTCAAAGCAGAGGTATATGGCATTTGAGGTTGATCTCCAGCCCCTCTGTACACATACACAAGTACCTACATGCAGGCACACACAGGCACACATGCACACACACATGTTTGCACAAATACATACATGTGCACACATGCATGCATACACAGGCTTGTATCCCTGCATGCATACACACAAACATGCACATGCATAGGCTTGCATGTATGTATAGACACATACAGTGACTTGCATGAACATACACACACAGGCTTGTATGCACACACACAAGCACACACAAGCACACACAAGCACACACAAGCACACACAAACACAAACTTGCATGCATGCTCATACATAGAGGCTTGTATGCACATACAAACACACACAGAGACTTGGATGCACATGCACACACATACAGAGTCTTGCATACATGCACATACACATACAAACACACACAGAGACTTGGATGCATATACACACACATGTACACAGAGTCTTGCATGCACACACACACACACAGGCTTGGATACACACAGAGGCTTACATGTACATACACATACAAGCACAAGCACACACACAGGCTTACATGTGTGCATGCACTCACACACAGCACACATTGAATGCATCTTTCCTTCAAGTAATTTCTCTGCAAGGCCATAAAACATGTTTACCAATCTAAGGTAATTCTGCCTCTTCTCATTTGAGTCTTTTTTATATAAACAGTCAATTAATTACACGTTTTTCTTTGGTCTCAATGATAACTCCCAAGGAGACTTGCTGCCCCCCCTCTTTCCCTCCCTCTCATCAGTGCTGAAGGAAGCACACACTTTATACTTTTATGATATGGCAATGAGGAAGGGCTGGGCCCTGCCAGCCTCTCAGAGCTGCTCCCAGCGCCCCCCCCCCCCATTGCTGCTTTCCCAGTACTGAGTCTGTTGACTGAGCTATGGCTGCCACTGCCTGCTGTGAGTGCAGGGGCTGCAGTGGTGTTCCTGATGTGGGCTATGTCCTTACGGCTGTCCCTGATCAGAAGGCCTCTGGGTTAGAGGTGTTGTGGTTTTTATCTGAAATGCACCCGTGTTCTGTGGAGAAAATGACTTATGAGAGACATTTAGTTTCAAATGAATGACTTTATTAAGAACAAGAAAGCAGATAGACACCACCATCAAACTGGGCCCTTACAATATCCAGCAGGAAGAGCTGGGGAAGGTGACATCTGGGGCTGGGGACATGGCTCAACTGGAAAAGTGTTTGCTGTGCAGGCAAGGGGACCTGTGTAATGAGCTGTTTCCCTCCTGGCCCTAAGTTTCCCAGAATAACAACTCAGGCTCAAAATATATTTACAAATAGCTAGGCCCTATAGCTAGGCTCTTTCCCTGACTACTTAATAATTTAAAATAACCCATTTATACTAATCTACACTCTGCCACATGGCTGGTTACCTCTGCTCAAGTACCAAGTGTCACATCTTCCTGAGCTACTCTTCCCACGCCTCTCTCTATCCCAGAATCCTTTATGCCTGGATGTTCTGCCTTCTACTCTACCCTTTCCTGTAATCCATAGTTTATTTTTTAATTGACCTGTGATGCTTCCATACAATACATAAGATATTCTCTCTATAATTCTCCCTTTTAGTCCAATAAAAACCTCTTTCCCTTACAAAAATAAACTATATACAATAATAACAATTATGAAAACTACTAGGTAAGATTTATATTCACAACTTCCAGTCTATATGTATTTGGAAACCTAGGAAAAAGTTTTCTATTATCAACCCCATCTTAATGAGAATAGAGTTCTGTACCTAAATACAGAACTCTGTCCTAACTTGAATTGCTAACCTAGACATTTTAGACCTAAAACATATTCTTAAATTCTAAACAACTTAAGCTTAATTGTGAGGCTGTAACTATCTAGTCATCAACCCCATCAGAGACTTGAGAAGGAATAAATATTACCTGAGTATGTAGGACTTGCCCGCAAGCAGCTTCCAAAACTACAGAAATGACCGACATAGTTGGCTGCCTGAACAGTCCCCAGAATTCTTCTAAGTTGTAAGAGCATCATCTTCAACTTTCTGGCCCAAAATATCTGACAGACCTTTTGTGAAACTGAAGAGCAAAAACTTATAATTTTGGGTCTTATAGCATTGTGGTATCTAAGTTCAAGAAATTCAGGGCTAAAGAATAGACCCAGGTGGGTCCAGGCACAGCCAAACCCACCCTGTAGCTAAGAATGTCCGGCCATAAAAGATAAAAAAGAGAATGCAGGAACTAGCCAGGGCTATCAGGACGGACCAAATGGCCATCTGGCAGGATGGCACCTCCCGGGCGGCACCTCCCTATAGCCCCCCATAAATCATACAGTGACCAGGTGTCCTGCTGGCCTCGAGAAGTCCCAAGCCCTTGTGCCTCCCTACACCTTAGCCTGCACGTATTACCCTGTTAATTTGTAATCACCCCGCCGACATTTAAATAAGCCAATCATGTGTAACTGCACAAATTCTTTCGGCTCCCCCCTTTTGGTTTGTGGTTTTTACCTTTATAAGCCTGTAAAAAGTTTGGGCTGGCTTGAGCGCTCCTTTGTTGTTTGTGTGTTTGTGTGCCATTAAAGCCTCGTGTAGTTACAGCAAGTAAGGTCTCAGCGTCCTACTGGGTGCGTGCCTCCCCGAGGAGGGACTCCCCGCGGGAGTCTTTCAAAACAGGAACGATGAAGGCCTCCTATACCTAGTTTCCTCCTGGATAAAGACCATTTAATAACTTGTATGTAACCCCCTTTTAAGGACAAGCATCCATCAACCATAGAACAACGAAAAGAAAAGAAAAGAAAAGAAAAGAAAAGAAAAGAAAAGAAAAGAAAAGAAAAGAAAAGAAAAGGAAAGAAAAGAAAACCCCTGTGGTGGTTTGAATATGCTTGACCCAGGGAGTGGCACTGATAGGAGGTATAGCCTTGTTCAAGAAGGTGTGGCCTTGTTGGAGGAAGTGTGTCACTGTTTGGGTGGGCCTTGAGGTCCTATGCTCAGGCTCTATCCTGTGCAGAAGAAAGCTTCCTCCTAGCCACCTGAAGGGACAGTCTTCTTCTGTTTGCCTTTGGATCAAGATGTAGAACTTCTCCAACACCATGCTTGCCTGGATGCTGCCATGCTTCCTACCATGATAATAATGGCCAGAACCTCTGAACCTGTAAGCCAGACCAATTAAATGTTGTCCCTTATAAGAGTTGCCTTGGTCATGATGTCTCTGGGCAGCAATAAAACCCAAACTAAGACACCTCGTACCCCATCTTTTGAGATTGGGGCATCGTTCTCCTAAAATTGCTTCCTGCTGATTTTGGATGTAGTATTTCTCTTTAGTGGCCCAGGAAAATTGGAAACATTGCTAAGTCTTAAGAAAGTCAGCTGCGAAAATACAAGCTTTAATGAAGTCTTGACTGGAACAGTCTGAAAGGTTGGACCAAGTGAGCTTCTTTACGGTTTTCCTGGAGGCCAGTTTTAATGAAACAGCATCTGAGGTTGTCCGAGGCTGGATTGAGCAGTATGTTGGAATAAATATGTTTTAGTATCTCAGCATCCTGGAGGGTCACTCTTGTTAAGGCCACCTCCATTCCATTGGCATCTGATCCTTTTGTTCTGTAAACATATATACTCTCAGAAGTAATATACATTACTGGAATGACATGTGTGAATGCGTAAGGTGAACAGGTCAGTTAAAGGTAACTCTTTGCTTTTGTTGGAGTAGGTAAAAGACATCTGTCTTACTTTATAAACTATTTTTCATTATATAACAAAACTGCAATATAAATCTCCATTTATGCCATATGAAAAGATGGCGTGGCAAGTCCTGAGGGGTCTGTCACCGACAAGATTTATTATCTATGTGTTTATTTTATTACAAGATTTATTATCGAAGTCTCAGACGGTCTTATAGCTGTGCCCATGTAGAGGGATCGGCATATGCCTTACCTACCTTGTTGGTTTTCCTGATTTCTTTTTTCTTGTCTGAAGCTAAGATCTTCATACATTGTCCTCCTGTCAAATCCAATTTCCAATACATGGAATACATTGCTTTTCTTTTCATTTGGAAAGAAATGCAAAATCTTTCCTCCAACCTAACATATTTCCTTTCGTCCATTCTGAGGTTATTACACATATATGCTGATCGAATTCATCCGTTTTCTAAATTTCAGTGTATTTTAGCAGCTACACTGTCTCTTTGACATTTAAAAAAATTAAATAATTCATTATTCAATCTATCTTTGAGAGATTTCATACCCCACTCTGTTCTATTAGCATTTGCTTTAAAGTTCTGCTAGATCTCTCCATAACTGCTTGTCCGGTAAGACTGTAAGATATAACAGTAACGCGTTCTATGTCATAATGACCAGAAAGTTGTTGCATTCTGCTGGGTACATACGCTTAAGCCTCATCAGCTTTAATTTGCCAGGGCATCTCCAAGATAACCATCCTCTCTAATTAGTGTGCAGCCTCAGAATTATCTTTTTCAAAATTCAAAGCAAAACCCCATTGGAATTCTGCAGGGGCATCAACTGTATGATGCATCAATGTGTGTACAAACTTTATTTCTCCAAACTCTACAAAATGAAACACAGAACCTATTAAATGGCATTGCCCTAAGTTAACATCAATAAGCACAACCTGGATTCTAAACTCAATACATTGTATCTATATGGGTTGCTGCTAAAATTCCTCATGCCTGTGTGGAATTTTCTTATCTGGGACTATCTCTTTTGATGTTCTTGTTAAGTTCCAGATTGGATTCCTCTGCGGGTTCCCTATTTTGATTCAAAGACTCTTTCAACCTCTGTTCTATGACCTCTAATCTAAAATCTAATTTTTCAGTCTCTTCTTAGTCTCTAAGTTTGCCTTATTCTGACCTCTACTAGAGAGGAAATACAAAATTATAATTGCCAGTGAAAAAAACAAGCATTCATATGCTGATAAGAGAAGCGAGGCCATAAGAATCCATGTCCATGTGTCATTCTGTTTTCCTCCATTTTCAACACAGAAAGTAATTTTTTTCAATCTCCAATTCCCTCTCCAAGGACTTCACTTTCCTATTTTCAAACTGAATATTTCTTCCCATAAACTTTTATAGCCAGATTTCCTTCTCTTTTATTGTTTTCCAAACTCAAAAGCTTGTGGCTTTCAGTTTGTACCTCATGCTGCCATTAACCTAGCCCCAGCCACTCTCTGCTGAGTTTTGAAGGCCCAGCCTTCCACCATGAACAACCATACAGGAAGGGGCAGTCCTTTGTCAGCTTTTCAGTGGTATCTGCTAGCAGCCCAATGCAGTGCCTGGCCCAGGGAACGGAAGTACCCTCCCTGCCTTGCTGCAAGTGCTTGGATTTTCCTGAGAGATTGCTGCAAAGCACCAGTCTCTGCATTAACTGTCCATAGACCCCTGTTCTTCCCAGTGGCAGCCTCATAATAAGTAAGGCTCCCTTAACAAATAAACAAACAAAAAAGCTGAGTTCCGCACTGCCTCTCTGTGGTTTCCTGCTCTCTGTAACTCTTTGGCTATTAAAACCTCCTTCCCAGCTGCGTTCCTAAACTCATTACAGGCCACAGTTATTCTGGGTTGCTTTTTGCCTTGGGGCATGCCTGAGGCTCTGGTCTTCGTTCTCCTCTCTTTTAAACAGACCAGACCTCTTGTCCTGCAAGCAAATTGTGCCAGGCTCCAGTTCCCCATTCTATCTGCCATTTACCAGCCTCTACTTTGTCAAATGCTTGGATCACCACCATGGTGGTTCTTAAAGGGGTCTGTGGCTGGCTTTTTGGTCTGGCTCCTGTGTCCGAACTTCTGGCTAAAGCCGGAATCTAGTGTCCTAATCTAGGATTGCATGCCCTGTGTTGGGCGCCATTTGTAACAGGCTGTTTTCCTTGCCCCAAGTTCCCTGGAATAACAACTCATATTCAAAATATATTTACAAATACGTAGGCCATATAGCTAGGCTCTTTCTCTGCTTAGCTAATAATTTAAAGTAACCCATTTATACTAATCTACATTCTGCCACATGGCTGGTTACCTCTGCTCAGGTACCAAGTTGTCCTCCTCACATCTCCCCTGGTGGCTCTCCCCATGTCTCTCTCTATCCCAGAATCCTTTCTGCCTTTGGGATCTCCCACCTTCTATTCTGCCCTTTCCTATAGGCCATAGGTTTGTTTTTGTTTTTGTTTTTGTTTTAACTGACAGGTAATGCATTCAAACAGCACACAAGACATTCTCTCTACAGACCTGAGTTCTATTCTCAGGACCTGCAAAAGAGCTAGTGGTGGTGGTTGTCACCAATAATCCAAGAATATCCTGGAGGTTTGTGAGTTAGCTAGTGCAGCCTATTCAGTGAGCTGAAGATTCAGAGAGAAACCCTGTCTCACGGTGTAAGATGAAGGGCGACGCTGGACATTGAACTCTTGACCCCACTTGAATGTACATAGTTCACAGTGAGCCTCAGGATTCTCCCTGTACCCTGAAGCCAGGGGACATACTCAGACTGTCTCAATTCCTAGAGTGGAGTGGGAGTTGGTCATCTAATTGGGCAGTCTTATCTGCTGATCAAGCTGTGAAGTCCCTGGGAAACTCTCTTGGTTACTCCAGTACAGCATCAACTGTACCTGCCCTTAATGCACAGTACATGATTCCATTCAGTGAATGAGGCTGCCAGGTAGTTCTGCCCCAGCTGCCCCTCAGCTGCCTCCCCAGCTGCCTCCCAGCTGCCCCTCAGCTGCTTCCCTAGCTGCCTCCCAGCTGCCCCTCAGCTGCTTCTCCAGCTGCCTCCCAGCTGCCCCTCAGCTGCTTCCCCAGCTGCCTCCCAGCTGCCCCTCAGCTGCCCCTCAGCTGCCCCTCAGCTGCCCCTCAGCTGCCTCCCAGCTGCCCTTCAGCTGCCCCTCAGCTGCCTCCCAGCTGCATTGCAAGGGGCATTTACTAACAAGCTCTTCTGATCCTGCAGGTTTTGCATCTCAGTACTTAGAATTGCCTTTAGGCTGTTGACACAAACAAAACCCAATAAAATGACCACCCTGGAGGAATTTTGAAATCAGGGCTCAGTCTCAAATTTGTCACAGTTATTTTCCACCCAGCCTGAGAACTACAGGGCAGCTCAGAATCCCATTTACACATAGCTAGTAAACAACTTCCAATAAGGGAGTAAAGGACGGTCCCAGGCCCTGAGTCAGTGGGCAGAAGGGAGTAAACAAGGCTATCACCCACAGCTGGGGAAGGAGTGTCTCCTCCGCCATGAGCTGACGCTGAGCCAGAGAAGGGGTGGGAGACAACACACATGGAAATGAGATCCTGATGAACAAGATAATCACATATACTAACTAATTCATAATATTAGATCGTTATTGAGAAATTTGAGGTACGATAATGGCATTATGACTATGCTCAAAGAATGACACACACTTTGTGACTTATGGAGTCATAACCGTCCTGGAATTTTCTGTAAAATAGAAACGGATGTGGGTGATGGTGAGGAAGACTTCTAACATCGCTTTCTCTTCTTTTGTAAATGTTAGGAATTTTCCATAGTGGAGCATTAAGTAGAACAATAAAATATCCATAAACTATCTCAGCTAGCTGGCTGCTGTGGCTCCTTCTGTTTTTTTTAGTCAGCTTCAAAATGTTATCACACAGGTCAGGAAGACCATCAATCTCGTCTCCCCAAAACAGAGAGGCGCCACTAAGGAACGCTTATGAGGTGACTCCTACAGATCGTGTGGCATGATGAAGGGCTAACAGACTTCAGGAGACCCAACGTCTCCAAAGGTAGCCCCATTCTGGGGTTGGAAATTTGACCTTCTCCTGTGGATATTCAGGTTAAGGGCATGGCTTGTGTCCATGGTCCAGAGTGGTCTCATGAGAGTACCCAATTCTCAGTACCCAATGAGAATTTGATTGATCCGAAAATTGATTGGCTAATCAGCTGATGGTCCCCAGCTAGTTATTGAGAGGCTTGCTTGAGACCCACAAATAGTTTGATGCTCGGCAAGTTCTCTAGAAGTCCATCTCTTCCCTGTGACATGCCCCCAGCCCACACACACACACTCACACCAGAAAGGCAGATCTGTCAAGAATTTGAGGCCATCTTGGACTACAAAATGAGTGTGTTTGATGCCAGCTGGGGCTACAGAATAAAACAAACCAGAGTTGAGGATGTACTTAGTTGGTGGTGCACTTTCCTGGCATGCATGCAGCCCTAGGTTCAGTCTCCAGCACTGAGTGAAACTGGGTGAGGGAGCTCACAGCTATAAACTCAGCACTCAGAAGGTGGAGGTAGGAGGGTCAAAAGTTCAAAGTCTTCCTCAGCTCCACGGTGAAAGAAAATGAGGACATGGCCGCTCAAAGGCAAGGCTGAGGAGAAGGGTTTAATTGTGGATATGAAGGAACACAGCCAGAGGCATCGGGAAGGGTCTAGACTGAATCGAGCCATTAGAGGAGGGGGAGAAGGGAGGGCAGAGCAAGAGAGAAAGAGAAGAGAGAGGGAAGAGAGCCAGGATGGCAAAGGGGCCAACACTAGCCAACCAGGAACCAAGGGAGTGCACAGCGGAACTGGCAGGTTTATGTAGGAGAGAGAGACTGGGGAAAGGGCAGCCCAACTCTGAGTTGGAAACGTTTAGTAGACGTGAGAGGAGCCACAGGTACTGAGAGAGACTTGATGTTTTTGTTTTGTTTTGTTTTGTTTTGTTTTGTTTTGTTTTTGAGATATCCCAGCAAGAGAACACAAGGCCCTTGATTGAGGGAGGAACATCAGGGCCTTGTCCCAGAGATCACAAAGGAAGGACCAGGCTGCCAGGAATCTCAGATATGTACCGTGACTCCATCCCGAAGAATCCAGGAACCCTTGCTCCAGAGAAGTCTGGGAGGTATAATGTGTGGCTGTAACACGGGAAGGAAAGCTGAGGGGCAGTACCAGGACAGAGGAGGGCTGTGTCTGTCTGTCTGTCTGTCTGTTCCTATGAAGGCTTTTCTCAGCCCTCCAAGTGAAACATCCAGAAGGAAAGGTAACAATGGACTCAAGTAAGTAAATATTACAAGCGTAACAGTGGAATCAAGTAAACACGTACTACAAACGTCACTCTGCTTTTGATATTTATTTGACATTTCATATTGGATTTTAAAATTTTTCCTCTGTGTGTGTATGTTGACGTGTGTATATGTGTAGGTATGTGTGTGTTTCTATGTTGGTATATGTTTGTATGTATGCAGGTACATGTGTGTATATGTTGATGTGTGTTTGTAGGTATGTAGGTGCATGTGTGTGTGTTTGTATGTGTGCAGCTTCATGTGTGTGTGCGCGTGCATGTGTGTGTGTCTATGCATGTGTGTGTGTATGTGTGTGTGTGCAGGCCAGAGGACAGTCTTGGTTGTTTCTCCAGCACTATCCTTACTTTCTTGGGACAGTGTCTGTCATGGGCCTAAAGCTCCCCCGAGTAGGCAGGCTCTGCTGGGTGGCAGGGAGCTCCAGAGATCCACTGGCTTGTCTCTACCTCTCCAATGCTGGGATTGCAAGTGTTTACATAGGTTCTGGGCATTTACTTGAGACCTAACGCTTGCATAGTAAACACAATCCTGGTGGAGCCATCTCCCCAGCTTTCACATTTGAACCTTAGCATCAATGACACTCTTGCCACCTAGTCAACAATGTGTTTTATCTATAAACGATTGTGGGCATTTTGCTTTGAAATTGTTTAGGAAAATTGATTTTCCAGAAGAGAACAAAACCATCAATGGTGGTTTTCTGTACCCCTAGAAAGCCATGGTGTCCCACCTGGTCTACTTTGAGATGCACGGATTGAAGCTGGAATGACAGAGCTGATAGCATGAGGGACTGACAGATGCCACCAGGGACTGAGTCAAGACTTCTTAGCTGTAAAGGTTTCCTCTCTTACCTTCAGGGTCAGAGCAGACAGGAGGAGCCCATGTGTGGCAGGGGATGGCTGGGCATCGGCCCTTCTCAGAGGAGCACAGAGACAGAGCAGTGAGCAACTGTCATCTCTAGTGGTTTTCACACTATCTATCATGCAGCTCCTTGTTGTACAGATTCACTCTCTTTCCAAAGCAATGAAAGTTTTCCTTTGTAATCGTCAAGCCTCTACATGCAAAGTGTTTAGTATTCTTGGGAAAGCCTGGTGAAAGACATCTTTGATAAAGTGGCAATCACTAGGCACTCAGCTTGTGCCTCGGGATCATTTATCACCTTACAATCAATGGGATTGATTTCATCTCTGAGCATTGTGACTCAGAGTGTTCCAGAGGCAACAGTTGCATTACTAAGTGTGACCAAGTTATTACTGTGAGAGGTGACAGATGGAATCTTGACAAGAATGGGGTTCAAGAACATCATGATCCCTGGATTCTTTCTGACCAGCCTCAAGACTGATGGAAAACAGCTCAAACCCCAAATTTACTGTCGTGTCTGTATCTCTCTTCTTGGAACTTAAGAACAGCCTTATTGACATTCTAATGGCCCAGTCACACTTTGTAGAAAGTGTGTATCTTCAGTTAAGATGACCAAGTATACTTTCTTGTCCCCACAAAACCTCTAGAAAGTGAGAAAAGTAAATCTTAAGCAAATCCATTGAAGTTCTGAGAAAAACCCAAAAGTCAGAAAGCAAATGGGACTAGGATGAGAATGCTAAAGCCCAGATCATGTAAGAGAGGGCTCTCAGAAAGGATGGTGCACAGTTAGAGGAACTCCATGTTTGAAGAAGCAGCTCTGGATGGGAAATGACGAAGGGAACATCCTTCCTTCTTATGCTAGGAGGGTGACAGTGCAGGGATGTGGATGCTAAGAAACACAAGTGTCCTTTGCAGTTGCTGATCCAGTAACAAGTTGTCGCCCATACTACCACAGACATGGAAATTCCTCACTACACAACCTCATCACCAATTATGGGCTGTGGTAAGGCAGACAGGCTTTCAGAACAAACTCAAATAAAACATGAACACTAAATCTCAATTTACAAAATATCTGGGGAAAAAATCTAGATTGTATGAATAAGACTTGTAAAACAGAGGAACAAACATCTAAGGAAGCCCAGACAACCAAACTGAATGTCACATGAAGATAGGAGAATTGGGGGCTGGAGAGGTGACTCAGTGGTTAAGAGCACTGACTGCTCTTCCAGGGAACCCGGGTTCAATTCCCAGCAACCATATGGCAGCTCAGAACTTTCTATAACTCCAGTTCCAGGGCATCCGACTCCCTCACACAGACATACATGCAGTCAAAACACCAATGTACATTTTTTTTTAATTGAAACATTTGTATCAAGCCTGTGGAGGTTTGAATGAGAATGGACCCCATAGGCTCATATGTTTGAATGTTTGGTCTTTAGTTAGAGGAGCTCTTTGGAAAGGATTAACAAGAGTAGCTTTGTTGGAGTAGGTGTGTTACTGGGGATAGGCTGTAAGGGTTCAGAAGCTCATTCCAGGCTCAATGTCTCTCCCAGTCTACAACTTGTGGATGAGGTGTTCGCTCTCAGCTACTTCTCCAGCAACATGCCTGACTTCTGTCACTCTCCCTGCCATGATGATGATCCACTGATCCACTGTAACTGTAAACAAGCCTCCAATTAAATGCTTTTCCTTGGCCATGGTGTTTCATGACAACCATAGAACAGTAATGAAGACAAAAATCAGTACCAGGAGTGGGGTGTTACTGTGACAGGTCTGACTATTCTACTTGTGGGTGGAATGTAGACACTGGGACTTTGTATTTAGGGAGTATTTGAATGTTATAAGTGGGACTTAATGGGCCATCCTAGTAGGAGCCTGGAAGATAGTAATGCTGAGAGTAATGTGGACTGTGCAGGCTGCTCAGCTCAAAGGGTTTCAGAAGGAAATATTATTAATATTTGCAGCTGGACTGCAGACCATTCTTGTAATATTTTGGCAAAGAATCTGGCTGCTTTTTGCTCTTCTAAAAATCTTCCTGAGGCTAAATTGAAGAGTTTTGAACTAATAATTGCCAGAGATTTCAAGACAGCCTTGTATTGATTGTGTCACATGGTTATTAGTGATCATTCTTACACAGACCTATAATGAAAAGAAGCAAATGGGGCAAAAGAAATATAAAATGCAGTCTGAGAAGAAAAGAAATTCCAGGAAATATAATGTTGTAGCCAAGACTTGTGCTCAAGGAAAGGAGAAGTTTACAGAGAAGTCTGATGATGCAAAATGAGATAAAAGGGAAGTAACCCCAGAGCAAGGCCATACTTGCCAAGGCCTGAGGGATTTCTCAGGCTTAAACAATAGTGGAAAGCTTATTGTAAATATAACTCAGAGGCGGGAGGAGCAGACATTAGTCCAAGCAGGCAGAAGAACTTGGCAGCTTGAGCAACCGTGTTTCTAGATTTAGAGTCAAGAAGAATATAGGTAAGGAGATGTACAATCATCCTCCAAAGCTCAGGAAAGCCCTTGGGTCCAGGTAAGTATCAGATGAGCGTCTACATGGAGGCCTGGAGAGGCCATTTTGTGAAGTTGTGAAGGTGAAGCCTGGATTGTGCTGGAGATCCCCAAGAAGTTAGAGATGCCAGAGTCATGGGATGGAGATTCCTAAGATGTTAGAGATGCCAGAGTCATGGATGCCTATCAAGGAGAGCAGCAGACCATCTGTGGAAACAAGGGAGAGAAGTGTGCTGCAGTCAACTAAGGTAAAGGAGTTGGAGATCTAAAGAGCAGTTTGACACCAGACACAGAGATGTAGAATGTAGAGTTTGTCTGCTGCTTTTTGGTCTTGTTTTGGTAAAATATCTGCTCATTTTACCCGTTCCCTCCATTTTGGAATGGTAACGAATAGTCTGATCATTGTAGGTTGGAAGTATATAATTTGCTTTTTATAAAATGATTCATTTATTTGCCTGGATGTATGTCTGTGTGAGTGCCAGGTCCCTTGGAGCTGTAGTTACAAACAGTTGTGAACTGCCATGTGGGTGCTGGGAATTGAACCAGGGTTCTGTGGAAGAATAGCAACCAGTACTCTTAACCACTGAGCCATCTCTCCAGCTTCATTTTTGTTTTTTAAGATTTTGTTTTTTTATTTTTAATCCATATGTATATGTTTGGGGTGGGTGGGTGTTAATGCAATGCCCATAGAAGCCAGAAGAGGTTGTCAGATCATCCCAAAACTGGAGTTACATGTGGTGTGAGCTAGCCCAAGTGAGTGCAGAGACTAAACTTATATCCTCTGTAATAGCAGCCGTCAGTGGTCTTAACCACAGAGCTATCTCTTCAGATCATCGTAATTTGCTTTTTGATTTTACATGGGGTTACAGTTATGAGATTGACTTGAAGAAGAAGCTTTGAAGTATGGACTTTTAAGCAGTGTTGAAACTGTTACAGACTGCTGGGGACTTTTGAAGTTGGACTGAACGTATTTTTGCGTTGTGATATGGCTAGGACCCTATGATGGCCAGGGAGTAGAATGTGGTGATTTGAATGAGAATGCTCCCCCTCCCCCAAGATCATCTGTTTGAATGCTTGGTCACCAATTAGTGGAACTGCTTGGGAAGGATTAAGAGGCGTGGCCCTATTGGAGTAGGTTTGGCCTTGTTAAAGGAGGCGTGTCACAAGAAATGGGCTTTGAGGTTTCAAAAGCACATACACACATACACATACACATACACACACACACACACACACACAGAGAGAGAGGGAGGGGGAAGAAGGGAGGGAGAGGAAGAGGGAGAGAGGGAGAGAGAATACAACCAAGTGTTTAGCAGAAGAGAAACATGGCTAAAGGGCAGACCATTGAGGTAGGAAATTATGCAAGAGAGTCTATCATCATATAGGGCAAACCGAGTAAGAGATGAACATGAAAGAGAAATTGAGATGTGAATTGTGGTATCAGTGGGTCATCATCATTAATGCGAGCTCTGGCTCATGGCATTACAGATACAGAGAATATGGACAGACAACTGAGTCAGCTCTCACTCAGTGCATAGCAAAACAGAAACCTTGCTGCATCTAAACCTGACCGTGAGTAAACTAGTCTACAGGAGGGATTTAGACTAAAGCCGTCTAAACGCTGAGTAAAGATGGGGGAATCGCCTAACGGACAATTCTGGCAGGAGGACAGAAGACCAGCACACTGAGAAGACTGTTTTAGCTTCCGTTCAGTCGCTCTGATAAAACTCGGGGACAAAAGTGGCTTGGGGGGGGGGGGGGGGGACAGGCTTATTCCACTTACAGATCTAGGTCACAGCCCATCATGGAAAGAAGCCAGGGCAGGACCTTGAAGGAAGGCCTTCACGCTATTCTACACAGCATTACCTCTGGCCAGGAACCTCAGAAGCCAAAGAACCATGCAACCACCAGGTTAGATGGACTGGTAGTAACCAGTCAGCTGTTTGCTGACTGGCTCAAGGAAGCTCACACCCAGTTATCTTTCTTATACATCCCTGGCCCTCCTGCCCAGGGAATGGTGCTGACCACAGTGGGCTGAATTCTCTCCCACAGTAATTAACAGTCCTGACAATCTTCCACAGACATGTCCTCAGGCCAGTTTTGATCTTGGGATTTCATCTGAGACTCATCTACTGACCAATTTCTAGGTTGTATCAAATTGGCAATTTAAGATAGAAGGGACAGGATATGCATATTAAAGATTGCACTCATGTAGGATCAAGTAGGGGCCAGCACTCTGCTGGAAGCTGAACTAAAGGCCATTTATGTTACTCGTTGTCAAAGAACTTGTCAACATTTTCCCTGTGTCCTGGAAATTTGAGTGAAGCTGAGTTTTAAAAAATGGGATAATTAATTTGGCAGAGCAGTGTTCACGACATTGGGGGTGTGGCGTGGTTATTCCTCGGCTGCTTTTATCTTGCCTTACAGTGAGACTTGGGACTAAAGAGCAGAGCAGAAGGATTTGAAAAACACCCAGTCGAGCTAAGGAGAGGAATGAGTTAAAGTTTGCATACATTGTGTGTGGTCATCAAAGAGACTGAAGCCATTAAAATGAGGCCTGGCGCTTTCCATGGAGGAAATAGGAAAGAAATCAGCCCCATCTGCTGTAGGCTCCCGAGTGTAATAAGAAGTTCATTGTAGCCCAGGCTGGCCTTGAACTCATGATCCTCCTGCCTCAGTCTCCTGAGTGTTGGGATTACAGATGTGTACCACTGCATCTGCCACCGCCGAATGTTTCTTGTTAGTTGAAGGATGATTCCTGTCTTGGGAGAAATTGCCTGCTCTGACAGACAGGAGCAGTCTGAGTTCCCTGAAGGGCAGATCATGAAGCCCTCACAGGGGGATGAGAGAACTTGGCCTCACTGAAGAGGAAGCCACAAGAAAGTGTAAGATGGAAGGGTTGAATTTGACACTAGTACAACTCTAGGGCAATGGCCAATGGATGTCATTGGGAAAGTGTTTCAAATACAGCGGTGGCTCAGTCCAGAGGCTGCCAACCAAACCAGCCCAGAGAAAAGCAATTCCAGCAATGTCACTGCATACTTCATTGTTCAAGTGGCTTAAAATGTATGGAGTCCCAAACCAACACTCTGGAGAGTGCTTGAGATCTCCAGCCTCCATAGGTGTGGAGGGCATCCTCGAGCAAGCACACACAATTGCTTCAAGTCGGTCTTCTCTTCCTCTCTGTTCTCCTGAGCAGAGTGCTGGGGAGAGTCAAGCGCAAAGCCTGGTCTGGTGGACAAAGAAAACGATGTTTACACTCATAAAAAATTCAGCCCTAATTATACCCCTGGAAGCCAGCAGGCATTGTGAGATCATGTGCCCAGGGTGTTCATCTTGTTAATAGTTGCTGGCCACGGGTACTTATTTTCCGTGCCATTCATAAAGCCTTTGTGACGGGCAGAAACTGCTTGCGTCAGTCCACGAAATTATAAGATAGAAAGAACATTATGGTAATACTTTGGGAATATTTTTATTTAGCATTCGGTCATAAGAATGTCTTTCCTCGGGGCTGGTGAGATGGCTCAGTGGGTAAGAGCACCCGACTGCTCTTCCAAAGGTCCAGAGTTCAAATCCCAGCAACCACATGGTGGCTCACAACCATCCGTAACAAGATCTGACTCCCTCTTCTGGAGTGTTTGAAGACAGCTACAGTGTACTTACATATAATAAATAAATAAATCTTAAAAAAAAAAAAAAAAAAAAAAAAAAAAAAAAAAAAAAAAGAATGTCTTTCCTCTCGTTAGCGATGTATCCTAGCAGATAAATGAAGCAGGGATCGTAGCAGGGCCCTTAGAATTGTGTGACCCAGCGCTGGAGAAACAGCTTGATCCAAAACCAAGTGTTAGCAGGGCCAAGCTCCTTTGAAGACTCCAGGGCGCAGAGTCCTTCTTTGCTTCTTAAGTCTCTGGTGCTTCCCAGAGTTTGCTGGCTGCTACTGAGACACACACTTCCTGTTTTCATGTGTACTGTCCCCCACATACCCTCCCCAGTCCCCTGCACCTCTGTGGTGTGATGTCCTCTCCTCTTCCTGTAAAGATGTTAATCATGGGAAGGTTCGAACTTGAAACTCTTAGATAATTACATCTGCGAGTTGTGTTCCATCCTGAGGCGTCTGGTGTGCACTAGCTTTGAGGGACACTCACTATCTAACCAGGAGGCAACTCCTGCCCCACACGTGCTCTCTGATATGTTGCATTTCCTCACAGAGAGTCTGGAGTCTGGATTTCTGGCTTTTGTACATCCAGAGTTTTGGGTTTGTTTGGTTTTATTTTGTTTGATTTCCGGACTCTTTGGTTTTCCTCACGGGGCACACAAAGCAGGCACTGAGTCTCTGAGGCACCACCTCACCTCCTGGATGCTGTTCATACTTCCCGTTCATCTGGTCCATCTCCACAGTCACCACTTCAGTTCATGCTCTCTTCCCCATGATTGGCTCACAGCAGATTTCCTCACTTCCAGCCTTTAGCATCTAGAATGTTCTCTGTAAGTCTGACAAGTCTTTCTCCTACATACAAACTTTTGATGAACTGATTAACTACAAACTTCATCATGATCTATACTTCTCAACTCCATCTTCCCAGAACAAAAAAAAAAAAAAAAAGACTTCCCTGATCAGCCCAGGCTAGCCTTTCTTCACCAGACTTCCCTGATCAGCCCAGGCTAGCCTTTCTTCACCAGACTTCCCTGATCAGCCCAGGCTAGCCTTTCTTCACCACACTTCCCTGATCAGCCCAGGCTAGCCTTTCTTCACCAGACTTCCCTGATCAGCCCAGGCTAGCCTTCCTTCCCCAGACTTCCCTGATCAGCTCAGGCTAGCCTTCCTTCCCCAGACTTCCCTGATCAGCCCAGGCTAGCCTTCCTTCCCCAGACTTCCCTGATCAGCCCAGGCTAGGCTTTCTTCCCCAGAACTCCAGCTTGTCATTAGTGTTACTGTGCTATAACAGAAGAAAAGGAAGATAGGTTTGTGACTTATGTCAGAATTTATTGAATAACAATAAATTCACAACCCATGTTGGCTTAGTTATAGTCCTAATTTTCCTTAATAACGAACTATTGGCAATCACAGGTTCTAACCTTAATTATTTAATTCTAATTTTAGTTATTAGACTTGGCTCTCAGGTCAGACACTACATTTCATATTGTAATATGCTACCTACATAATATAGGTTGCTAAACTTATAGATGCAACTATTGCCATCTAGGAGTCTTGATTCTGGTAATTTTCTCTGTCAAAGAACAGAAAGGTAGGAAAATGCCCAGTTGCAATAAGTAACAGTGGGGGAATCTCAGACACAGCAGACAGAATAAACCAGTAAAGAAAGGCTTTTATTAGAAGTGAGGATGGACAGACCGACAGACAGACAGACACACACACACGGAATGGACAGGTGGCTCTATGACAGAGCTATCAGTCTTCATTGTCCTCTAAATGGAGCCACATGTTGCCCTGAAAAATGAAGTGTAAAATGGGAGAGGGGCATAGTCTGGGCATCACAGTAACTGAACTGTTCAAGGGGTGATTTTTAGCATTTCATCTTTCCTGCTAACTAGTCTTCTACCCAGAGGAGACTGGTTTAAGGTTTGTGGGCAGGAGAGTAGCAATGACTAGGGTCTCTGGGAGGGACAATATCAGAAACTGTCCCGATCATTACTCGAATGCCAGTCTACTGGGAAGGTTGGCATGAGCACCCTTCTCTGTGGGTTAGCTGGGTCATAGACTTGGCATGAGGGACTCTTCTCCCACAGACCAGCTAAGCAACAGGCACGTAGACAGCGTCATCAGACCTCTGTTTGGAACAGGCAAGGGTGTCTTCTCTCATAGCAGGTGGCAGCCTCCATGTCCCAGAGGGCATTTCCAGGTCATGCCTGGTTCCCACAGGTGCATCTGGGGCTGCCTTTCCAAAAAGACAAGCTTCCAGCGGTTTTCCACACGCAACAGCCACACCCTCTACAGAGAAGGGCCACAAAGAACAGCCGAGTACGGCCATCTGGCAGGAGTGAAGATACTCTAAGGAGACACTTGTGTCCCCCCTCCATTGGCTATCAGACTACTGAAACAAAAGACCCCAAGAAATTAGGATTTTCCTGGAATCTCATGCTAGGAGAAAGAAAAGTCAGAAATGCTAATGGCTGGTACCAACTGGAGGGGAATCCTGACCTGAAGGAAGAAATTTCATACGGTTTGGCCTGTAAGACACTTAACAGGAAGGAGAGGAACTAAAACAATATGGTGGGCTGGTTAGGAAACCCCCCTTGACCAGGGCCTCTTAGCTATACACACCCCTGCTCCCTGTTTAAACCTAAACTCTGTCAGGATCCCTAAATGGTGGGGTCAGGGTCCCTAAGGATACGGAAGCAGCATCTCTGGACTTCTTAGCTTATCTTTCCCATGACTCAAACAAGCATTGGCGAAACCTCTCTTCTCTGCTTCGCAGAAGTAATTCTCTTGCTAATTGGCCTTGAGGATGGGTGGTTGGGCTTCCCAGGTCCAGGCTCTGACACCAAAAACTTCAGAGAAAGTGGCTTGAAGAGCACAGAGACCTGAGCGTCTGAAAGACCAGCAGAAAGGACCATGAATGAGCCTGATGCTGAGGCAGGGACTCAGATGCCAGCCTCAGGGAGCACTGGGACAGAAAGAGCACGGTGGCGTGAGGAACATATGAGGCAGTGGTTGTAACATGTCAGGAAGGGGGAAAAGACTGACAGAAAAGCTGGGCTGGGCAGAGGTCAGGTCCTCAGTGTCTCTGCATCTGCCCCTGGGACTCATGGGGATGAGCATTACCCAGCTGCCCCAATAAGGATGACCTCAATGGCTGATCTTTTCCTGAGCAGAGCATAGCTACCCTTCCTGAGCACAGCAGGGAGGAGTCAGGTCCGTAGATCATGTCTGCAGTGACAACCTCCTACAGTGGAGGAGATCTTCAAGGGGAGGCCTGGCCTGGCTTCCCGTTGCCCCTAACAACACTATGTTGAGGATTTCCAGCTGTTCTTCTGAGTAAGGTCTTCAGTCCCCATGAGGGAGGCCATGGTTCCCCTTGCTTTGTAGCCTAGCTCCTCTTTCTTTCTTTTTCCTTAGCTGTCTCCCCTACATCGATAACTCCAACTAGACAATACACCACAGGCAAATGAAATTCATTCTTGGGCGCCACTATTCTGCTGGTCTATGGTGGTACCAAGGACCTTGATCAGTTGTGTGAAAAAAGAAAGACCTCCTGTCAGAAATCAGCGTTAATGTGGAAAGTGACCTAGGCCACGCCCCAGTCCCTGCCTTGCGCTCTCCCATAGACTGCTTTGATCTGGAGGCCATCTGACCTCATGCACTCTCTGAAGTGTTTCAGTTGACTGACGTCTTTATTCTCTATTTCAGTGTACCCAAAATAACTTCCCTTTGATACCTGCTTCTCAGGGGGGAAAAGTAAAAAAGTCTAGAATGTTATTTGGGTTGTCTACCCCTAAGGCATCTTTTGTGTCTAGTGGCAGTTGGATAGGGAAGGTCGAGGGACATGGGACAGTCAGAGCCAGCATCTTTCTATAACAGTGAATGTTGTGAGATTTATTTTTTATAGATATGGCCAAAGATAGCCTCAGACTCCCATCCTCCTGTCTCTACATCTCCAGTGCTAGGATTATAGGTCTGGGCTGCTGTGCCCAGCATGGTCTGACTTCTTTGAAGTAATGCACACCCATCCTATTTAATGAGAATAAGGAGGGGTGCTCTTTTTCTTAGTTGCGTTCTGCATGCTCCATGCTGAGAGTAGCAACCTGGAATTTGAATTTACTGATTTGTTTACATTCCCTGGGGCCAATGGTGGGGTCACTCCCTATCCACTGGCTTGGATAGGAATGGAGGACAGGTTGCTGTTGGCATTAGGGAGTACTTGGCAAGCTTTTGTGACATTTTTGTATGCCACAATGATTGGCCCTTTCTTCTCTGTGCTCCAAGAACACAGTCTACTCTGTACCCACCTCTACGCTTTCCTCTCGGCAGACAGAATGCTTCTGAGCTGAGAGTCCTATTTATCCATTTCTGCACTTCCAGCCCTGAAAGACAGAAGCCGAATGAAGAGAGATCCAGTGAGTCACTCCCAGGGGCATTACGGACTCTCCACACCTGTCATGGGTGAACTGCCCACCAAGGTGACCGAGGCCTATGTACAAAAATGGGGTTGACACCGACCTGTGCAGCGCAACAACATTAAAACAGCTGAATTCAATGCAGGAGCCAGAGCGAATCGAAAACCACTGATTCTCAGAGTGTAAAGCCACAGGCTGAGCTGCAGAATCAGCAGAGACTCACTGATGAAAATTTACAGTTGAAGCCTTTTCAAAGAAGTAAAAGCTAACGTTCTGTGAAGAGTGTAACCTGTCACCAGTCACTCTTCCTCCTATGACAAAATGCCTGACAAGAAGCAACCCATGGGAAGATTTACTTTTGCTCACGGTCTGAGAGGACACAGTCTGTCTTAACCAGAGTTTCTATTCCTTCACAAAACATAATGACAAAGAAGCAAGCTGGGGAGGAAAGGGTTTATTAGGCTTACTCTTCCACATTGCTGCTCATCACCAAGGGAAGTCAGGACAGGAACTCACACAGGGCAGGAACTTAGAGGCAGGAGCTGATGCAGAAGCTGTGGAGGGTGCTGCTTACTGGCTTGCTTCCCCTGGCTTGCTCAGCTTGCTCTCTTATAGAACCCAGGACTACCAGTCCAGGGATGGCACCACCCACAATGGGCCCCTCGACCCTTGATCACTAATTGAGAAAATGATCTTATGGAGGCAGTTCCTCAAGGGAGGCTCCTTTCTCTGTGATAACTCCAGCTTGTGTCAAGTTGACACACAAAACCAGCCAGTACACAGTCCATCTGGGCAGGAAGGCTTGGTGGTTGGTTCCACTCCTCAGCCCCCTTCATCTTGGTGGGACAGAAGCAGAGAGGAATGCTGGCATTCATTTCTTTCTCTTTTTCCCTCTTTTATTCAGTCGAGGAGCCCAGCCCATGCGGTGGTTCAGCTGACATTCAGCATGGGACTTCCTTCCTCAGTCAAACCCCTCTGGGAACACTCTCCCAGAAAAACCCAGAAGTGTGTCTCCCAGGTGACTCCAAATCCAATCAAGCTGACAATGCAAGTTACCCATCAGGAGTCCCCCCCCTCCCCTTTGTCACCACCCAACATTAGCAAAAGAAGAAATCCTTTTGAAGTAGGGGGTTGGGAAGATACCTCAGGGGTTAAGAATGCTCTTGGCTCTTCCAGGGGACAAGTTTGGTTCCCAGCACCCACCATCTCCTGTAACTCAAGCTCCAGGGGAACTGATGCTGTATTCTGGCTCCCTTAAGCACTCACATGACAAGCAGCATATACGCATGTGCACACACACACACACACACACACACATATATATATATAATGTTAAAGTTGTGAATTTTACCAGTACATCATCCCACACGCTGAGCCTGAAAGAGAAGGACTTGGAACAGCAGAGGATAACTTCTCTGTGGTTGGTGAGGACGAAGGATGGGATGCAGGAACTTGCCAATCAAATCTCTATTTCATGCACACTTGTCATTTAAAAAAAATTCATCAGTGCTAATAATACGAAACTCCTTGAATTTTAAAACCAATAACACAGCAGAACAGATGTGGTGTTAATTAGACATGGTAGTAATTAGCATTTCTATAATGGCGTCTCCAGAGAAGATGTGGCAACGAATATGAATACAAGAGAGTAATAGAGTAATCAGCCCTTCCACTGAATTAATTGACACTCTGGGCTTCATCCTGCAAGCAGAGTGTGAGACACGTCCACACAGTAACATCAGAGCCAACCTAAAAATGCCAGGACATCATGAAACAACGTGGCAGGACCCATATCTACTTCTTCAAAATGACGTGGTAGTTACTGCTGTGCCTCAGAAGCGCAGCCACGGGTCTTCGTGCCCAGCCCACAGACACTGTCAATATAAGAGCAGGTATTGAACGAGGAAGTGGGAACATTGTTAAGTGAACAGAGGCTAAGGATACATAAAACAGAATTCTGCTTCTTTTCTAAAAGGTGATGTATTGACTTCAGGTATATTTATTTTTCATATCTGTATAAACAAAAAATATCTGATGCCAAACTGCAACTGTGATTCCTGCTGACGAAAGGACAGAGAAGATGGGCAGGGAATTTCCACTCCAGAAAAAGAGCGACCCACGCCCCAGAAGGAGAGCAGCTCAAAGCGCAGAAGACACAGTCAATACATAGACCTTCACATCAGCACAACTAGACTCTTAGAAGATAATTAGCTAACATGTTTATTTAAGAGACAAGATGATTCTGTGGCTAATAGCGTCTGCTCCCAGCCTGACAACCTGTGTTTAATACCTGGGACCCATTCAGTAAGAGGGAAAAGACTCAGCTAGGTTGCTGTCTCCTGACTTCCATGTGTGTGCTATGGCCTGTGTGCCCACAAACACATACACAGGCATACGCAAATATATAAAACACATAGTTTTGTAAGTCAAAGAATATGTGAAGCCTTCAAACGGGTTATGGCTGATTTTTGCTCTTGTTTGTTCATGACAAGTTCTCATGTATCCCAGGCAGACGATACAAGCTGGATACATAGCTGCGGATGGCCTTGAACTCCTCATCCTCCTGCCTCCACCTCTCCAGGGTGGAGGTGACAGGTACGTACTGCCACACCCAGAGTTCTGGGTCTGAGGTTCTGAGTGTTATTCTCTCTCTCTCTCTCTCTCTCTCTCTCTCTCTCTCTCCCTCTCTCTCTGCATTTTTCAAGGTATCAAAATGCAGATGTATTACTTTATCATATAAGTTTACACCCACACTTACTTCCTATTATTAGAATGGGGAAACATTGTCAGCTCTGGGAAGCTTCTTAGCTGTGGAGGTATGTTCCCTTTATCAGCAACTGAAGGGAGGTTGCCTGGACCCCCTGTCTATACAGAAAGAAAAACGCTCCCAGTAACGGGTAGTCTCACCCAGCAATTCAGTTCTTTGTCACTGATGCTCTTGATCCCCAGACCACATGAGAATGTATCTCTCAACGAATCTCTTCTGAGGTCAGCCACGATATCCTCTCTTCATTTGTGGAACTCATATGCCAAGGCTCAGTGTGTGTGCAGGCCTCCCCACAGCTCCACGGGTCCCTGTGGCTAGGCTCTCCTCAACAGACTGAAAAGGCCTAGCACCCGACCTCAGACCAGTTTTGAGCAAATAAACAAACAGCACACAGTGGGTGTACATTTGAGGAATCCCGGTGCATATCCCAGAATGCCTGGGGAGAAGACCAACAGCATGTTCAACTATCAGGAATGCTGGTTCCTGCCAGGCAGGAAGCCTCTTTGGACAGCTTTTCAGGCAACAGATGAGACAGACAGGAAGAGAGAGAAGTCAAAGGAACGAGCCATGTGTTAGATTCTGAACAAATTAGGCAACATGTTGGAAGTGTCGCTGGGGATTTTAAAAAAATATATTTATTTATTCCATTTTATGTGTATAAATATTTCACCTATATGTGTGTGTATGTACCACATGCATGCAGGGTGCCTACAGAGGTCAAAGGAGAGCATCAGATCCCCTGAAAATGGAGTTACAGAACTGTGAGTGTCATGTGTATGCTGGGAACCAAACTTAGATTCTCTGCAGTGGCAGAACGCCATCTTTCCAGCCCTGGTTTGTGATGGCTGCAATAAAAAGTGTCCTCCATGGGCTCATGGCCCCAGGCAGCGGAGCTGCTCAGGGAGGAAAGAGCTTATTTTGCTTTATACTTTCAGGCCATTGCTGGAAGTCATGGCAGGTAAATCAGGAGTTGAAGCAGAAACCACAGAGGATCTCTGTTTACTGGCTTGCTCAGACACCTTTTTTATATGCTGAACCACCAGCCTAGGGTAGTTACCGCCCACAGTGGGCTGGCCACTCCTACATCAATTAACAACTTAGAAAATGTCTCACACATAAGTCCACGGGATAATCCAATGGAGGCAATCCTCCAGTTGAGGTTACCTTTACCAAGGAGATTCAGTTGCCAATTGAAGCTAACTATGGCATCATAAAAAGTAAACAGGGTTCCTTTTGAGAGATAAATTCTAATCCTCTTTGTTTAAGAAGCCAATGGGCATTTTATCCCAATGAAGCTAAATCCTTGAGTAGCAAGAATAAGTCACTAGAAACAAAACTGTCTAACCTCTTCAGAGCATCTCTCTCCCAAAGGCCAGGGGTCGTTTCTTCATTGCTTGGGGGAAAGTGGGGTGGCCCAACAACACTGTACCTGACAGTTTTGGTTTTTGTAAGCAGAGAGCACAGAAGTATTCTCATCAAAGCTTGAATCTACAGCAGACAGGCAGGAGGCTAGAACACAGACCTGGGTTCAGGGACTGGTGGAGGCTCAGCCATTAAGATCACTGGGGTGTTCTTCCAAAGGATCCAGGTTCAATTCTGAGCACCCATGGTAGCTCACGACCATCTGTAACTCCAGTCCCATGGCATTTGATGCCTTCTTCTGGTATCCTAGGGCATCAGACACAAATGTGGGGCATAGACACACATACAGTCTCTATATATTATATATAAATAATTTTACTAGCAAGAAGTCCTGAGCGTGGCCAGGCAGTTGGCTCAGGGGACAGAGTGCTTGCTACACAAGGGTGGGGGCCTGAGTTTGGATCCCTATCGCCACCTTAAAGCCAGGCATGACGGTGCACGCTTATGGCCCTAGTGTTGGGGGTGGGGGGACCTAGAGGGGCAGGGAGGTTCCGGGGATTCACCTGTTTCCCGTCATCCATCTCGCTGTAGTGGAAGTGCAGGCAGGTGTGCCACTGAGTCTGGAGGAGATTCTGGAGACCTGAACATGGGTGCTCACACTTGAGTAGCAAACGCTTCACTCGCTGAGCCATCTCCCTAGGCTCCTGGTACAGTTTTCATCGTATCTGCTGTCCCCTCCGTTACATAGAACTCTGGTGTTTATAAATATGGCAAAGATAGATATGTTTATCATTCCTAATTCTGTTTGATGATTTTCCCCTCGTTTATTCTTGATTGAAGTTGTCACAGCTTCTTTGTGTGTGTGTGTGCTTCTCCAAAAAAAAAAAAAAAAAAAAAAAAGAGAAATAAGAGAGGAATCTGGGAACATAACTTCTCAGTCAGACGCTTGCTGAGTAGTATGTGCAAAGCCCCAGACTCAATCCCAACTCCTCAAGAAAGGAGGCAGGAGAGAGTAAGAAGACTGTATTTATAGTCGGCGTGGTGGCGCTCGCCTTTAATCCCAGCACTTGGGAGGCAGAGGCAGGTGGATTTCTGAGTTGGAGGCCAGCCTGGTCTACAAAGTGAGTTCCAGGATAGCCAGGGCTACACAGAGAAACCCTGTCTCAAAAATACAAGAAAGAAAGAAAGAAAGAGAGAGAGAGAGAGAGAGAGAGAGAGAGAGAGAGAAAGGGAGGGAGGGAGGGAGGGGGGGAGGGAGGGAAAAGAAGGAAGAGAAAAAGATAAGAGATAAAAGAAAAGAAAACTGTATTTACATGAGTCTTGGTTCTGTGTCATCCATGCCTTCTTGATATTCATTTTATTTACTTCTGGGATTCGTTTGAAGTTCCTTTTTAGAATTTTCATTTGAAAGCTCCATTCACTTAAAGCATAGAAACCCTAATAAGCATGCTAAAGGTATGTCATTCATTTATGATCCGTCCATAGCCCCACCCCCTTAGAGCAGCAGACAGAGTAGCCACCTCACAGTGAGGCTGTAGGTCCAGTTTGATGTTTTTCCTCCTTAACTGGGAGATTTTGGAAGGACTATTTCTATCCTGGATGAATGAGTGGTTCTGGGAAGTGGTGAATTTTATTTCCTCTTAATTTTCTCCCTGTGAGGTTTTCCTTTCATCAAGTTTGAAATCTAAAATTCTCTGTTTCTCTCTGTGTGTCTGTCTCTCTATCTCTGTCTCTCTCTGTGTCTCTCTCTGTGTCTCTCTCTGTGTCTCTCTCTGTCTGTTTCTCTGTCTCTCTGCCTCTGTCTTTCTGTCTCTCTCTCTCTCTCTCTCTCTCTCTCTCTCTCTCTCTCTCTCTCTCTCGCTCTCTCTCTCTCACACACACACCTGTTTAGAAGAAATGCCTCTTTTTAAGTTGGATGCAGAGGTTGTAATATTAACAGTTAATTAATCAAACTCCAGGACTGTGAGCCAAATGCCTCTAGATCTTGTGATCTGCATATTAACACCAGACAGAGATAAGTTAATCTTTATGTTAAAAGCTATTGCTGTAAAGCAGAGAACCTTCAAAGCCCAGAGCTTATAACAGCTGTGTCTGTTATCAATGCCTTATCTGTGGTCAACAGGAGTTGCGTTGATCTAGGAAGGCCTTGGCTGAGAGTAAGTGGTGGCCAGGAGGCTGGTGGTCCTGTTTCTAGCTATAGGTCTAAAGGTCAGCTGAGGTGCCTGGTTAATTCTGGACCTTGAAAGGTTGGAGTTCAAGGGAGACCATGAGGCAGATTGTCCTTTGGGGCTAAGAGAGTTATTGGAAGAGTTTTTAACACTGCAGGCAGACAGACAGACAGCAGTATGCTGGGGGCTCTGATGAGAGTTCATTCAGGCTCACATGCAGACTGGGGTCCTTCTTATAGGTCTCAGAGGCAGCGAGGAGGAGGAGCACACCTGGGGAGGTGCACCCACTATGCGGAGGAGGTGTGGCCTTCACAGCCCTCTGAGGTCCCACAGTCTGGCAGCCTGAGATCTTGGGGAAGCAGGAGTAGCACCTGTCATTCTGCTGGGATCGGAGCACCTGTGGGGGGGGGGGTCTCTTAGGAGTTAGAGGTTCCCAGGTGGCCTCTCTTCACAGGGAGCTTACAGAACAGATCACACAGTAGGACTACAGCTCACACTGATCTGGGAGAGAAGGAACTGCTGTTCTTATCTCCCTCTAGCCTGTTTTTACCAGTCAAACCCCACTCAGAAACTATCCCCAGTCTTTCTCTTCCATGCCATCTGGCTCCTCCTTAATTATTTGAGAACCCTGATCTCATTTTTCAAAGGGTGGCAGAGGAAGTGCAGGCAGAGTAACCAACTGAAGCAATCCAGTGGGATACTCGAGTTTGGTGTCCCACACAAGAGAGGGACCCCGAGGACACAGCAGGTCTGGAAGTAATGGTAGGGATGAGACCGATCTACAGAGAGAGTCCAGGAGAATCCAGGCCAGAGCTGTCTTCTGAGTGGACTGGAAGGTAGAGAGAGAGAAAGGGATGCCACAGGGGGAGGACGGACAGAAGGAGAGTGGGGACAGAGTTCTCCTGCCTGGCAGTTATGAAACCATCCACAGATCTGCTCTAGCACATAAATATGACCCCAGGGGAGAGGAATCGGCAGAGGTCAGTGGGATCCAGCTCCTACAGATGGTGTGGGGGGGGGGGCGGTGAGAGAGAGGCAGGGACAGGAGGCTGTAGACACCAGAGAGAGAAAGGGCAAGGGTTTACTGAGGCGAGGATCTCACTGGCTGTACTCAGTGCAGGGAGAGAGGACCTTTCCCGAATGGGAAGATGGGAACCAGACTCAGAGAAGCTGCCGGTGTAGGGTCACACCCTCCATCATGGGAGAGCACACAATGGGACCAGCCTCCTTGCATTCTGATGCACATACAATGAAGATGAAATCAGGGCAGCAGGTAGAGACAGCCTGGGAGCCAAGAGGAGATGCTGAAGAAAGCTTTGGGACCACTTCAGCAGTGAGTGCAGAGGAGACATGGCCAGAGACACCTGTAGCTCAGGAGTCCCTTTATTTCCAGTGTCTAAAGGAGCAAATAGCTCTCAGGCTGCTTTCCCCAGAAACTGGGTCATGTTGCTCACCAAAATAGCGTCGGCCTGGAGGAGCATGAGCAGGAGGGCGCAGCGGCCTCTTATTCACAGGTCCCAGCCTGAAATATTTCTCTCTAGGGATAAAAACTTATATAATAAACAAGAGATAGAAGCTCGGCTCTGGAAGTGGAAAAAGACTGTTAAAGAAGTTTCTTTCCCTTGTCTATAGTTTTGGTTTGGTTTGGTTCAGTTGTTTTGTTTTGTTTTCTGGACAGGAGTTCTCTGTGTAGCTAAGTCTATCCTAGACTCTATAGACCAGGCCAGCCTCAAACTCACAGAGATCTTCTTGCTGCTGCCTCATGAGTGCAGGGATGAAAAGCATGCACCACCACCACTCAGCTTGTCTACAGATTTTTAACTTTGTATCTTGGAATAGCTACAGGTACATAAGAATGCCAATAAAGAAAATGCTTAAATGAGACATTTCCCCACCATCAGGCAAGGAAACAATGTTTCTGGGCTTGCGGCTCAGGAGGCTGAGAAAACAGAATTGTTATGAGTTAAAGACCAGCCTGCTCCACAAAGTGAGGCTTTGTCTCAAGAAATAACATTAAAAAAAAAAAAAAAAAGGCTGGGAAGATGGCCCAGGAAGTAAAGTGCTTGCTGAACAGACATAAAAATCTGAGTTTGATCCCCTAGAGTCACGTTTAAAATAATAATAATAATCTGGACGTGGTGATGCACACCTGTAATTCCAATGTGGATGAGGATCCCTGGGGCAGTCTGAATAGCTAAGGGCTGTGCCTTCATGATTGCATGTTCGTATGCACTTTGACCTGGTCCTTGCAGATGTGGGAGAAGTACACATCTGTACAAGGGGAGAGCCGTCCAGTGACTGGGAGATGTCATGCTGCTAAGTTGAATTCTATTGAACTACAAAATAAAGTGGATAAACGTGTGTGTTCCCCCCAACCTACAAATAACCAAGAGTGATCAGGTTGAGAAACCACACATGTAGCATATGCTGTGACATCATTACTAAAAGTTAAAGCAGACCCAGAGTGCGGTATGCCTGTGTTTATAGCTGCACCCAAGTTGAAGGAAAGAAAGGGGGTCATACATAGGTCATGGGATAACAGAAGATAGGGAATGCTGACTTTGCAGTGAGCCTGGATTCCGTGTCATTTATGTGTTAGCTTTCTATCGAAACCCTGAAGCAGTCAGCTTGTAATGACAAAAGGTAGCTTTTGGCTATCCAGCCTGAGGTTCCAGACTAACTGGTGGGCCCTCCCTCTTGTTTTGGGTCTGAGACTAAGCAGCACACCTCAGGAGAAGATGTGAGGGACTCACACTACAAGCAAAAGGAAGACCAACGGGGCATGGGGTCCAGTAATACCTTGAAGACAGGACTGGCCCAGCCACTTAAGCATCTACCACTGGGTCCCGCCTCTCATAGGCTCCTCCTCCTGATACTCTTGACCCAACTTGGAACTCTGCAGAAAAGGGAAATTTTAGGTAGGCTGACAAAATAGGGTTTGAAATGAGGGAAGCTGTGGTCTGGTTTAGGCATCAATGGTGGTGGTGGCGGCAGTGCATGTGTGTGTGCGTGCATGCGTGCATGCGTGCATGCGTGCATGCGTGTATGTGTGTGTGGTCAATCTCAACTGTCATTCCTCCGATGCCTTTTTTTTTTTTTAAGACAGGGTCTCCCATTGGCCTGAAGCTCTCAAATTTGGCTAAGCTATCTGACAGCAAGCCCCAGGGATCTACCGATATCCACTTCTCCAGTTCTGAGATTGTCAACAGGTGCCACCATACCTGGCTTTTTTTAAACTGAGAACTGAATCCATATCCTCATGTAGTGAGTTACAGGCACTGAGGAGCTGGCTGGCCTATGCTGACATCGGTGGAAAGCAAGCACTTTATCAACTTTTCCTAACCGAGTCTTCTCCTCAGCTGCCACATCCGTCATCCACCCCACCTTCCTTTAGATACTTAATTTCAGGCTCAGTTATCAAGAGTGCCCACCCCTACCCCCACCCCACCCCCAGACTAAAATTCAGCTCTAAGTGTAGGTGAAACAATCTCCGAAAAAGCCTGCTATGGACATCATTATTTCCAATAGCACAGTATCAGGAGGGACAAAAAGTCTAGTTGTGCTGTGGTGGCCAATGCCCAAAATGTAAGCTGGCTTTAAAATCACTTTATAAAGCAGATAAGACAGAGGAAGAAGATGCTAAAAATATATTAGTGTGTTATTATCTAAACTTTTAACTCCAGGAGTTACACTTTAAGGGGATAATGAGCTTATTTATGGAGATATTAGTCACTCATTCAAATGTCCAACAGTAATAATGTGGGTTATCCGCTCTGTATAATAAGCATCTGATTAGCTCTTAATGTGTGTGAAACCCTGGGTTAGGTATGGGAACAACAGAGCAGTACGATATCTGCCTCTCACTGAGGGAAAGTCACTCTGCTGCCCATTTCCCATCATTAATGATGTCCGGGTCTCCCACCCTCCTCCGCGTCTATCCCCTCATCAGATGAAGATACACTCATAAATGCATTTCCAATTCATTTGACATTAGTTTCTGATACAATTGCTGTGTGACCTTATGAAAGATAAGCAAAGTGGGCAGCGCAAATTGATCCCCGTAGCCCTGAAGCATGGAAGAGCCCCAAGATAGGAGAGACAGTGTTTGCTCAATGACAGAATTACATCCATCACATTTTATTGCCTGATAGAGGATTTAGGAGCATGGAGCATGATTTATTTGAACTTGTAAATAACACCGGTATTGATGAAGCCGTCTTGTAAGAGAGATAGCCTGAGATTATGGCCACGGAAGGTCGTGTCTGTCCAGATGTCGCCCCAGACTACTGTTGAACAAGGTGAAGGTGTGTGACATAGATATGTCAATCACTGCCTGTCCCTCTCAGCACAGGCACCCCTGACATCTCCAGACAGAACTTCTTCACAACTGAGCCTGATCTGGAGGACAATTTGGGGTGTCTGTAGTTTATCGTTCTGCCTTTAGATTAAATCACAGCTAATTCAAACCACAGTGTTAAGAATCTACCTTTGGTTTTTGAGGCAACGCCCTAGAGGTGATCCCACCATCTTTGCCATTCTTTTGCTTCACTGTTTAAAGCATTTTAATGGAGACACTGCCATTTAAAACATCCTTAAATGCCTGGTGTTTCCATTTAAACTTAGTCTCCTTTTTTTTCTTTTCTTGCAGATGGGTGTCCAGAGTCAATCCCTGTCCAGTTTCTCCCTCTGCCTCAACCACCCACCTCCATAACACATCAGCTCTTGTTGGCTAGTTGTCTATCTCAGTTTCCCAGTCCCCAGGGAGCACGAGACTCACTCCTCAAAGACACAAGGAGAGATGCTCATGGGACGTCAGAGCTGGGTAAGGACCCCACTGCCGGGCTCCGTGAGCTCAGGAAGCTCTCCCCACCCACTCCTGAGAGGCAGCCTCTCATGTAGGCACCATCTGTAACCCACAGCAACATTCTCACTAGCGATGAGGAGAAGAAAGCAAGCCTACGGTAAGAGGGGAGAGCTGGTGCAGACAGTGGTGTTGGAAAGAAGAGAGGAGCCCCGAGGAGTTCATGGAGAGACTGCCCATGTTCCTCACTGTGCCAATGGTTCCAATGGTGTGCACAAGTATCAGAGAGAGCCAAATGCAGCACTGTACATCTGAGCAATTTATTGCCCTTTAAACCTTGGCGAAGTGGTCTTTGAGAATGATGAACTCTTAATTCAACTTCCATCAGGCCTGGCTTGGTCTCAGAACCCACCGAGGGGGTTTCCTCACACAAGCCTTGCTCTGTAACTCAGTCCCCTGTGGTCATGAGCCTCTACACAGAAGTGGCACTCCTTCTGCTGTATGTGGGTCACACTGTGACCTTGATGAGAGGCTCAGGACAACGGACATTCCTCAGGTGAGAGCTCCAATGAGAGAATTCAACTTGCTTCGTTGGACTGTCAACCCACCCAGAGCTCTCCAAAGCCATGACTAAGTCTTGTTCATTCATTTATTGAGGTGAGTTGGGGTTACCAAGTGTTTCCTTCCTGGCAGAACCTCAGCTGTGTTTTAAAGGGAAGCTCTCATAACCCAAATGAACCCCCGTTAATCATCTTCCTCCACCCTCTTCCGCAGGCACTGGTGAAGACAACTATGACAGAGGACACCATAGCTTCCAGGACCCCCCAGAGCAAGGGCTCAGATCACATTTAGCTCCAGATGATGAAGGTGAATACCTGTGCCCCTATCTGTGTAGTCTTCTGACCATGTGTCAGGTTCAGGTTTTCTTCAGGATGATCCTGTCCACCCAGGAAGGAATTCTTCGTTCACCAGCCTGTACGGACAAGGCAGGACAGACCTTGGAGAAGTCAGTGGGAATCTGGTCTAAACAAGATGCACAATATTAGAAGTGATTGAACCATTGAGAATGTGGGTCTGCATCCAGGTACAGCTGGATCTGGGTTTTGAGGGATGCTGTCTCCCTCCTGCCTCTTCCCATCCACGGTCCTCTGTAATGTCCACTCTCACTTTTTGTGTTAGAGAGATTGATGACAAAAGTCTCTATTCCCCTCCCCTCAGGGTTGACATAAGAAATTTTAGACAAGAACTCTGATTGGCTCTGCTCTGGTTATGGGCTGACCGACCACCCAGCTCCTTGTAACCAGGGGAATGGGATGTTATGAATGGATAAAACCAAGTTCTGGTCCTCCCTGTGGTGGAGCCAATCACTAAGGGGAAGTGGATGGGGTGGACACACTCCAGTCACACGGATCGCTTTTCCCAGATTGAAATAGAATCTTCTAACAAAAGGAGACCAAGGTGGGGGAGAGATAGCTCAGTCAGGAAAGTGTGGAGACCCGAATTCAAATCCCAGCCAGAACCCTCGTAAGAAGAAGAAAATGAAGCACCAGACACCTGCTTATGATCCCACACTGGGAAGGTAGACACAGGTGGATGCCGGGGACTCCAGGTCCTGACACACACACACACACACACACACACACACACACACACACACACGCAGACACAATTTTAAAAAGGAGAAGAACAGAATGCATGCTGGGAAGCTTTACAGAGTCCATTAAAGCAGAGAAGACAAAGCAACTCCAACCAGCCAGGCTGCTATCTGAAGAAAAGGCAGTTTTGCTGTCACGGGGAGGGTCACAGGGCTAGCCTTCCCTCAACTGGTGGCTTTTACTCCCCTGCTGTAGGTCACTGACCAGCTTCTGGTGCACTATCGTGTTTGGGCAGCAGAAGAAAAGGCCTAAAGGCTGCCTTCCCCATCAGCAGCAAAACCACCAGGCTGGCTTTTAATATATTCAAAGTGGAAAGACACTTGACCTTCTCAGAGAAGAAAGCAGCTCACTCCAAGTGGGGAGGGGCATTAGCGAGCAGGAAGCCACCATCCTGTCCTTGGCCTGGGAAGCCTGGGAAGGGGTGATAGACTGTCATGGTGGAAAAGAGCACCTTCCTCGCTTTCCACCAGGGTGCAGGGCTCTGTCCTCTGAAAGTCCACAGTCTGAGGTCCCTGCACCTCCTTCCTGTTCAGGGCTATTTTGCCCAAGAGAAAGGACACTTGGGCTAGTCCATTAGGACTCAGAAGACAGTCTGACGTCTAGCACTGCTCTTTGGTCTCCCATGTTCTGCCAGTGAGGCTCTGCGCGAGCATTTTAATTTCTTGGAGTCTCTATTCCAAAGGGCAAATGAAGATAACCAGCCCTGAAGCTGCTGGGAAACACACCAGAAAATGACCTCACACTTTATTCCCTGTTCGATGAAAAAAAAAAAAATCTGAGACAATCTTTGAGAACCTCTTATTCAATTGTTCTTAACAGTACTCCATACCAAGGAGAGCGTGTGAAGAACTGTCCCACTGACCACACGCAGTCATATCCCATTTCTCCTCACGTTGGCGCATGCCCTGCCTGCTTCTTCATTAATAGCATCATGGAGATAATGAACAAAGAGAAAGAGAAATAACAGTGGTTTAGTGTGTTGGTTGGCATTTAGGGAATCCTATTTTTTCCCCAGAACTCACAAGCTGAAGGAAAGAATTGAATGCTGAATGTTGCCCTCTAATCTCTAACTGTGGCTCCCACTTCAAGAAATAAACATAATTTAAAAAAACACTATTTTTAAAGAGCCCTGAGAGATGATGTAACAGTCAAGAGAGCACGCATAAGACCTGAGTGAGGCTCTTATTATCCACCAGGCCAGGAGCTCACAGCTGCCTGTAACTCCAGATCTGGGGAATCGGTCGGCCTCTTCTGACTCCTCCAATACCCCTCACAGATGTAGATGTGGGGAGTGCATGACGTGGTGTGTACATCCTGCCATGAAGGACTTGCTCTGGGCCCGTACCCTCAGAGAAGATGGATTCTTACTTCTCACCTAGCAATTCATGCCATGGTTTGGGAGGATGTTCAGTGTCTTCTAGCCCCCTTACCTAGGGGATAAGAACATGGCTTCCTGCCTTTATTCTGCTATAAGAAGTAGCACCCCAGCACCCATATGCTGGGGTGCTTCCCTCTGCCCACTCTGAATCCTGATTGCAGGTTGAGGTGTGAATTCTCCTCTTGATGCTGACTGGATTGAATTAGCAGTTCAGCTTCCTTAGTTTCCCCAGCCTATTGTTCCGCTTATTTGGAATTGGCCTCTATACTGGATACACTCAGCCTTAGCTTTCCAGTATATGTTGCTGATCTGTAAATATGCAGACTTTGTGGGTCTTTGGTTTTAGCTATATATTTTATTTTTCTTTTTATATTTTACCTATCACTCTTTGAAGACGAAGGAACTCAGTAAAGTAACATTTTATAGAAGAAAATAGAAACCTGATTTCCCTAAGATCTTATAGGTAAGAAACACAGTGAGACCACCAGCCAGGAGCACAAAGTGGATGCTCCAACCATGGCATCAGAATGCCCTTCCTTTCAAAAAGATTTGCTGTGAGCTCCTCTGCAAGAGCAACAGTATTCATAACTACTGAGCTATTTCTCCAGCCCAGACAATGGTCTCTTTTTTACTCTGGAGAATCTAGAGGTTCTTTTATGGCTGCTTAAACAGAGAATCTCATCCTGTATGTATAAAATGAATCAATAGTCAAGGTAACAGTTAATCAGGAGTTGAAAACCTGCAACATTCACTTCTTTTGTGAATGACATTGATTTCAAGTATTGGCGACGACAATATTCACAAAGAGCTTTTAATGCTCAAGTAGCAGCAAAGATGTAAGCTATACACCACTGTCTGGGGCACAAGACACAACGGGATTTACAACATAGATCCTACTCCGAGCTGGCCCCGGAATATCTGTTTTTAAAAATACAATATACGAAATGACAACTCAAAGGATTGGGGGCTGTTGTAGAAAGCTATCTTCCAAGCTAACAGAGGATCATCATGACTGCGGGACTACTCAGTGACGCGGGTGCTTTGGGAGGGGATCACTCAAACTCTTATAATTGAGAGACAGACAGACAGACAGACAGGGAAGGAGGGAGGGAGGGAGGACAGCTACAGGTGTCTCCTCAGGCACCTTCCACCTTTGGTTTGAGAAGGGCGTCTCTTACTGAGGCCCAGATCTTCTCCCTGCAGGCTATAGCTTGTCTGACCAGAGAGCCCTGGGAGATACTGCTGCTCCCTCCCCAGCACTGAGACTGTAGGTCTATCACACTTCTTAGCCTTGTGCTTGAGCTTGAGCTCAGACCGTCATTCTCATAAGGCAAGCTCTGAAACTTCCTTCACTTAATCCAAGGGACGGGCAGGTTCTCCGCTTCAGTAGCCTGGCACAGTGGGTCCGGGCAGTCCTGCGGTAACTAACTGTGAAGCACAGCACACCCTCACCTTCGTTTTTTTATAACCTGTAAAACGTCACTTAGCTATTACGTGGTCTGAGAAAATGTGGGATTGTGGGCACTTCTGCAGTGATACATATTCACATCACTAAGGACAGCTGCAGGCTCTTACCGTGGTGTCCATTTCCACCAAACTGAACTCAACTGATGGAGCTTCATACATTTCAGTGTTAAATAACAAAGTAACCTTCATGGATGCAGATTAGACAGCACCTCGGGGTAATGTGCATAAAACCAAGCACGTATCCATAGGGGTAATATCAGTATATCAGCATGAACAGCCAAGGTGGCCGTGTGATGACTCATCTTGGCTGTCAACTTGACTGCATCTGGAACCAACTAAAACACAAGCTGCTGGCACTTCTGTGAAGGATTTTTAAAAAAAATATGTATTTATTTATTTATTTATTTTATTTAACACTGTAGTTGTACTCATGGTTGTGAGCCACCATGTGGTTGCTGGGATTTGAACTCAGGACTTTTGGAACAGCAGTCAGTGCTCTTAACCACTGAGCCATCTCTCCAGCCCCTGTGAAGGATTTTCTTAATCACATTATTTGAAGCAGGAAGATGCACCCTAAATCTGAGCAGCACCTTCTGGTGGCACCCAGATCAAAGGACTTGGAAGAAGGAATCTGCTTTCTGCCTGCTTGCCCTGACTCTCGCTGGCTGATATTCCTTCACTGATATTAGAAAGTGCTAGCTTCTTTGTGATTCCAAGGTAGACTAAAGACCAGAAGCTCTTCAGGAATTTTCTAGGCCTTCAGTGCCAGATTGAGACCATGGACTGAACAACGTCTGATTCTTTACCTATCCAGTGTGAGACAGCCATTGTTGGACTATACAGACCGTATCATATAAGTCACTCTTATAAATTCTTATATATGTATACATATGAAAGAGAGTGTGTGTGTGTTTGTATATACTTGGCCCAGAGAGTGGCACTACTTAGAGGTGTGGCCTTGTTGAAGTAGGTGTGTCACTGTGGGCATGGGCTTAAGACCCTTATCCTAGCTGCCTGGAAAGTTAGTGTTCCACTAGCAGCTTTCAGATAAAGATGTAGAACTCTCAGCTCCTCCTACACCATGTCTACCTGGATGCTGCCATGCTCCTGCCTTGATGATAATGGACTGAACCCCTGAACCTGTAAGCCAGCCCCAATTAAATGTTGTTTATAAGACTTGCTTTGGTCATGGTGTCTGTTCACAGCAGTAAAACCCTAAGACAGAAGTTGGTACCAGGGACTGGGGTATTGCTTGATACACCTGACCATGCTTTTGTTTAGAAAAATGTGGGTTTTGGGACTTTGGATTTGGAAAGCAGTGGGATGCTTTAAATGGGGCTTAATGGGCTATCCTAGTAGGAATATGGAAGACTTTGTTGCTGTGAGTGATTTGAATTGTGCAGACTTGGCCCAAGAGGTTTCAGTGAAGAATTTCAATATGTGGTCTAGAGACTGTTTTTGTGCTATTTTTGGTGAAGAATGTGGCTACTTTTTGCCCTTGTCTGAAGAATCTGCCTGAGGCTAAGGGGAAGAGACTCAGATTAATTGCATTGACAAAGGAAGTCTCAGAAACGCGCGCCATAAACTTTGTTCTCTGGTTAAGTCTCATGAAGAACATTTCAAACAAGCATAGTGAGCTGAGAAAGGGAAAATATAAAATATATGGTTCAAGTATTAAAGGGGCACCAGGAAGGGAAAAGGAGCTGAATCCTGTGTTCCAGGATTAAATTGAATTAAGGGAGTTGTGACCTTGGGGCAAGATTCCACCCAACTAAATTTAGGTCCAGGCATGTTAGTATAAACCTTTAATTCCAGAAGGCAAAGACAAGCAGATCTCTGAGTTCAAGGCCAACCTAGAACAGAGCAAGTTCTAGGTGAAGAAAAACTTAAAATATGGGCTTGGTGGATCACACCTTTAATTCCAGTGCTCAGGGCATGCAGATCTCTGAGTTCAAGGTCAGTCTACAGAGCAAGATCCAGGGCAGCCAAGCTTAGGCAGTGAAGGAGCTGGAAAAGAGGAAGCTGGTGATAATGTAATAGAACGAGGGGGCCATGTTCCAGCCCCAGCAAGCAGCAGAACTCAGCCACTTTGGCCATGTGGCTCTGGCTTTAGAGTCAAAAATAAAAGGGACTACTGGGATATTGATGCTGGTTAGCTGGAGCTAAGAAATTAGTAGTGATTAAGAACAGACCAGCATCACTGAGGTGAAATCTGGGAGGTGTTTTCTAAGAGCACAGAGGTTGTGTTCCAGAGATAGCGAGGTTTTACCTTGTGCTGGACTCTACTTAGTAATGTATAAGAGTCACCCAGGTGGTACTGGTTTTGAAGGCATGAAGGGGTCATGAAGAGCAGCTGAGGCTCGGCACTGTGAGAGGCCATAGAAGGTCAATGGTGAAGGTGCAGCCTCAGTTGCAGCTGATGGCCCAGGACTGAAGGGATCATGCAAAGGAGTTGAGGCTTGGCACCATGAAGCGAACCTATGAAAGACTATTGGTGAAGCCTATTTGGAGTGGAACACCCCAGAATTTTGGAGACACCAGTACCACAGGATGATCACTAAGAACAGCAGCAGCAGTGGCGTGGATCAACCTGAGCTTAGAGTGCTACAGAGGGCAGAGCTAGAGAAGTGACACCAGCCCTTTGGAGGTCCCCCGGAAGATCTTGTGTAGATCCCAGACATTGAAACAAGCTGTAACATTGAAATTGCTGTGGAGACCCCAAGATGTTCAAGATGCCAGAGCTGTGGGATATCTGGTAAGGAATGCTGCAAACAAGAGTGGAACCAGCCCAGGAGAAAGAAGTTTGTTGCAGTCAACAAAGATGAAAAAGGAGTTGGAGACCTGAAAACCACTTTGACATCAGACATGGAGATGCAGAGTTTGGAGTTTGCCCAGCTGATTTCTTGTCTTGCTTTGGGGATTACAGTTAAGTGACTGGATGGATCTTAGAAGAGACTTTGAACTTTGGACTTTTAACATTGTTGAGACTACTAAAGACTATGTGGACTTTGGAAGTTGAACTAAATGTACTTTTTTAAATTGTGCTATGGTTATATATGGCCCCCATAGACTCATATGTTTGAACAGGCGTATGGGGGCCAGGGAGTGGAATATGATGGTTTGTACATGCTTGGCCCAGGAGTGGCACTATTTAGAGGTGTGGCCTTGTTGAAGTAGGTGTGTCACTGTGGGTGTGGGCTTAAGACCCTCACCTTAGCTGCCTGGAAGTCAGTCTCCCACTAGCAATCTTCAGATGAAGATGTAGAACTCTCAGCTCCTCCTGCACCATGTCTACCTGGATGCTGCCATGCTCCTGCCTTGATGATAATGGACTGAACCCCTGAACCTATAAGCCAGCCCCTATTAAATACTTATAATACTTGCCTTGATCATGGTGTCTGTTCACAGCAGTAAAACTCTAACTAAGACAAATAAATATGGATATATTCACATATACACAAACATATATATATGGTTGGATCAGTTTCCAATCAATTGATTTCCTCTGGATACAGTTTTATGGCATAGGAGTGTGTGTGTGTGTGTGTGTGTGTGTGTGTGTGTGTGTGTGAGTGAAAGAGAGAGAGAGAGTGTACCAGATTTTTGTCATTTAAAAAATGTCACATTTAGCATTTTTAAAGGACCCAGACTAATACAAGCCCCCAGCTGAAGGGACACCAGTCTGAATAGGCAAGATCAAGACAAAGACAATCACAGGCCAGCTAGTTTCCAGCAACTGTGAAGTGTCATATTGTAGAACATGTCCTTGCTTCAAAAATGCTAAATGTGACATTTTTTAAATGACAAAAATCTGGTACACACACACACACACACACACACGTACTCCCATGCCATAAAACTGTATCCAGAGGAAATCAATTCTCACAAAAGGTCTTGTGATTGCTGTTCCCATCCTGACAACCTCGAGCACACTCCACAGTGGGATCACCATCAGTCGGCTACTTGACCTAGTTTTACAAACTGTGCTGTCCCCAAAGCACACTTCTCATAAATGGAAATAATTAAAGTGTGGGCACTCTGAAGGACTCCCCTTCCACTCAGCACACACCCTGCTGGGGAGTTGAGAGCATCCTGGACCTATGTCCTTTCCATCCGGGTGAGGTAGCGCAGGCTCATTGTCTCAGACTGACTGCTGGAAGTGTCTGCACTGCCAGGGTGAAGCCAATACCTGAACTCTCTTAGAAACAAGAACAGGGCAATCATTGGACTCTAGGTGGGTCCTGTGGGATCCACACTTCAGGTCAGCATAATATCTCCTGACTCTGAGCACTGGAAACACGCACCAATGATCCAGGCTTCTTAACTCTAGTCAAAGCTGAGGATGCAGGCTCGTCTGCAGAGTGCTTGCCTAACGTGCAGAAAGCCCAGGTTCAACTTTATAGAAACCAGTGATGGTGTTGCACATCTACAATCCCAGCCCTCTGGAGGTAGAGGCCAGAGGACAAACGTTCAAGGCCATCCTGAAATAGACTCCCAGACCTTAGCATATCTGTTGCCATTGGAGATACCATTCTGACCTTAGAACCCAGCACCTGCCAAAATGGAAACCAAGACCTAATCCATCAAAGACCTGGTGGATAGCTACAAGTTCCAGGAAAACATCTGAATGTGTTAACCTTGCCTATTGGTTTCTGTAGCTTTGCTTCTTGCTAACAGAAGTACGCCAAACAGAATGTGGTTTTGTTCATAAAAGACAAAGACCATGAGGCTTGGAACTGCATGATTTGGGCAAGTTCTCCAAGCAGTTGCTGGCCAGCAATACACACTTTCTATTTGACTCTTTTTTTTTTTTTTAACTTGTCTTACACGTAGAGTTTGAGGCTAGCCTGGGCTTCATAAGATCCTGTTTATGAACAAACCAACCCTTTTTTTTTTTAATTTAATTTTTCTAAAGTGCCACCAGCTGGGATCGAGTGTTCAAGCACATTAGCCTACAAAGGACACTTCACACTCAAAGTTCAAGTCTAGCCTACAACACGGTCTCAGGTAGTGCCCAAGAAGAAAGGGAGGTTTCCACCATGGGGAAGGTGGAAGGGTATCAATTCCCCAAAGCTGAAATTTACCTCTATGTATAGTATGTTGGGCTCCTCCCAACAAAGAGCACACTGGGAGTCACGGGGCCATAGAAGTCAGGCCAACCTATAGGGGAGAGCTGTGGTAGGGCACTCATGGGCTCCGAAGCCTCTAGGGTCGTGAATGCAGGCCTGCATGTGACCACCATTTTCTCCCACTCACAGTGTGGTGAGGTTCTTTCTAAAGCCTGGAAGCAAATATCCAGGAAAAAGAAATATAACCACATCTCTGAAGACAGCAGCACCTTCTCTCGGGTTCTTTAGGCCCATCTGTGTCCTCTCCAGGCAGGCAGACTGCCTGTAAATCCCAGGGCTCCGGCTGCAAACTCACCCACTCCTGGCTCTGGATCTTCTCGGCTGTAGCACAGCACATGCGTCTCCTTTTGCAGCCTGGCACCTCTTGCAGTAACAAGACTTGCCAAGAAGTAGCTACACTCCCTTTCCTGCTCTTTACATCCATAATTTCGCTTTTAAAATAGCATCTTATTATACAAAGGGTCGTCCACCAGGAGCCTGAAATAGCCAGAGAGTTTAGAGCTCTGGTGGACTTGAGGGGTTTGTGTAGTATCCCTCTCTTCCTTTACCTCAACTGAGTCAGAATGGAGGATGAGTGGCTGGGAGCCTTGGGATGCCTTTCTAAACTGAGAGCTTCCAGAGAGCCTCTGTGCTCTTCTCCCTCCCCTGAGCATTGTTTTGACATCAGACTTTGTTCAGAGAACGGCAGTACTTGGGGAAATGGCAGAAAATGCAAATTCTCCCATCCTCAGGGCTTCTGATCCACTAAAGATTTATCCTGTCAATGAAAGACACAGCTCTCACCTCGTGAGTGGCCATGGCTTGGGAACAGGGACTCAGGTTTCCCTAACTCTCTCAACATGAGACTCTGGGAACATTCAGATTTCTTGGGGTCCATTATTTCAAAACTTAAGAGCTAAAGGGAGAGGGCCAGGTCTCCCTTTAGAGCACTGTCATTCCTGCCAGCCCAGGTCCCCCTTTAGAGCACTGTCATTCCTGCCAGCCCAGGTCTCCCTTAGAGCACTGTCATTCCTGCCAGCCCAGGTCCCCCATTAGAGCACTGTCATTCCTGCCAGCCCAGGTCCCCCTTTAGAGAACTGTCGTTCCTGCCAGCCCAGGTCTCCCTTTAGAGCACTGTCATTCCTGCCAGCCCAGGTCTCCCTTAGAGCACTGTTATTCCTGCCAGCCCAGGTCCCCCTTTAGAGCATTGTCATTCCTGCCAGCCCAGGTCCCCCTTTAGAGCACTGTCATTCCTGCCAGCCCAGGTCTCCCTTAGAGCACTGTCATTCCTGCCAGCCCAGGTCTCCCTTAGAGCACTGTCATTCTTGCCAGCCCAGGTCCCCCTTTAGAGCACTGTCATTCCTGCCAGCCCAGGTCTCCCTTAGAGCACTGTCATTCCTGCCAGCCCAGGTCCCCCTTTAGAGCACTCTCATTCCTGCCAGCCCAGGTCTCCCTTAGAGCACTCTCATTCATGCCAGCCCAGGTCTCCCTTAGAGCACTGTCATTCCTGCCAACCCAGGTCTCCCTTAGAGCACTGTCATTCCTGCCAGCAGGCAGCGAAGCTCTCCAGGATTCTGACCTCCTCCCCAGCCGCAGGTCTGCTTGACAAACTGAGGCAGGGAGCAAGACTATAAAACCAAGATTCTTAATCAAAGGCTGAGCTTCTCCTTTTCCTCTTGACTCCAAGCTCCAAACTCTTACATAAGCAACACAATCTGGCAGACAAAAATCATTCTCTCACTCCTCTGCAAGTCCTTGGCAGCCCTGGGTACGGCAGCCGGAAGTTCCTCACCCATCTGGAGGCAGGATGCTGCCAGCCATCCCCACAGAAGCTAATAAACTCCTTCCTTCACCCATGTCCCAGGTGAAAGTATTGCCTAGATGCACATGTGCATACACACACACACATGCACACGCGCGCACGCATGTACACACACACATACACATACATGCACACCCACTCGAGCACACACATGTACAGGTATGCACACTCATGTGCACATTCTTCTCCAGCTGCTGGTTTGTAACAGTGTGTGGCTCTGTGCAGTTTCAGGCCTGCCCTAAAGAGCAGCCTAGGTTGTTAAGTTTAGGACTAATCAGGCCATGCCTACCCGTCCTAACCTTTCTTTCGGGCACTGTAAAATAATTGCAAATCCCTCACCTGTGAGCCTCAAACACCCTAACATGTCCCCCCAGTTCCAGGAGAATAATAGGCCCTTATTTAATTTTCACTTCCCTAAGGAAGTTTCCAGGCTGGGGCTGCCTGTCTGGACACCTGAGTGCTGCCGACAGAGGGTGTCTTAGTCCCTGTCCTACAGCGGTGAAGAGACACCACAACCAAGGCAGCTCTTATAAACAAGAGCACTTTACTGTGTATTGCTCACAGTTTCAGAGGTTTAGTCCATTGTCATCGTGGTAAGGAGCTTAGCAGTACACAGGTGGGTGCTGTGGAGCAGTAACTGAGTTATAATCCAATCCATTGGTGAAGGAAGACACTGAGCCTACCATGGGCTTCTGAAACTTCAATGGCCACTCACAGTGACACACTTTCTCCAACAAGATCACACTTTCTAATCCTTGTGATCCTTTCAAATGGTCCCACTTCCTATACTGACGAAGATTTCAAATGTATCAGCCTGTGGGGACCATTCTTATTCAAACCACCACACATGGGTCCATCTCTTCCTTACTTCCCTACGTGTCAGCCAAGTATTTGTTCCCAGAATGGAGATGCCACCTATGAATCAGAGATAGCCAGGCTGAAGCAGAGCTAGGCTGGAACCTCTCCCTTCCTCTGAGACCTGTAATCAGGGAGCCCTACTCTGCACTGGGGCCTGACCACTCCTCAGAGCCCCTACCCTCCTGCTGTCTGCCTTTGGCTTTAATAACTCTTCTACTAAATGTCTTATTCAGAAGGACACAAGCCTTACAATGGATAACTGTTCCAGTTTCATTCTGATGCTGTGAATATATATATATATATATATATATATATATATATATATATATATATACACCCTAATGATAAGCAGCTTAGGGAGAAAGGGGTTCATTTGGCATGCAATTTCAGGTTATGGTCCATTGTGGAGGGGTGTGGAGGGGAAGTTAAGACAGGAGCCTGAAGCAGGTCACAGCTCATCCACAGTCAAGAGCAGAGATCAATGCACACACCATTGCTTGCTTGTGCTCGGCTCAATTTCTTCATGCTTACGCTGTTCAGGATCCCTGCCTAGGGAATGGTGCCACCCATGGTGGACTTGGTCTTCCCATATCCGTTAATAACCAATACAATCCCCACAGACATAGCAACAGATCAACCTGCTCTAGATAATTCTTCAGTTGAGGTTCCCTTCCCAAGTGACTTGAGGTTGTACCAAGCTGATGGCTAAAAATTAACCCACAGAATGGTTAAGTCACTGTTCCTGTATTGGGACACATTGGTGAAACACTTCTATAAAAGAAATAGGTACTGAGGACATTCTATACATTAAGCTCTATGGGAAATTAAGGTAAAATCTGATAAACACTGCATTTACAGTGTCAGACAGGTGAGGCTGTTCTGCCCCGGGTCCCTCGGATGCCCCTCAGGCCTTAGAATGGCAATGTCTGTGCCTCCTCCCAGTTGTTTGCAGCCATGGGTCTCTCAGAAGAGCTGGATCATGGACACCCTAGAGACTGCTCTCAGAGGGGGCAGGCTGGAGACGGTGAGCACCCCGGCTCTCTCTTTCCCTCAAGGACATAAAAAACATTTACATATTGCCCTCCCTGTACCCCAGCACAACAAGCCTCACATATGTGTCCCCTTCTCACTGTCCGTTACACCTGTGGGTGTAAAAACACTGTTCTGTCCTCAAGGACGTGAGAGAGGGTTTATTCTGGAGCAAAGATGAATGACCACGGGCTCTGGGCTCTGTCTAGGGAATGCAGATTCAGATCACAGTGTCAGAACAAACACTGCAGACGCATTGCTGGGGAACACTGGGTAGGCAGTTCAGAGCCAAGCAGGAAAGTTTCTGCATAGACCTCGGCTGCTACCTGATGGCATCCTTAGCCTTTGGTTGGTGGAAGCTAGAAGTCGGTCAGGTTAATATACCCCAAGTATTTTTACCTGTCAGTCACAAGGACGTTAGGTCAGATGCAGGGAGGTGGGTGAGATGAATGGGGCTCTGAATGATGGCCTAGCGGAAACATAACAGGGCTCTGGACCTTCAACACCATCACTGTCATCCTGCTCAGGTGTCAGCTTGGCAGAAGGTTTGGTGGAAGGTACCGCTCTCCCAGGAACTTGTTCACAGGCTCTCCCTGGGGTTTTCCCCATTCACTGTTGCTTGAATGAACTGGATTCTCTTCAAAGTCTCCCCAGATTGAGGATTCCTCGCTTCCACACCAGCTTCATAGAAATCCCAGGGAAACAACAAAATAAGCTTCTGTGGTTGTTTTTGTTTGAGACGGGTTTCATGTAACCCAGGCTGTGTAACCCAGGCTGGCCACACACATGTACATGATCACACACATACGCACACACACACACATGCTATATAGGCAAGGAAGACCTTGAACCCCCGATCTTCCCAGCTTCGTCTCTCTAATGCTGGGGCTGTGGGTGTCCATCAGCACACCTGGCATGAACAACTGAAAGCTTTTCTAACTTGTGGGAGTTTTCTATGTCAAGCACTGACCATGTTTTAAAATTCCCTCCCCACTGACATACTGAGTGGGGGGGGGCACTTTGGAAGTGACCAGGTCACGGATGCTTCTGCTAATGTGAAATGTGCCCTTTAAGAATAGACTATCTTGGGCCAGAGAGATGGCGCAGCTGTCAAGAGCACTCGTTGCTTTTGCAGAGGACCTGTGTTTGATTCCTACATGGCGGTTCACAACCATCTGTAACTTCGGTTCCAGACCATATGACATCCTGTCCTGACCTCCTTAACCACCAGGCACTCACGTGGCACACAGATATACCTGCAGGCAAAATACTCATAATCATAAAACAAAAATAAAAAAATAAAAAAACAGACTTCCATCTGTCACCTGAGGTACAGCAGGTAGCTGTAGCCAAGCAGAGTCCTCAGCAGGTCCCACACCTTTCTGGTCCTGGAATTCCCAGCCTCTGGCTTCCAGGAACTCACTTTCTGCTCAGCCACTGGTCTATGGTGTTTTGTCCTACCAGCTTAGATGACTAACAGACAAGGCTGCCTTCCTGGCTGTCAAGGAGGTGGCTGTGAGCTACTTTCCAAGGGGAATGTCAGAGTCCAGAAGCAAAGAACTCACTATTCACGTGTACTGGTTCTTTCTCCCTTGCCTCTTCCCTCAGTCCTGATTTCTGGGATCCATCCAAGGTCATCTTCCACCCCTAGATGTCTGTCCTGGGTTCTGCCTCTGTAGGAACCCAAATGGAGGCAAAGTATCCTAAGGGAGCTCTCACAGGAAAAGTGGGCACTGCCCCCAAAGCCAGGACTGCTCCCTTCTTTCTTGTTAAGTTATTTCAGATAAAGTCTGATGACCATGCCCAAGGATCTTATAAAAGTGTCAGGGTATAGTCAGGCCAGTATTCTGAATCGTGGCCAGAGGAACTCTGCCTTGCAGCAAAGGTGGCAGAGCATACCTTTCCACACTAGGCATTTTTTCCTGAGGTGAACAGAAACCCTGATAAGGACTGAGTACACGAAAGTGTAACTGTCTCTGAGTCCTACTAGGTTGTGTGAGCCTGTGCTCACATCCACCACTATGACACTGGACAACTCTCTGGGCCCAGGTTTATGTCAATGTGGCTGCAGATGTAGGGCAGGATAAAACAAGAGCCTGCTGGGCAGGGTCATGCAGCCACTCCGAGTCACCCACACTCTCAATAAACCCAATAACTTCAGTTATTTCGCCAAGCTGGACTGGACAGAGGCTCTCTTTGGTCGGTCTGCACCCCCTTTACTGGGATGAATATGAGACTCACCAGACAGGGGTTTGGATGTGAATGACCGAGGTAAACCTGAACCTGTAGTCAGCAGCCAAATCTCCCCCAGAGGTCAGCACATCCCCTGTTAAGTGCCTCGAAGCTGCAGTTGGGTTGTGACTAAGCTCCATCAGAAAGGACGGACCAGTTGCTCAGTCAGCACAGGTGTGTGCTGACCAAAGGTCGCCACCCTTGTTATAATATCTTTTACATCACAGTTTAGACCTCTATCCCTTGTGGGGTTTTCTAGAGAATCATGAGAAGAAATATCCTACAAAACAGATCTTGTTTACATGATTTGGGAGAGGAAGGGGGTCATTTTCCTCCATACACATGACACTTACATCATAAATATTCATTAAAAAACACCTTTGAAAGCCATGGTGGAAAAGTCACTGTGCTCTGCCTACTCGTGGCACAGCCCAGCCCAGTAAACATTTCCCTCAGCTTCACTAAGTACGCTTCTTACACTGTCTCTTTTTCCAACTGGATCCCTTCCCTCTAGAAGATAGGAGTTGGAAGACCCACGTAATAAACAGACACTTGATTTGTGTCCCAGGAAACCACACAACAAATTACCATTTCTAAAATACGTTCAGGAGAAAAGAAGCCCTCAAGACCTAAAACAGACGCCTTTCCTAAAACCGATGCCTTCGTGGATACAGCAGACAGCTTCTTGACCTCCACTAAACAGGATGAGCGGTGGCAAGCAGAAATCCAATGAATAATAAATCAGGTTCCTGCTTGTCCCTCGATGCCTCACTAAGCTTCCTACACTGTGAAATGGACTCGTGTTGTTGAGAGGCCTCTCATGACTGGAAAAGCCCTTTGTTGAAAATGTCATGAATTTCCCAGCACTGAATGAGATATCATTTAACATTATAATTTTTTAAAGATCCATTTGTCTTATTTTATGTATGCAGGTGTTCTGCATGGATGGATGGATGGATGGGTGGGTGGATGGAAGGATGGATGGATGGATGGGTGGATGGATGGATGGATGGATGGGTGGGTGGCACATGCATGCAGTGCCTGAGGAATCAGAAGAGGGTGTCAGATCCCCTGCAACTGGGGTAACAGTTGGCTGTGAGCCACCATGTGGATTCTGGGAAGCAAACCTGGCTCCTCTGTAAGAGCAACAAGCACTCTTAACTGCTCAGCCATCTCTCCAGTTTGTCCTTCAACATTTTAATCACCAAAACCAGAATTAAATTCCTAGATTCCCAAATCGGCCAACAGTCAGATTTCTCCTCGTCACTTCTTCCTTTTTTAATTAGATATTTTCTTTATTTTCACTTCAAATATTATCCCCTTTCCTAGTTTCCCCCCTGAAAATCCCCTATCTCCTCCCCCCTCCCCCTGCTCCCCAGCCCACCTACCCACTCCCATTCCCAGTCCTGGCCTTCCCCTATACTGGAGCATAGAACCTTCACAGGACCAAGGGCCTCTCCTCCCATCGATGACCGAATAGGCCATCCTCAGCTACATATGCAGCTAGAGCCACAAGTTCCACCATGTGTTTTCTTTGATTGGTGGTTTTGGTTCCAAGGAGCTCTGGGGGTACTGGTTAGTTCATATTGTTGTTCCTCCTATGGGGCTTCAGACCCCTTCAACTCCTTGGGTACTTTCTCTAGCTCCTTCATTGGGGACCTTGTGCTCCTGGCAAATACAGAAGTGAATGCTCACAATCGTCCATTGGACGGACAGAGCACAAGGTTACTTTTTCCTTTCAAATATAACATCCGGACAAGATGTTGGCAGTCCTCCATTGGGGACAGAAAGGGTCCACCAAGGAGGAGTTCTGGGCTCTTAATGTGGAGTCTGGGGCAGGGGTGGGGCGCAGTGGAGACTACATAGTGGACACTACCTTTTTCATCCTGTTCCAGAGAGCAACTCGAGGGAGGACTTATTTTGGTTTGTGGTTAAAGGGAGACAGGCCATCATGGTGGGGAAGACTAACAGCAGGGAGCTTTGTGACAGCAGCAGAATAGGGCTGGACCTCCTACCTGCTCACACCTCCGTGGGACAGGAAGCCAAGACAGCAAGTGAGGCCTGGCAATCAACCTCCAGGCCTGCTCCAATGAGCCACTTTCTCCCATAAGGCTGTAGCTTCTAAGGGTTCCACAACCTCTCAGAACAACCCCACTAGCTGGGACCAAGTGTTCTAACATGAGAGAGAATCTCACATTCAAACAAATCTGCTACCATCTCTCAGCAGATGAAACACAATACAACCCACAACCAAGACACAACCCCTTCTTTATGTGGGCAGATAAGCTATCCCCCTTCCCTTCTAAGCATACAGGGAGCTCACACACCAAAGATCCCCGAGAAGGGTCCTCCAGCAGGCCTTCCTATGCATTCAAGCAAACTTGCCACCCAGCCATCTCCAACCTCTGCCCACTTCCGTGTACCCATCCAGGACCATCACACATGCAACTTATCTTCCCTGCTTGCTGTCTTTCTCTTCCACATCTCTCCTGCTACAGTGGATGTGTATATTGTTCACCGTGACCCTCTACGGCACCTGCAGACAGCTGGTGTTCTCAGCATGGTTATACTGAGATGAGACTGATGGGGCGAGAGGTGATCTCAGGGAACAGAAGTGAGGAAGTGAGGACCAGGAGAAGCTAGTTAGAGATGCTATCAGGGTTACTGCTGGAGCAAAGGACCTTTGAGAAGTTTCCAGAAGTTTCTAGAATGTTCCATTGCAGAACTGGGTTTTTCCATCCTTACTGGCTTAGGTTAGGCCTCTGGGGAGCAACATCGTCATTTATAGGAATAAAGCTTGAAGGAAGAGAAGTGGAGTTCCAGTGTATATGTGTGTGTGTGTGTGTGTGTGTGTGTGTGTGTGTGTGTGTAAAATTAGAGTGGGGAGAGGAACATAGAGCAAGGACATTGTCTCAAAAATCAACTGCTTCAGGGGCATTAAACTAATACAAGAGAAACGCAAGCCCCAGCCTCTCTTGCTGCTAAAGGTCATACTCAGAATTACTGTTCCTGCCGGGCATGGTGGTGCACGCCTTTAATCCCAGCACTCGGGAGGCAGAGGCAGGTAGATTTCTGAGTTCGAGGCCAGCCTGGTCTACAAAGTGAGTTCCAGGACAGCCAGGGCTATACAGAGAAAACCTGTCTCGAAAAACAAAACAAAACAAAACAAAACAAAACAAAATTACTGTTCTTGCCTCAGCTGCTTGGAGGAACCTCACTGAATCACTATGGCCATAGAATCCAGGCTCCACCTATTTTCCATCAGTCCTACCCAGAATTCCCAGGGAAGATGAAGAAACCATGGCTACAATATTTTATTAAATAAAGAGTCCATTGTGCCACCTTCTTCCAGCTTCTAACTGTCCTTGACACCTTTGGCTTCTCCTGGTGGCTTTTCTACTCTGGCCTTTGACCCTGCCTGTGGTCAGGTGCTGGACCCTTCTCCCGTTCCTTCCTCTGGCTGTCACACCTGGGAATCTGGGCAGAGATGCCTTTTCTCTTCCCTCGCTTCCCACCTTTTGAGTCTCTTCCTACAGCTTCCAGGTGGGAAGCCACCATCTACAGAAAGAGTCTTGGGTTGTACCTCCAGTGTCCCTCTGTCCAGGACTTGAGATCACAACCTTCTCTAGCTGTCCACCCATAACCTGGATTCATCCCCCACGCCCCGCCAGACACACACCAGTTGGTGTGTTTTCTTCTGAACTCCCCCTGTGGCCAATACACTCCCACCCACCCTTGTCTCTCAGCCCAGAACTTCACAGTCAGCCCCAGACACGGAGTACCTTTGGGTTTCTTGAAGAGCAAGATGCTGCTTCCATGCCTGGAAGTTTCTGCTTATGTCTACTGTTCTAGCTATTCGGATGTTCTATTGTAGGCACTTAGGACTCGTATAGTGTCTGCTACATTTCATGATAGTGAATAAATTTCACAAAAGCATATTAGGCTTCCTATAAATCTGTCCTCATTCCTCAATGGCCCTCCCATCTCCTGTCTTCCTAACCTGTCCTGGTCTCCCGTGTCTGCCCTAGGGACACCTCCATGTCACCACCAGACTCAGTGGAAATCCTTACTCCGCCCTTGGCTATTAGTGCAGATCTGAACTCAGTTCCTTGTACTTGCAGGCAAGCACTTCACTGGCTGAGCCGCCTCCCAGTTCCAGCTCCAGGCCCCCGGCTCCCAAAGGTGTTTATTTGTGTGGGTATTTATTTTGTCCAGTCTTGGTCACACCGCATCCTCAGGGGCTGGGCACAGTTCATAAATCTTGAGGCAAGCGATGGAGGGAAGGAGGCAGCTAAGCGTCCATATCTCAGCCACCGACCCAGGGAAGTCAGCGCCTGTGGATTCTGACCATATCGAACAGCCTTGTGCCCAGCTGCTTTATCCACAATTCCGGACATGCTCGATCTGTCACAGATACATTCCCACAACCTGAGCTGTCTTGTGCGGGAAATCACCCCACAGCATTTAATCTGTTGCTGTTTAAAACATGTTGCCTCTAGGTTGCAGACACCGCTAGAGCCACAACCATGAACCTAAACTCTTGGCATCACTTGCTGTTTCTCATAGTCCCCCTCAGCCGGAAGTCCCCAAACTGTGTGCCTTTTCTATTTAGAAAGAGTTTCTAACCCTTTCTCCATTCACCCTAGCTTGACAGGGTTGAGGGCATGGTTGCCCTGGCTGGTGGTGACCCCAAGTTACAAGCTAGCAGCAAGGAGGTTGCTGTGGGGCTTCCTCAGTATGTGTTCTGTGGAATGGGGTTAGAGGGATTCAGCAAATTCTAGCACCCTGGGCATAGATAATCACTTTGTTATGTGAGAACTGGGGGTTGCAGGATTGTGCGCACTACAGCAGAGAGAGCCCCCTCTCTCCTTCTTGCTTGGTAAGAGTCTTTTTCTCAGCCAAGATCCTCATCACCCAGCGAAATCCCATAACTTTAGAGGGACTAGACTGGAAAGGGTGATCTGAGCTCTTGGGAAGGTGCGAGCCCAGCCCGCATGGCTCAGCCAGCCAGAGCTTGGGAGTGCCTGAGACACTCTCTGGCGCCACTTCACGACCAAAAGCATCAGTAGATGATAGGCCCCTGGGAAGTCGTCGTGGAAAGAAATTACAAATCTTTTTCCCAGAGGCTTTTCGCAGAAAGGCAGGAGCTGCACCCGATCTTACAATTGTGTAAGAATAGAATCCAGGATGCCAACTGCAATTGAGTTCTGAAAAATTGGGAGCCCGATTTCCCTCTCTTACTTGTGAGAGCCCACTCAGGTCTGAGGTGGTCCCAGAGAACACACCAGGATTACATCTGCTGACACCCAGCCTGTGAGGGTCCCCCAGTTTCCTTGAAGGATTTGATCCCCAAAGCTCACTGAACTTGGTCAGCTTCTCCATTGCAGATAAACTCCTGTTTTTCACCGAGAGTGGAGGTGGCACCCTCCCTGAGGTGGACTCTGCACAGGCGCCGAACAGGTGGGAAGGAAGCTCTTTAGATAAAGAGTAAGACCCATGCAAAGTGCCCCCCTGGGAGGGGCTATCCTCATTCACTGGGACGCTTCCCTTCTCTCCGGAGGGCCACATCAATCGGTGGTCCCTCCAGTGGCTGCCTCTGAGCACGTGTCCTGCTGGACTGCGTCAGCACTGGGTAAACAGATGACTGGCTGCGAACCGGGAGGAGCTATTTAAGAGCAGTCACCCTCCCGCCTGCCCTCAACTTAGCTGGACTGCAGCCTTCTCCGCTGGAACTCGCCAAGCCAGCTGATTTCCCCATCCAAAGGTAAGTAGCTGGCTGATCCAACAATCTTGAGTGTGAAGAATATTGGCCTGCAGCTTTGCACCTCTTGCTGTTTAGTCTTTCCTTTTTCTGTGCCTTCCCTCCCTTGACAGCTAGAAAGATTTCCTGAAGTCAGAAATAGCCTTAAAATGCATCTGGGTGGGTACTGCTGCGGAGAGACTTGTTGTATGTTCTGTTTACAGCAAGGCTGGGAATAGCCACTCTTAGGGTTTCTCTGCTGTTCGGAGCACTTTGCAATCATTTAAAAGAAACTACCTAGAGGTTTAAAGATTTATGCCCATTTTCTAAATGCTGCATTAAAAAAATTTTAAGGCTTTGGGGAATAAAAACACATCATTATGATACAGCACCCATCTGCTCAGTTCTCAAGTGTAGCAGGGCTTTGGCCACATCTGAGGACTGGGCACAGATTTCTGGCTTTTGCTTTGTATAGTGACTTCCCGTAAAACGCAGAAGAATCTATATAAATACAGCTTCTTTTTATGGGCCCACACTTAAAACGGCGTTTCCCAGTGTCCTGACATTTTTAATGTAGTGAATAAATTTAATCTCTCACATTTCTCTCCAGAAGTATCCTCCCCGTGTTTGTCTGTCCGTTTGTCTTTCTGTGTCTCTCTCTGTCTCTCTGACTCTCTCTCTCTCTCTCTCTCTCTCTCTCTCTCTCTCTCTCACACACACACACACACACACACACACACACACACACACACACACGCTTCATTCTGCTTTTCTGGTTAGAAGAGAGATGAGCTACAAAGGCGTCCTGGAACTTCAGGAAAGCAAGAGGAAACGCTGCTTCTGATCAGGGCAGAAAAATCGGGACTCTGCGGGATTCCCAGGTCCCAGGTGTGGATAACACAAAAGCCAGGCAGAAATTATCGCGGTGGCCAGGGCGCATCTAGGAACTTCGCTTGGCTACGGTTGAGCCAGTCTGACCCGGCTGCAGCCCCCATGTTCAGCCTCAGCCGACTTCTGTGTGCGGGACTTTGGGCTGGAGCACGCTGAGGCCAGTCTTTGGTTCACTCTCCTCGCCTTTGCTTCCCATAGCCATGAAGAGCGGCGTATGTCTGTGCGTGGTGATGGCAGTCCTAGCTGCTGGCGCCCTGGCGCAGCCGGTAGTCCCTGCAGAAGCTACGGACCCCGTGGAGCAGCGGGCGCAAGAGGCGCCCCGAAGGCAGCTGCGGGCTGTGCTCCGGACGGACGGCGAGCCCCGAGCGCGCCTGGGCGCACTGCTAGCGCGATACATCCAGCAGGTCCGCAAAGGTAAGGGTGTCCGCTCCCCGTCAGGCTTCTGCTGCGGCTCCAATCTTGATCCTTTCAGCACTGGCAGGGAGGAGGAAACAGAGGACGCACAAGGAGCAAAATTTTCACTTTTCTTCCCTGAGGTACGCTGCACAGCGCTGAGCAGTAGACAGGCGGTGTTCACAGGGGAGGTGGGCGGAGGGCTTACCTCGTTGGTAAGGGAAGCCGGCTAACAGACCCTTTTCTGAACTGATTTTGACACTGTCTTCGGATGAAATATAAAACCGTTTTAGGACAACATTAAAAAATAATAATAATCAAGTGCTGGTAAGATTCCTTAGATCCGCCCTATCGCTTCTGCTGGGGGCCACCAGGCTCTGACCTTGGGAACCCCTCAGGCAGGAAGTGGGTCGGCGCTGAGACAGCCTGAGATCTGAAAAGAGCCGGAGGCCTTGTGCACCTCTCCCCCAGTACAGAGCAGGAGGAAAGGGTCAAAGGGCCAAGAGCGTCCCCTTGACTGCAAGCAGGGGGCTGACCTCACAGGGAGAGTTCTATCTTACCTTTCTGTAGCTGTTGGAACGCTGAGCTTCTCCGCTTTGGAAGGCCTTTCCCATGAATCCCATGGGCGATTCTGCGCCTTGCCCTTTGAATGTTTCTTTCTGTGCCCAAACCTCTCATTGTAGAGAAAAGATGAGAGCAGAGCGAACCAGATCCCCTCCCAGCTCTGGAATTCCGAGGGTAGCCTTCAGGAGTCGTGGCTCGTGGCTGGCCCCTGAGACAGCTTTCATCTCTGACTTTATTCGCAGTGGCATGGATGGTGACCTCTGGTTGGGTGTTAACCTGGACCAGTAGAGCTGGATTAAAACACAGGAGGTGGGCATCCTTTCTGTGGAGCTCACGAACCCAATTTTTCCTGCCCGCATTTGAACAGCCCATGGCTTGTCGACCTGTCTGCATTTGGCTTGACTGGTGAGGGAAAACTGGACCTCCTGGTTGAGTCTCCTAGAATTTCACATGAAGATAATACCAGAGGAAATCAAACGATTTCTTACTTTTCTTCCTGTTTAGGAACTCCCACTACAGCTTCCCCTTTCTAGGTTATTTTCTTGCTAATTCAACAGAGAGGAGAAAGAGGAGGATGGAGGGATAGAGGGAGGAAGGAAAGGAGGGAGATTAGATAGACAGATAGATAGACAGACAGACAGAGATGGATGGACAAATAGATAGATGGACAGATAGATAATTGAATAATGAGAAAACCTGGAAACATGGGATGCCCCTCTCCATTCCCTCTGATCACTCATGTAGGATCCACTCTCTGGTGTAGACCACCAGCAGCCCCTTCTGAAGTATTCTAGACTTCACTGAGCAGTCAGTCTAGAGCCCATTTGCCTAAGTTTAGGACTATTCCAAACAGTTCTAGCAACAGAAAGCCTGGTTGCTGAATTATTGCCTAGAACCCACACATGACAGTGGAGAGGGGGTGTTTTTGTTTTCCAGCCGAGGTCCTAGCTGAAAGCTCCTCTGAGCTCTCTTCTTTGACCACTCAGGAAAGAGTTGGATTCCTTACCTCACCCTATGACTTGGTTCTAAGTCCTTCACTATGCAGTGCTGGGGAAGGATGCCAGGAAAGGTGGTAGCGCCACACCTGAGGACAGATCTGTGTAGCTTATGAGAACCGAGGCATGTTCCAAACACAGCATCCATGACTGGTTGCATGGCCATGCACTGGCCAGGCTGCTGGCTTGACAGAAGCTGGTAGCTCAGAGCCCTCAAAGTGAATACTAATCCCTCAGCAGGCAGGACGATAGGCTGTGTTTCCATGTGACTGTACAGGGACCCAGGCTGCATACATGCTGGTTATTTTTAATCCGAAAGGTGATGAACAGTTACATAGCTGAAGCTTCTTTGCACGGGCCAGGCTATCTACCCCCAAAACCTCACTGAATGGATTCTCAGTTCCCAAACAGGGAGGGAAGGCATGGGGCCAGAGAGGAAACACAGTTGCTGATCATTGTGGTGGTTTTCTTAAGATTATCTGGTTAAATTCATTATACAGTTAGTCTGGATAACTGACTCTGTGGTGTCTTTTGAAAAAAAAAGTTTTATTAATGTGTATTAATTATGCCATAACGGTGAGTTTCATGATGACGTTTAGTACACCGTATATCACATTCAAATCAATACCCTACAACCTTCATCTATTCTCTCCCCCGCCCCTGCTCCCGAGCCTCTTGCCAAGTAACCTCTCCTCTACTTCTCTACATTCTTTTCAATGACCCAAGAGGTCTCATTAGGGCTGCTTACTGGAGCATGGGCAAAGATGTATCAGTAAGTAATCCTTCTGGCTGTGCTCGCCTGTGGGCAGGAGCTGGCCGGGAAGCTGCCTGCAAAGCACCCAAAAGGTAGAAACATTGTAGCCCTAGCTCAGTGGGAGCCATGGAGAGGTTTCCACTTTTCCACGGAGGTCCCGAGGGACCACTCTTTACCCTTAGTCAGCATAGAAGGTGCTATACTGGTTACAAGCCCAGGAGGCCATTGACAAACAGTGTGGGGTGGGACCATGCCATCTGCCTTCAGAGGGAGGAGTCTTGTCACCACACCCCTCCTTGCCCAGATCACACAGTTGCCACACAGTTGCTGGAACACATTGTTGGTTATAGCATTGTGCTTTGGTCAAAATGGCTGATTTAAGTTTCGTCTTTTGTGACTTTTCATTCCGGTTTTTTTTTTTTAATGTTGTCAAAATGCCAGTATTTTAATCTGACAGGATTTATTCTTCTGGTTATTATTTTTAAAAGAATGTAGCTTTCTAATCATTTATAAACAATATTCATATATAGAGAGAGACCTTGATTCTATTACTTTAAAAAAATTTTTTTTTTACTTATTCACTTTACACCCTGCTCACTGCCCCCCTCCCAGTCACCTCCTCCCATAATCCTCCCTCCATTCCCCTTCCCCTTCTCCTCTGAATGGGTGGAGACCCCTGAGTACCCTACACACACACACACACACACACACACACACACACACACACCCTGGCACATCAAGTCGCTTCAACACTCTCCCACTGAGGCCAGACAAGGCAGTCCCACTGGTAGAACATATCCCACAGACAGACAAAAGCTTTTGGGATAGTCCCTGCTCCAGTTGTTCAGACCACATGAAGGTCAAGCTGCACATCTGCTCCATATGAGCATGGAGGCCTTGGTCCAGTCCATGCATATTCTTTGGTTGGTGGTTCAGACTCTGAGAGCCCCAGAATCCAGATTAGTTGACTCTCTTGGCTCCTATTACATTTTAAATATTTATTCATGAGGAGGAGCTGTGCCAGGGTAATCCTGTGGAGCTCAGAAGACTCGGACTCAGGAGTCTGCTCTCATCTTCCACTGTGAGGGTCCAAGGACTCAAACTCTCGCTGTCAAGCTAAACACTAAGCATCTTTACCCACTGAGCTGTCTGACTGGTCCTCATTCTAAAAGTTTTTTCTTCTCTCTCTCTCTCTCTCTCTCTCTCTCTCTCTCTCTCTCTCTGTGTGTGTGTGTGTGTGTGTGTGTATGTGTGTGTGTGTCTCGTGTGTGTGTGTGTGTGTGTGTGTGTGTATCACAAGGTGTGTACTTGGCACAGTGCACGGTGGAGGTCAGAGGTCAACCCTGGGTGTTGGTTGGTCCTTACCTCCCCCTGGTTTGAGGCCGGGTCCTTTTTGTTACTTGCTGATATACTTTGTACTCCAGGCTACTTGACCCATGAGCTTCTAGGGGATTCTCCTGTCTCCACCTTTCATCTCAGCACAAAGACCTGAGTTTGATACCCAAGAAACCACACGAAAAAGCTGGGTGTGGTCTGTTCCTACAACCCAGGGATGGGGAGGCAGATAGGATCACAGAGGCTTGCAGCTGGAGTAGCCCAGCCAGTGAGCTCCAGGTACATTAAGAGGCTCTGTCTCGGCAAGATGGGAAAGAGACTGAGGTACACACAAATGTTCATATGCCTATGTATATGCTTTTATGCGCATACATGCATGCACACAGGCACACATGAGAGCCCTAGCTTTCCCCCACTGCTTTAGTCCTGACTTACACTGGTCATATTCTCAGATCTAAGGCTCTCCTCTCCTTCTCTTCTCCCTGCAGCTCCTTCTGGCCGCATGTCCGTTCTTAAGAACCTGCAGAGCCTGGACCCCAGCCATAGAATAAGTGACCGGGACTACATGGGCTGGATGGATTTTGGCCGGCGCAGTGCCGAGGACTACGAATACCCATCGTAGTGGGCCAGCGTCTTGGCCCTGCTTGGAGGAGGTGGAATGAGGAAACAACCACACATACGACCCCTCGCCTCTAATGTCTGACGTTTTGAGTATCTATTTATTAAGTCCCCAATGTGAAATCTGTCCAGAGTGTGCAATGCAGCCACATCTCAGCCTAGCTGTGTGGTCGGAAGGCAGTGTTTCCTTCAGTGACTCCCAGACCTAATGTTGCTATGCTATTAAAGAGATTTCCTTCTGCCCCTCATTCATTGTGTCCAGTGGGAGTTCCCAGACCGGACAAGGAGGGGAGCCTGGTACATGATATCAACAGGTAAAGCCTTGCAATAGATGGCTTCAGAAATGGTTTGGGGCATGAGTGCAGGGCACAGAGCTGGCCTCCAGTAAATGCAAGGTGGCCTGTGGGACCCTTGGGTTCAGCTCCAGGGCCCACCCTTGGCTATACTGATGCTGATCTCTTCTTACACCCCTCCTACCCCAAGATCTCTCTAGGGTTCTCTCAGCTTTTAATAAGTTACAGGGCAATGGTCACCCCATAGTTTGTCTTCTACAGACCAGGGGTGAGCCCTGAAAGGTAGAAATGGATGACCCCATACCCCAGCTGGTGAGTCGCAGATTTGAAGGCTGGTGCACCCAGATGAGTAGGATTCCATTACCCAACACCCTCAATCTACAGAGAGGAGGGCATCACCAGGGGATAGTGATGAACCGCACACCTCCAAGCCGACTCTCAGGAGACTCCTACTGGCCACAGACTATTCTTAGGCTTCTACTGATGTAGCACCAAGCCTGGGCTGTGTCACCTGTCCTGGGAAATCCATACCTCTTCTGCCACAATCAAAAAGGACACTGATGTATTAGAGAAATGATTCCATCCTCGCCTAGCTTGCTGGCTTTATCAGGTTTACCTAAGGCAGCACAGACCAACATGGGCGGCAGCTCACGAAAGCCGCGTCTTCAGAGCTCCCTGCACAACTTGCAGGCAACTCCACGGAAGAGTCTCCTCTTCCATTTATAAAAACCATTGACCAGTTTTATAATCGGGGTTGGGGGCTTGTTTCCTGTGAGTTTCATAAGCCTGGTGAGTCTCCCTGTCCCCTTGAGGAGGAAATGTTTAATCTAGAGGAAACAGTTACACAACAGCCTGTGACGGCTTGCCTTCAGCCCTGTCACACTGCAGTCAGTCAGGCATGCTGGGAAGACTCCTGCCATCCAGAGCAGAATCTGTTCATTCTCTGTGGGCATCAGCAAAGGGATCTAAGAACCACCACCCGCAGTGCAGCTCCTCCCGACCAAGGCCTGCAGGACAGAGTGGCACAAATGGGACATATATTGAAAGCAACATTTTCCAATCTATGTCATGTTCAGCAAGCCCACCCTGGCCCACCTTCACCTGCTGGGATCTTCAGTGTTTCTTCAGTTGTAGAAAAGGGATCCCTAGTCTTCCTGGTGACCCCAGGGAAACACGGTCAGAGAAATCTTTAACCTGAGCACACGTTAGAATTCCGTGTAAAATTAAGATGCCAAGTAGATATCAGAATGCACTGTCTCCTCCTTGGGTTCTCACTCCATTTGGTCTGACAATCTGCTCTCTGAGACTGCCCCGGATATGAGGTATCTGATTGCCATTTGTGATAGTAACTTGGTAACTTGATAACTTGACTGGATATAGGTCAGCCAGGAGACACATCTCTAGCTGTGTATTTCCAGAGAAGAGAAACTGAAGACGAAAGAACCACCTAAACATGTGGCACCATCCGTGGGCTAGGATCCCAAGCTGAATAAAGGGAGAGAGCGAGCTGGACACCAGCATCCACTTCTCTGCTTCCTGATGCTCCCATCATCCTCTCTGTCCAACACGGTAGACCGTATCCCTCTAAACCTCGAGCCGATCTAAATCCTCCCTCCCTGAAGTTGTTCTGGTCGCAGAGAGGGGACTAGTAACTAACGTACCATAAGTCATTTGAAAACATCTGTAGGTCTGTGTTTTTAGCATACCACCAAGCGTGGGGTGGGTGGGGTGGGGTGGGAGAGTATACCCTGTGTGCAAATGTGCGTGGGGGTAGGGATGGGGTGGGCGAAGGACTCAGAATTGAACACAAAGCCAACAGTACCCAAGGAATGAAGAACAGATCTGAATTAGTGGCTTTTGAATCGCCAGGCATGTGGGCACTAAGTTTTTTCAAGGACTCCTAGAAATATAAAACCCATGCACCTTGGTGATGCTGTTCAACTTATTCTTTAATAAAGAACCTGTAGGAAACACAGGCATCTAAAGGGACAAGAGACACACAGACGATGAGGGGTGGCTCTCGTGTCAATAAGATCAACAAAGTCAATAATCCATCCCCAGAACAGAGATTAGTTGTCTTTTTGAATATTTCCCCTTATGCCTCTCCAGACACATCAGTAGGCTCTAACAGAGAGCTGACAGTGTCTGGATTCAAGGACTGGTGCTGGTGGTACCAAACAGGGGTGAGCTCCACAGAAGGACTCCGTATACTGGTGTCTTTTCTCCCAATTCAAGGACTTAGCTCCTTGGGTGGAGTAGCCATGGTAGCAGGCAGCAGGAGGTGGCTGGTCACGTGGTATCTACAGTCAGGAAGCAGAGAGACAAGGGCCCATGTTCAGCTTTCTCCTTTTTATTCATTCGGGGCCATGGTCTGTGGGATGATGCCACCCACAGTTAGGATGGATTGTCTCTCCTCCGTTCAGTCTTTCTAAAAACATCCTCAGAGACATAGCAGAGCTGTCTCTTCTAGGCGGCTTTTTTCTCATCAAACTGACAAGAGCAGACGCCTCATGTGCCAAAGGAAAGACTCTTAGTCTCTCAACTTCATTCCTAGGAGCGTTCAATATTTTTCCCTGGCACCTTTGAATCATTGCTCATCCTGGAGGTAAATACAGCAGGAACCAGGCAAAGAGAGAGCTGCGGCCTCACTAATTTCCCCTGGGCTCTAGATTCGACAAATATTTGTTATCAAATGTGAAAAGCATTTGTTGTGTCTTTCTTCAGCTCTGAGCTACAGCATCTGCTCCAGATTCCCCATCACTTCCTGGATCCCACTGGGCAAAGCTCTGCTCCCCTCCCCAGTAGTATCACCTCCACTCACTCCTGAGTCTGATCTCACCCCTCACCCCTCACCCCCTCGCCTCCCTGAAAACACTAAACTCAGTTCTGACTTATCTTCCCTGAAAAGCACGGCTGGATCTTCCTGATCCTTGGGCTCTGCCTCACCCGCTGACCCATCCTCTAACTTCTCTGCTTTGCCTCTTTCCTTATTACCTCTCAGAATTACACTGTATATTAAATGCTTGCTTGTTCTTTCTCGCCTACTAGGACATCGGTCCCATAAGGGCAGGGTTTTGTCTGTTTCATTTAATTTCCACACTTACCATAGTGTCTGGACTCAATAAATATTTGTATAATGGATTAGTCAGCAAAGGAAAGTGTCTCGGATCCCTTCCAACAAGGTTGCAGATGGGTTCTAGAAGCAATTTCATTAAGAAAGTAAAACATGCACAAGGGCATGGTCGAGTCCTTCCAAGCCAGCACAGGAAGCCGAAAGGCAGGCTGTCACACAGATGTCATGCATGAGGGACATGCACAGAGTGACAGAGTATTAAAGTACACCCACCCCTCCCCCTCACACACTCAGCCTCAGTTCTTTTTCTCCAGTCAAAACCCAGACAGGGAGCCAGTGAGATTGCTCAGGAAGTAAGGTTGCTTGCCACTAAACCTGATGGCATGGATTCCATATCTAGGGGCCCACAGGTGGACAGAGAGAATTGATTCCCATGAGCTGTTCTCCACATACACACTGTACCAGGTGTGCACCCCCAAAATAATAAGCTAAGGAATTCCTATTGTACAGTTGACTTTTTAAAGCTTAGAAAATACTGATAATATTAGAGGGAGAAAGGGGACACATGGTGATTTTTCAGTGGGCTTTCTCAAGTGTGTCAAAGACGTGAAAACTGTCCAGATAGCTGCTGGCACGGGTCTGAAATCCTAGCTACTTGGGAGGCTGAGGCAGGAGGACTGTGAGTTCAAGGCAACTTAGCAGCAAAACTGTGTCTCAAAATAAAAAGTAAAGAGAAAGCCAGAGATGTAGCTAAGCAATAGAGCAGCTAGCATAGGTAAGGCCTGGAATCCATTCTCAACACCACCAACACACACACACACACACCATTCTCGCACACTCACACACAGACATATGCACAATCACACACACCCCACTCACACAATACATTCACACACTTAACACACAAACATACAAACACACACACCACTCACACAAACACTCACACTCATTCACACAGGCACACACAATGCATTCACACATTCACACACACACAGTCACATACACAACACACAACACTCACACTCATGCAAACACTCACACTCATTCACACAGATACACACACAATACATTCACACACTCACACACACAGAGTCACATACACAACACTCACACTCATTCACACAGATACACACACAATACATTCACACACTCACATACACAGTCACATACACAATACTCACACTCATGCAAACACTCACACTCATTCACACAGACACACAATACATTCACACGCTCACACACACACTCATACTCTGAGGGGTGCATTTGCACATGAGATAGATCACTTTAAAGTTCTTTTTTAAGGCCTTCAGAGTTCCAGCATCTCTGAAATCTGACCAGCTGAATCTGTTGCGTTTCTTTTCCTAGGAGAAGTGACCACTTCACGGTACTTTGTATTCTGGGGGCATTTGCTGTGTGCCCTGGACAACGTGAGCATTCCCCTGAGGCCCTGAACCTTGTTGGCATCTTAGAATGTGTTGGCATTTTTGCTTTAGTGGGTTATCAGCCCAGTTAAGTCTGCACAAGTTTCACCACCTTTTGGCCATGCCCACAGCAGTCTGTTTGAAGAGAGTAAAGGCTGCCCCTGGGCCTCCTTTCTGGCAGGTGCCCAGTGGCCAACCTGGGAACTGATTCATCCGAGACCACAGCCATCAGAGCCTTCAGTGGGGGAGTGAGAGTGACTGGCAAACATTGTGCACATGTGCAAAATTATCTATAGACAAGCTTAAATGATGATAATGATGACAATATTAATAAAAGGACTTTCCAAAGAGTATTAACTTAACGTTGAAGAGAACCTACCCTGAATGTTGTGGTATTCGCACATGCACTGGGATTCCAGGCTGAGTAAGAGAGGAAGAAGGAAGCCAGTCAGGCACTACATACCCCTTCCTTGCTCCACCAGGATGAGAGCCACCAGCCCGCTAACCCCCTCCACCACCTTGCTTTCTTCACTGCAACAGACGATCACCTGTCTTCTTCTTGTACTCAGCAACTTATCAGGCATTCAGCACTGAGAAGCGACTGTGGTGGTTTGAATAGAAACGGCCCCCATGGGCCCTTACATATGAATTCTTGATCATGGGGAATGACACTATTAGGAGGTGTGGCCTTATTGGAGAAAATGTGTCACTGGAGTGGGCTTTGGGGTTTCAAAAGCTCAAGCCAGGCCCCGTGTCTTGCTCTTTCCTGCTGCCTGCTTACCCAGATGAAGAACTCCCAGCTACGGAGTCTGCCTGTGAGCGGTCACGCTCCCCCACCATGATGAAAATGAGCTGAACCTCTGAAACTGTAGGCAAGTCACAATGAAAACTTTCTTTCCTAAGAGTTGTTGTGGTCACGGTGTCTCTTCATAGCAGTAGAACGCGGACTAAGACAGTGACCAATGCAGTATCCAGCAACTGCTGCGTGAACCATATCCCTGATGGGGAAGCTTCAGGCACAGTAACTTACCCATGAGCCCCCAGTGGGTGCTTACGCATTCTGTTCAGGTTGCTGAAGTCTCTCTGTGAGGCCATGTTGAAATCTGTAGGACTTTTCCTCCTTTGTTATTCAACCAACTGAAAATTTGAGATGATTAAATTATCTTATAAGGTTGCGGAATTATATTTTTAATGAGTGATTTTTCATTCTGTCCCTGAGCTTTTAAAGTGACCACCAAAAGGAATGAATTCGGAAGACCACCCAATCACCAGAAAGAAAATAAAGATGGCTGTCAAATAAAATGCTTTCTGTATAATTAAAACCAAAAGGGGGGGGGCAAAAATCCAAACAACTCTTCAAGATATTTTAAAGACAACTTGGTAACCATGGTTACTTCTAATTAGCGAGCCAGCTTCCTCTGCCTTCCAGATCTGAGTAGAGGAAAAGTGGAAGGAAAAACAATTCCAGAAAAGTGAAAATGTTAAGTTCTGCCCAGCGCATCCACGGTTGTGTTTAGAGCATAAAAACTGGAGAATTTGCTGCTGGCAAGCTGGCTGCTCCCACCTTCACCTTTGCCCTGTCTCACAGGGAGCTGTAACCACAACCACAGCCCGGGATGTCTACAAAGTCTCCTTGGAAGAAGTAACACCAGGGGCAGAGCCTGAACCGGCAGAATTAAGGTGCTTCATAGTCAACTTTAGGTGTCAACCTCACACAAACCTAGAGTCGCCATGGAGGAGGGAGCATCAGTCATGAGATTGGACTGTGGGCAGTCTGGGAGGCTTTTGACTGAGGACTGATGTAAGAGAGCCCAGTCCACTGTGGGTGGTGCCAGCCCTGAGTGGGTACTTCTGGTCTATATAACAAAGCAAGCCATAGAGGGATCCAGTAAGCAGTGTTTCCCCTATCTGCTTCAGGTCCTGTCTCCAGCCTCCTGTCTCGGCATCCCTCAGTGGTGGACTGTAACGTTAAACAGACCCTTTCCTCCCCAAGTGGCTTAGGTCACGTTGTCTTTCACCCCAACAGAAAGAAAACTTGAACAGGGTAAGTCTTAAGTGCTCGGGATCCTCCTTCTGTAGTAGGTTCGGTAGTGTTCTGGACAGTAGGAAAATGACACAGCTGGCTGTCACAAGCACCCAGCAGGAACTTTTTAAAAAAAAATTTTATTAGGTATTTTCCTCATTCACATTTCCCAAAAGTCCCCCATACCCCCCCCCAACTCCCCTACCCCTTTTTGGCCCTGGCGTTCCCCTGTACTGGGGCATATAAAGTTTGCAAGTCCAATGGGCCTCTCTTTCCAGTGATGGCCGACTAGGCCATCTTTTGATACATATGCAGCTAGAGACAAGAGCTCTGGGGTACTGGTTAGTTCATATTGTTGTTCCATCTATACAGCAGGAACTTCTTGATTACCTGGATTGGGACTTGAGCAGAGAGGAACTCTGGGAAACTGTCCCAGAGTCTGATCCAGATTTCCTAAGGGATAGGAGTAACACATACACACACAGGCACACACATAAGCACACACACACACATGCACTCAAACTCACACTCTCAAGCATACAAGCACACATGCACATCATGTCCACACATAAAACACACACTGCACACGCCTGTCCCTGGAGTCTTTTTTCTTTTTTCTTCTTTTTGGTTTTTCAAGACAGGGTTTCTGTATATAGCCCTGGCTGTCCTGGAACTCACTTTGTAGACCAGGCTGACCTCAAACTCAGAAATCCACCTGCCTCTGCCTCCCAAGTGCTGGGATTAAAGGCATGCGCCACTCAGACCTTCTTAAAGCCCCATCTTCCACCTGAACGAGCCCACAGCTGAGTCCAGGAGTGTGCAAGGCTCCTGAGTCTCTGGGGCTTTCTCTACATCCAGGAAGAAAGATTTCATTTACAATGAATGAAAGAATGAGCCAGGTTTACAGTCCACACTGGCCATAGCAGACAGACAACACAGCTATTGTCAGCCTCTGTCTGGGAAAGAAACCTGAGGTGGAAGCTGGGCACTGTGACCTTTGGCCTGAATGGCAACCTTCTGAGGCTGTTATTTATTCTTCCCACCTATTTACTCAAATGCTATTTACTGGTCTGGGGGTCTAGGGCCTGTCTTACAAGGATGAGGGACTGAGTTCAAATCCTCAGCTCCCATATAAAAGCTGAGCATGACAGCAAGAGTCTAACCTCAGTGTTCTGAGGATGGAGCCAGAGAGATCCCACAGCTCACTCTGCAGTCAGTCTAGCGAGCTGGTGAGCTTCAGCGTCAGCAAAGAAACCCTGTGCCTAAGTATAAGGTGGAGATTGGTTGAAGAAGACATCTACATTGATCTCTGGCCTCTACATGCATGTGATCATGCTTTAACATGTAATACACATGTGTATTACATACACAACAACAACAACAGAGAAGGATTTCCTGGGTTGACCTGGTGCAGGCGCACACTAGGATACAATGTGTGAGACAGAGGCTTAGTGCCCCAGCTTTCTCTGTCTTGGGCGACAAGTCAAGTTCAGAGGCAGAGAGGTAGACTGGTTCCATCTGGATGCCTGCCTCTGGGGACATGTAAACACAGCACGTGCCAACTTGAGCTCCTGACTACCCCCTGCTCTACAGGAGGCAACTCCATCGTCCCCGCAGGTGCTTTAGGCATCCTGATCCTTGGCGTCTGATTATTCTCCACATCTGCCACCTAAACTGTTGACAGATCTTGTTGAATTGACTATAAGATGTGTTCAGAACCTACCCTGTAGGGTGCAAAGTCGGCTCAGTGGTTTAAGTACTTACTGGGAAGTCTAAGGACAGAATCTGAATCCTCAGAACCCACGTAAGTTCCTGGTCGGCAGAGTTTCAGCCTCTGAAGGTGACACAGGGGATCCCAAAGCTCACTATTGAGACCAGCCACATCGATGAGCTCTGGGTTGGCTTGATAGGCCCTGCCTCAAGGAATAAGGTTTAAAAGCGATGGAGGATAAGTCTGACACCAACCTCTGGCCTCTACATGTGCGCATACACACTACTGCACACACACTCACACACTTGTGAATGTGCATACACGTATGCACATGCCATACATGTGGGGTTTCTTTTTTAAAGATTTATTTATTTATTATATATATATGAGTACACAGTAGCTGTCTTCACACACACCAGAAGAGGGCATCAGATCCCATTACAGATGGTTTTGAGTCACGGTGTGGTTGCTGGGAATTGAATCCAGGACCTCTGGACAAGCATTCAGTGCTCTTAACTGCTGAGCCATCTCTTCAGGCCATCACATACGGGGTTTTAATAATTTTTTTTTTAAATTGCTTGCTCTGCACTGCTTGCAGACTTGCCACCTTGCAGGATGGCAGCCCACCAGTGTCCTTGCTTCCGAGGAGGCTTCGGGTCTGCAGCCCTGACTCCTGGGCTTCACTGTGCATCTGTATCATGCTGGGACGTGCATGTGGCTCAGCTCTTTTTGAAATGAAAATTGTTCTACTCCCAACAAGGAAAGAGATCAGGTCAGCTAAAGACAAAGAGGTGGGTGTGACCCCGGTGGCAGAGAAATTAAGTCATAACCGCTAACCAGTTAACAAGGCTCTGTTTTCAAAAGATGGAATGTACAGAGTTGGGATTTGATTATTGCCACCCTGGGGATTAAATCTAGGACCACACACACACACACACACACACACACACACACACACACACAGGCAAGCACTGAGACGCTCCCCTAGCTAGAGAACATGGGTTCTGTACCTGTGGCAGGAATCAGAGAATCTCTCTTCTGCAGGATTTGGGAAGAGGTGTGGAGTTGATAAAACTGAGATGGGTGATGTAGCTGTCTTGAGAAGCGCTCCAAGGAGAGTGCTGCCTGGATGCTATTCCTGCAAGGAGGGCTGTGGCCACTGTTGTTTGATACTACTCCTGGAGCGATATGAACAAATAAATGTCCACTAACCTCAGATAGAAGATAGGGAACCGGGCTGGTGAGATGGCTCAGTGGGTAAGAGCACCCGACTGCTCTTCCAAAGGTCAGGAGTTCAAATCCCAGCAACCACATGGTGGCTCACAACCATCCCTAACGAGGTCTGACTCCCTCTTCTGGAGTGTCTGAGGACAGCTACAGTGTACTTACATATAATAAATAAATAAATTAAAAAAAAAAAAAAAAGAAGATAGGGAACCAACGACAAACAGTAGTATGGGAGAGCCAAAGTCCAGCTTGGCGAACCAATGAGACTTATTGGAATATGGGTGAGGGGTTACTTACAGGAGCAGAAATGACTCAGGGACAGCTGCATCACCAAAGCCCACTCTAACAGTGACAGCTCACGAAGCTGGGAGCCTGGAGCACACTGCACAGCCTGCAGGCCTCTCTGCAGGTGGAGAACAGTCCTTTCCAGGTGGCTCCCAGGTGGCTCAGCTGGTCCCAGCCTCTCCTGAGCAGCTTGTGTACCCTTGGGGAGGGAGAAGTCTACTAATTCTGGTCAGTTTCAGGGACTTCCTGAAGCTACACTGAGTTGTTTGCTTCCTGTCCTAACTAGCTTCCCTTCAGGATGGGGTATATCCCTTCCTTTTAGGACACCCTATTGTTTTACCTCCGAATAAACAGGCTTCAATCTGATGCAACTGCTACACAACAGTGACACCTTGTGGTGGGGACAGGGGAAAACGACATACTGTAGCAGGGAGACAGCAAATTCATAATCAGTGCAACCGCGGTCCCCTTGTTTCCCATGCTGGGTGTGTTGTTGCGGTTCACATGTCAAAGCACCCACAGGTTGCTGAGCCCCCAGACAGGGTTTAGAAGGAACAAAACACAGGCTGAGTGTCTCCCATATGCCCTGAACCTCCCCTTGGGGGACAAGCGTGAGGGTTTGTTTGTTTTGTTTTGTTTTGTTTTGTTTTTCTTTTTGGAAGAGCTTCCCCACTCCACCTACGCTTCTCTTGCAGCTAAGCCATAGGCTCATACAAGCCGCCCCACACCCCCAGCCTCTCGTGGGCTATAGGTTTATGACGGTGGACTCCATTGTCAGCAGTGTGGACCACATGGACAATGGTCTCCTGGTGATGGCATCGGCTGGCATGCTCCTTCCTCCCTGGCCACTAAGTCTGATTCTCTGACTTTAGGGAGGCTCCCCTATGTAATCACTATCCTTCAATAAACCTTAAAAAAAATCTCTAACCCAGCAGTTCTCAGTCTTCCTGATGCTGTGACCCTTTAATGCAGTTCCTCATGTTGTGGTGACCCCCCCACACCATAAAATTATTTTTGTTGCTATGCATAACTATAATTTTGACACTGTAATGAACTATAATGTGAATATCTGTGTTTTCAACAGTCTTAAATGATCCACGTGAAAGGGTTGACATGGAAGGGTCACGACCCACAGGTTGAGAAGCAGTGCTCTAACCCACCCAGAGTCAATTTCTTGCATTCACAACTAAGAGGCTTAGCTTGTGTGAATGCCAAGAATATCCTGTTTGTTGTCTTACTCTTACATTAACGTTGAATGCTTCATAAAGAATCTTTTAAAGGGCAGGGAAATCAAGGCACAGTGGTTGAAATAAGGTGGGTCCCAAGAGAGGGGGGAGGAGGAGACCCTCAGAATTTATGCAGAAATGGGTCAGAATCTTGAAGGAGAACCTGCTTCCTTCATGAAAAACAAAACCAAAAAAAATCAAAGACAGCTGACAGCAAGCTTGTGAGTCTGTGAGTCTGGACACAGGAAGCAGGGAGCTCTCCTGTGCAGTGTCTCTGTTTTCGCTGTAAGAGAGGGCAAAGGTGTTTGTTAGCAGAGTAAGGTGAACATAGAACACAGAAACAGGAAGGCCTGTTGTAGTGTCTAGAGAGCCAGCAAGCCTGGCATGAGTTGTCCGTAAAACCATCCGGCCTTAATGAAGCCTAGCTGAGGTAGATAAGGCAGACCAGCACCTGCACTCCTGGCTTATCCTCTCCACTCTTAATCATTTCAGGACCCCTGCTTAGGGAACGCTGCTGCCCACAGTGAGTTGGATCATGCTATATTGACTACCTTAATTAAGATACACATGCACTCACACTCATGAACACACACACACACACACACACACACACACACACACACACACGCACATGCACACTCCCAAAGGCCAACCCAAATGTAGACAATCCCTTAATGAGACTCTCTTCCCAGGTGATTCTAAGTTGTGTCAAGTTGACAATTAATAAAGCTGACATTAGATGGGCCTATGTCCAAGCCCATCTGAAGGAACATCTTAATAACACATAACATTTTCATAATTATCCCTAAGATGCTTTCTGGATGGTCAAGGTGTGGTATCGAGTGTGTGTGTGTGTGTGTGTGTGTGTGTGTGTGTGTGTGTGTGTGTGTGTATGTGTGTGTGAAGTGTTTCCTCTCCCATTGGATGCTGAGTTTTGCTATTCTTCATTGCTGTGCCTCTCTAGCCCCATGACTTCCTGATGCCCCAAGCACAGGGACTCAGTTCCCTGCATTCATGACCACGTCTGCTGCCCCCTCACAACCTCCACTCAAGCCTGTCTGGATCCTCAGAGCAGTCTGAGGCAGCCGCTAAGTGGGTGCATGGAGCTTCTAAGAGGGAGAGCCAATCCCCCGCTAGAGAGGCCCCTGAGAAGCCAGGCCTGCTCCCTGGGCGTTTTTCCCAACCTTAACCCCAAGCAAAGCCCCGTTGCAAGTGATGGCCCGAGTGGGGTTAAGAGTGAGACAGAAACCAGCACTCAACTGCTTTTCAGGGGCGAGCAAAAGTCCCATCTGGCGATCGCTTATCCAGGGCCCAGTGCCAACAGGCCTTCTTTTATCTCTGAGCGCCCTCTACTGGCCGTGAAAACAAACTCCTCTTGGGCTATGATCGAACCAGGAGCTCACGCATCATTTTCTTCTTCAACCCCCTTTATACGCTTCGGGGAATTCATATTGATGCCTCCCTCTGTCTGCCTTCTCCAAGATGGTATCAAGCTCTGAATGCAGTACTGCTAGACCTGAAGGGGAGGCTTCTGCTATTCTCTTTGGTCCCATCCACAAGGCTCCTGGATTCACCTCCCTTCCTGCTCCCGGACTGTGCGTGGTAGTGAGTCCTCACATCTACGTACGGCTGGACACCTTTCTGCTGAGACCCATCTGCTGCCATTTCTCCTTCCCCATTGCTCAAGGGAATCGTAACCCTGTGGTGGAAGTGAGCCTTAGGGTGGGGCTGTGTAACGCCTTCCTTCCTAGCCCCTGTAAAACTGGATCCTCTGTCCTTGGCTCCTAAGACTCATTCCAGGCTTTTCCCATAACCTGGAATTCAGACCACTAGAAAAGGGGAATCAAATGCATAATGAATATTGCGAACCTCCAACCCCTCCCTTTCCTTGTCTGCTGCAAGAACTTCCAACCACTCAGTTCTTGACATAGTAATTGACTAGTGAACCTAGGAGCCGGTAGGGTGAAGATTACACCGGACTGGGAGAGAAATGAAAAGAAAGAAAGAAAGAGAGAGAGAGAGAGAGAGAGAGAAAGAGAGAGAGAGAGAGAGAGAGAGAGAGAGAGAGAGAGAGAGAGAGAGAGAAAGCAAGTAAGCAATGGTCCAGCAAGCTTCCTCTCCAGGTCTGGTTTCACATCAAACTGTGTACTTAGCCTTTTCTTCCCTCATAGTTCAAAGCCAAGAACTTGACATCTTTGTTTCCTGATTCTCCTACTGGCCTTTTTAGGGACTCTTGTCCTTGGGTTGGACAACCTGAGCTGGGCGTGAGGCGTGAATTTGGGAGGGTGGGGAGAGGGAAGTGGATATGGGAGGAGTTATGAAGTTGCCAGTGAATAGGATTAAGATACATTGTATGACATTCTCAAAGAATTGAGAAAATAATGTTTTTAAGATAAGACGCGGGGTCCTAACTCAGAGGGTCCCTTGTAGCATCCACAAGCCACATCGACTTAGCATAAACAGTTTCTTTCCCTGCAAGTTGTAGCTTAGCAGAGAACTTCCTGTTCCGCAACCTTGGGATGCTGAGGGTGAACCCCTCTTGCATCAGTATGTGAAGGAAGAGAGGAACCCAGGGTGACACCAGGGCCTGCCACCCCTTCTATGGTTGTTCTCCTCTCTGTCTGAACACTCGGTCCCTGGCTGTTTGGAACGGTTTCGGAGGAGCCTTAAGTATGCCACGGCTCACTGGAAGAAGTGGTCGATGTGGCTGGCCTTGCCTTGCGGTTTGCTGGCCCAGCCTCCCTCCCTGTCTGGCAGTGCAATGTGACCAGATGTCTCCCATGCTCCTGCCCCCATCCTTGCCCACTGTGATAGACAGATTGTATTCTCTTGAGCTGCAAGCTAAAACAGTATCTCCTCACCTTTAACTGCTTCCTGTCAGGTACTGGGTCACAGCAATGAAAAAGTAAATTCTCTCTCACCGCCTTTACCTGCCAGTGGGCTGCCTCACTGGCTGTCCCTACTCAAAACACACTCTGCCCCTCACCAGCTGCTTTCTCTGTTCTCACGTGGTAGAGCTATCGCCCCCTCCTTACAGATTAAAAGGGTGGAGGCCTCCAAAGACAGTGAGTGGCTTGCTTGAGGTCATCATTACGAAATGGTTGAACCTGGCAATTTGCTCAACACCAGTGTCCCTGACATTCATGCCACGACCCCAATGTCCAACACTCATGCCACATGCCAGCATCCCTGGCACTCATGATGCCACGCTCCCCCCAGCATCTACCTCCAGAGGCAGCACAGTGAGTTTAGTCTTCCCTCTTCACACTTCTGCTGGTAGCCTTTACCACTCTTGGTTCCTAAGAGTATCAGCAGCATTCTATGGGAGGAAATTTGACACTACCTCTCTGGTGATTCTCTTTGTGACGTCATACCCATGTGGGGAATCTCTTACACAAGGCGGCTTTGATTACTGTGTTTTAGTCATAAAAGATGAGAATCAGCTCTGTGACTGCCTGTAGGGGACTGGCTCATAGAAGGACCAGTATGTTCACAGGATTGAATTTGTGTTCAGTGGAGCAGCATACAGCCCTGAAGAGTGCATCAGGGTCCTGCAGGGAACTTGTCCATGGAATGCTATTATGTTGGGAAAGGATGGAGGGATGAGAGACTGGGGGGTATATACCTTTCATTTACCATGCCCCCCAAAACAATGCCTTCAACTCTTAAAGAGGTGAATTTCCTGATGAGAAGCTATGTACACACCAAGGCTAGAGAGATAGCTCAGGTGGAAGAGCACATCCTGCCTTTGCAGAGGACCTGAGTTTGGTTCCTGATACCCTGCTAAAAATGACCGGTGATTCCAGCTCTAGGGGATCCACTGCCCTCTTCTGGCTTCTGAGGGCAATTGCATTCAGGTGGACACAGACATACTAAAAAAAGACAAAAGCTTTCCATCTTTGAGCTTGTTTTATTGATATTCGTTAGTGAATGAAATCTTGTGGCTGATCCTGACGCATCACAACACGATTTTTTTGGTAGTGTTGCTTAATGTTGATCACCGGTTTGCTAACAATCCTATCACCACCTCTAAAGTGCCGGTTCTTAACACTGGCGCTTCCAGTGTGGACGGGAGGGAGGCCCCTCTGAACACGTGACGTGGTCCATCCAAGCCAAAGTTGTCACCCTCCTTTCCTCTTCTACCTACCGCTTTAAAATACATTCAAATAAAGTGTAAGTGACTGCACGTATTTGCAGCAGCCAGGAGAGCAGAGAACGTGATGAACCAGCACTCTGTTTGGAGAATAAATAGTTTGAAATCGTGGGACTGACGCTGGCTGCTTGGGGACCTTCTCAAAGCATCCTTGGTGGGCATAAGGTGACCCGCCTCCATTCAAGGACACATCTTTTGCTGAGGGTGGGGGAGTTGTTCATGTGACAATTTCTTGTACACAGGATGCTATCCTTCCACCGATGTCTGGGGCAGGTGACCATGTGACACACAGACATACAGCCATCCTCAGACAAAAGTAAATAAATAATATACCTGGGCTGGATTCTCTCTCTCTCTCTCTCTCTCTCTCACACACACACACACACACACACAGAGGCTTGAGCTGGAAGCGGAGACGGCATCTGATTAAAATACAGCACACATGGATAATAAATAAAAATTCATAACTGCACAGGTGACAGCAGCAGGCCCAGGCCACGCTCACTTGCTCACACTTCTTCCACTCATAAGCACCTCTGATCTTTTCCTATGGGCAGAAATGGGATGAGGGGACAATGGACTTGGGGGATGAGGAGGAAATTTAATTCTAGTTTTGAAATGAGGGGACTAAAAACTGCAGCCACTGAGGACCACAGAGCTCTACGATGTGGCCTGAGCTCCCTTCAGAGTGAAAAGGGGCCAGCAGCCATCACGCTTGACACACCTTGGCTCAGGATGCCCTGAGGTGTGCTGTGACTTCGGCCCTTCCCCTCCACCGTGTATAGGTTTAACAGTCCTGTCCCCTTCCCCATGATCCTATTGTTACAGTGAGAACTGGTCATACATCACCCTGGCTGTGACATTGGGTCCCAGAAATAAGCTCTGTCATTAGAGAGTTAGCGTGTGTGCCGTCTGCACTTTGGTGTCAGAACCAAGAGAAACTGCCAGTACTGAGACTTCCCTGCAAATAAAAATTTTAGAAATGGGAAGGAAAAAAAGAAAAAATCAATCACTCAGAACACGGAGGGGCCGCCTGATTGCGCATCAGAGTGTAAATACATTCTTTTCGCGTCAGGCTCTAACCCTGACAGCTTGTGACAAAATGCAAGGTAACTTCAAGTCAGAGACGTGAAAAGAAGTCTGGAGAACAGACAGTCCATTGGGGCAGGATAGTGCAGACCTTGATGAAGCTGGGTCACCTACAACTGAAAGGACAGCTCTCCGATGGCGAGCAGCCCTGTGTGTCGGCTGTCATAGGTGAGCGAGGAGACCTGTGCCACACGGCGGCTCTGTGTGCACCCTGACAGTCTTATGCAGAATTCACCAGATTCCTATCCATGGGATAAGAACAGCCTTGGGAATTTCAGTGCTTCTTTAAAGTAAGGAAGAAAGGACGCCACCTTCCCCCAAATGAGCTCAGGTGACATCCTCACGAGATTGTGACCTTGTAGGGTTATTACTTCCTGTGGATTGGATGAGAGAGCAGATGCAAGGTCCCCAAGTCCTGTATACACACCATATGGAGTTCCACTCTCCCCCCAAGAGGCACACAATTGATCTCTCTAACTCAGAAGGAGTGGACCTCAGAGGAGACAGGGGTGTGAGTGCTCTGTCGGGGACAGGAGGCAGGAAGCAGACAGGACAGCAATCCCCAGCCTCACCGCAAGCTAGTCTGTTTGGGGAGCTTAGCACCCATCAAGATGCCCGAGGTGAGGATCACGGGGGCTCTCATCTGCACGCTGGACCCGACCATAGTGGGGAAGCTGCGATTCCGTCGGATGCCACTGGGGCACCCCAGAGGCAGGCCCTCGGGGACCAGGCCCCCAGGGACAAGAGCCTGTGCTGGCCCTGTGGGTCCACAGAGGAGAGGTCCCTGTTCCTCAGTCAAGGTGGGGATACGGGCACGTCCTGAGTTCACCACTCTGGCCACCCCAAACCTCCTGACTTTGTCCACAAGGTTGAGGTTGGAGACAGACACATCTGTTTGGCTCTCGCTGCTCCGCACGGGCCTCTTTTCCCTCACCTCCCTCAGGATAGAGCTGGCCGGCTTGGAAGCCAGGAAGTTGTTGTAGGGAGGGCTCGTGCACTTGAACTCGAAGGAGGGCGGGGAGGCCGAAGGTGTCTGCATAGGGGAGTTTGGTGGGGTGGACGGGATCACAGCCATCCTAGGGGTGTAGGAGTGGAGGAGGGAGCCCCTGCCGGCTCTGTCCCAACTCTGGGGGTCGTACACGGCCGCCGAGATGCCTCGCTCCTTCAGCAACCATACCAGCCCCAGGGACGTGCTCATGGTTGTCGTGGACTCACGGACATTTGTGAAAGACTCAGCCAGGCTCAGTCTCCGGGGGGTGCATGGCGTGGCCACTGGTGTGGATTTCAAGTGGCTGGTACTGCTACAAGCCGGAGCTGGGGCAGAGTTAAGGCTGAAAGAAAGGGGGGGGGGCTGGTTATTAGTGAGAAAGAACCATCAGTGGCCCAGTCGCCTGCAGGGAGTGCAGAAGCAGCTTGGGGTAGGAGAAGACACTCCCTGCTGTGCCCTGTGGAGCCCTCTGCTCCTCATTTTGTAGGGGGGGGGGGTCTCTTACTGTGCTTCAAGTTAACAGGAAGCTACGCATGGTCCCTTGCTTACCCCAGAGCCGTCTGTCTCCTCTGTACATGGAGATGCAGACTCTAAGGTCAGTGGGCGTACTCAGGGCTGTACTTGGCTAGTGAGTGGACAATCCTGGACTTGAACCCACATGCGAAGCGGCCCCACGGCTGTCAGGTCATGACAGGAAGCAGACCCTTCAGCAACCAAATTACCCCAAATAGTTCTTTTTCCAAACCTTGATCTTTCAAACCTGGGCCGCGAGTTACGGGAGAACTTGTTACAGGAACAGCAAAAACGCAGCCAAGGCACAGGACTCAGCCTCAGCCTCAGCCTCAGCCCCGTGCTGTTCCTGCTCCCACTTCCCACTGTGCAAACACCTTGGGATGCAGTGGACTGGGATGCAGTGGACTGGTCAGGGCAGGGGAAGGAAACCACATCTAACATGATCAATCTGTCTAGGATTTGTAAGGTTCAAAGCCCATCAGAGTGTGTAGCGAAGCCATATTCGTCCATCTACCACGGCCTGATGACTGGGGAGACCTGGGAGGTCCCAGTATCTGTGATCCAGCTGGGAAAGCCACCAGAATGCAGGCAGCAGGGAGAAGTAGCAGTCTGTGCTCACAAAGCTGGCTTTCAGGGAGGTCTGCTCTGCTTCTGAGAGGGTGCAGAGGGACAAAAGAAAACCTACTGCCACTGCCTCGTGGGACTTCAGCCGGAGTGGTCAGCTTCCCTAGCAATAGGCCAGCTGAGCAGTCCCCAGAACTCAGTCATAGACCCCTCTCCCCAGGCTGCTCACGGGAGGCCCAGGCACCTTGGGCAGGCACCAACTAGAAACAGAAAGGGAACCGGGACCATCTGGAGAAGGCCCTTGGAATGATGAGAGACGGGCCCCTCCCTCCCTAGACAGAGAGAGATAGAGGTGCCATGTGACCCCACATTTAGGTAGTCTCCCCACCTAACACTGGCGGGCATGGGGTGGGAGCCACAGAAACAGCTCATCACACACAAGCTTGAGAGAGGAGATTCTGCAGAGTTGGGAGTACCTGGAGAGAGCACAGCAGATCTGGGGATAAGAAGGGGAGACTCGCAAAAGGCGCAGGAAAGGTTTTTATAAATGCTGAGAGTTGCTAGAAGGTATGAATGTTCTAGACAAGAAGGGAAATGAGTGTGGCCATTCCTATGAAGATTTTTAAGACTTCCCCCCACCCCACCCCCACCCGAGCTACATTTCTTCCCACCTCAGGCAAGACAGTCCCCTACCCCCTTACCCCTTGTAGCTCCCCTTACACCTGACTTCCAAGGTCTTTCTGCCCCGCCCCCCACATAGCTACTTCTGGGGTAAGACATACTTGGGGGCAGTCTGAGGCCTGTGGCTTCAACCCAAAGCATACATTTAGTTATTTGGCTTCACAAGGGACATCAACGTTCTGTGGCCTTTTAAAACAACCTCTTCTAAACAAAGTCACAGGCTGGGAAGCCAGCATCTCCCAGGGGCAGCAAGGGACAGAAACAAAGCGGAAATCCAGGGACCCCATTGGGTGAAACCTTCTGTTATGCCTTCATTAGTGTTGACATTCAGCTGGTCTGGGGGTTTAGCTGGGTTAGAATAATGGTCAGGACCATGTTAACCAGGCACAACCACAGAGACACATGGAAGCCTCCGTCCCCGGGTTAGTGGCAGCCACAGTTGCACACACAGCTCCTTGGGCGTGGCCCTGCAGGAGCAGGCTCCATTGGCCGTGTGCTCACCCCCTGCCTTGCCCGTGGGCTCAGACTCTCTGCCCTATATCTCCTCTCAGCTCAACGGGGCATATTGCTGCTTCGTCGTCATCCTCACAAGACCTGTGGAGAATTATTCATAGTTTAAGGTGCTCCCAGGGGTGGCCGCCCCGGCTGAGCTGGCCCTCCTCACCTCCCTCCCTGACTCCATCCATCAACTCTAGGATCTAATTTGACTGTGTCACAGAGAAAGTGGGGGTGGGGTGGGGTGGGGTAGGGGGTGGATGTCACTCTTCTGTGTTCTAAGATACCATTCTCCCTTTTCCCTGGAAGGCAAGGAGGGAAGCCAGATGGCTGACATCAGGTCAAACAGACCAGCATCATTCCAGATGGTACACGGGACAGAGACAAGCCACCACACTGGGCATGTGGCTTCGCCATACTGTGTTTGACACTGGCCATTAGAGTTTGGCTGTGACGTGTGGTTCCTGGAGTCTGCTCCAGGGAGATGAAAAGCTTCTACAGAGCTCAGTAACTCTACCGTGAAAGAACTCCACTCTCCGTTGGCAAGCTCAGAGAGAACACCACCAACTCAGCCCCAGGGCCTGCGGAGATGGTGGCTTCAGCCATCTAAGGAGAACCCAAAGAATCGACATCACAGCTACATACAGAGGGGGCAGTGAAAAGAGGTTTCCCAGCCCCCATCTACCCTATCTGAACAAACAAGGCCTAGGTTCAGAAAGAAAGATGGGACCCAGAACAGGTGTCCACAGATGCCTGTAAGATGCTTAAGCCTGTTGGGTTTGGCTCTCTGTGTGCATCTGTGTATGCATATGCGTGCACACATGCGTGCGGTGCCAGAGGTCAACCTTAGGTATTGCCCCTTATCTACCTTGTGTTTGAGACAGGATAGTCTCTCTCACCAAGCAGGTTAGGCTGGCTAGCCAGTTAACGCTAAGGAGTCTATCCACAGGTGAATACAAGGCCTAGCTTTTTTTTTTTTTATGAGTGATGGTATTCAAACTCAGGTCCCTATGTCTGTAATTGTCTGCTTTTTTTTTTCCTTGACAAAAGTCTCACTATGTAGTCCTGGAACTCATTACGTAGATCAGGCTGGCCTACAGAGATTAAAGGTGTGCAGCACCACACCTGGCTTGGAATCAGCCTTTGAATGAACCTCCTGACCTTCATCATGAGGTCTTGTGAGAAAGGCGGGTCCTGGACTTGCCCCATTCCCACCCACTCTGGGGCCACAGTCCTTACCTTGGCGTGACCCGAGTGAGCTCGTCTGAAGGGTGCAGGATGCGGCAAGTGGTAAAGGTGAAAGTTGAGTTGGTCTGTGACATGCACTTCCCAGGGTGGTGCGCTAGATGGGGAGAAGAAGGAGAACAAACTATTCCTCGAACCCATTATAAACCACAAGGGGGACTAATATCCAGCAGGACCCTCCACAGGTGAGTGGCGATGGGCTACCTTGTCAACTGGATCTGGGCGTGGAAGTCGAGACACCAATGTTCTGGACTGAAGGTGGCCTCTCAAAAATAACCATGTTTTTGAGCACTGGTCTGCAGAGCATCAAATCCCAGCTTCCGGCCCAATCCAGACAGGGTTCCTCATCAGACTTCTCGGACCAGTAGTGGATCCAGTTCTCGGGGGACCGGGGAGTGCCAAGGAGGCTTAAATTTAGTTTTTCACCACAGAGCTCAGATCTGCCTTCTTCTAGCACGCTTGTTGTGTATTTCTTTACAGTGGCAAGCTGGTGCCAATGCTCTGCCCAGAGGAAGGGGGAGTGGGCAGGGAGAGGTACTTAGCTCCTGAAAGCAGGCAAGGTTCACACAGCTCCCTTTTCTGTTCACACAAAAGGGGCTCAGGGAAGCTGGCTCCACTACTGTCCAGACACCTGTGATGATCGTGGTGGGACATGTCCTCAGCAGCCTTAACAACAACAAGTAGGAGTTCCCAGGCCCAGTCTGGTCTGGCTACGCCCTCATCACTGCCCCGCACGCTGGCAGCTTTCTTTAGCACGGTCTCTAAGACACCCATTTTTACTAGAACTGAGATAAGATGGTGTCCTTTGAATGCTCCAAGATGTAGTTGTTAAGGCAGCTGATGACCAAGGTTGGAGCAAAGCAAATCAGGGGAGTATCAGGACCATGCACCAGAGAATTAATGAAGGAGCAGGGAGAGAATCTAAGATGACGTCATGATTGTCAAGGTCATCCTAACTCATAACTTGAGCATCAAGGGAAAAGAAAAAGCAAGTGGGTATTGTGGGAGGGACGGGGGGTGTGCATCAAATCCCATGCAAGATAAAACCATGAGACGAGGTACCCAACCCACTGCCCAGCCCTGCAGCAGCTCAGCCCACAGAGACCTGGCAAAAGTCTCCAGACCCCAGAGGCCAGGAAACTCAAAGGTTATGAAGATTCAACTATGGGAATCTTCTTACGAAAGTTTTCTCTTAGGTTTGAAAATTAAAAAAAAAAAAAAATCTGGCTTTGTGTTAAAATAAAACTAAAAACTAAAAGAAGCAAACAAGAAAAAAAAAAACAAAAAACAAAACAAAGGAGTGGGTGGAGAGTCGGCTAGAAACACACCACAGGGGGACAAAGTCGGAGCACAAAATAGTGATGGTGTCCAGAAGAGAAGGGGAGCTTGGCCGCGTGCCTGCTGGTGGTGTGACCCAGCTGTGTGTCCCATGAGGGCTGGGTGACAGACACCTGGGGTGGCAGCCAGCCCTGGGACCACAAGCAGAGGCTTGGCGGGAGGCACAGAAAGACACACAAGCAAATGAAGCACGGGAACTGCTTCTGTGAACCATGGCTTTAGCATTGGATCTGAGCGGAGGCTCCTGAGCTCGGGTAACCGAGAAGGTGCTGCGGGGCGCCAACAAAAAAGGACCAAGCTATGAAGAAAAGGTCAGCCAGACAATCACAAGTCTTGGACAGCGACAAAGTCCAGGAACAAAACCAACAGGAAGCCTGGGAGGAAGGGTTATTGGGAAAGACAGAGAGGGAAAGGGGCAGGCAGATCATTAAGACAATGGCTGTAGCAGGAACACTAACAATAACAACCCAACAAGGCAAGGCGGGATTAGAATCAGAAGTGCAGCCCCCATCTGGACACATGGAGAGGATATGCAGCTGCCCCTCCCTAACCCATCGGGTGTGCAATCTCCGAGGAGGTCATTTTAGAGATGGAGTTGAATCATCAGAAGGAAAACCCATCCCATCCAAATGGGTTTGGGAGAGAGGAGAAGGCTGCTAAAAATTCACACCCCCCCACTCCCCAGGAACAACGGGCAGCTTTGAAGACCAAGAGGATTGATTGTCCGAAGAGCCAAAGCCAGAGAGATTCGGCCCCTCCACAATACCACTGGGATGCCTGGGTGCTCGAACTCTCGGTGTCACCACGGACTGCCGGGACGCAGCTGTGCCTCCCTTCCTTGGGACACAATATAGAGACAGTGAGTTTCACTGGGAAGGACTCCCCACAGCCCCTCCTGTTTGTCCCAGAAGAAGCAAAACATTGAATCCTCAAGCCACCAAGCTTTGACAGTGAGAGACATGAAACACCCTTTGCAGAGCTGGGGCTTGGGTTCAGAACCGGAGTCACCAAGACCATGCTGCACACCGAAGCACAATGCCCGGCTCAACTGCAAGTCCACATTGTGTTTACCTCGCAGGCCTCAGGTTGGGGGTACAAAGGGCAGGGCTCCTTGGAATGACTACCCCAAATTCCTGGTGAAGTCCTTGTTCTTGTCTGAGCCTGACTGGAGGGCTTCCAGCTCAAGGGGGATGGATGGATGGACAGACACCACACTTGATCACAGCCTAGGGCTTCGTGGCAGGTGTCAAGCAGGTTCAAGGTCACTGTGATTGAGCCAGCCAGGCACTTCCAGAAGTCCAGTCCTGCGCTAATTTGGGCTTTGTGCTCAATAAGATGAGAGCCCACTCTGTTCGATCACCTGACCACTAAGAGTGCGCTGATCGTTTTATATAGAGATGGATTTTTCTTTAACAACCCTAAACCTTTTGTTTAGTTCTTCTTTCTCCTGATGCTGCTGTAAGCACTGGCAAGCTTTAAAATCAACTAAACCCTGGTTATCAGAGATCTACAGGGGTGGAGCACAGGTGAGTACCACAGGCCAACACTCCCTTCCTCCAGCTGTGTTGGAAGGCATGGGAAAGGTGAGGCCCACTCTGTTCCTGGTTTGCTGATGTAGCCTGAGTGTTTCTGCTTGGAATGGAGGCACCTAGGAAATGACACTGCCTTCTCACCCATGGCCAGAACCCAGGATGGGTCTCTGACACATCCCTGAGTCTCTAACAGAGTTGGGAGGTGTCTGCATAAACCAGGGGGGCTACTGCACTACAGAGTGTGTAGGCTTCCCAGGATAAAACGCAGAGAGGAGAGGGACCCTGGCGTGGCTCAGGTGCTCTGCTAAGCTCAGGGACCCTGCAGGGACTGACAGATGATGGGCCTCTGCCCACTTGGGCAGCCACATTCAAACACACGCTTTGTGCAGTCCTTAGTAATTTTTATCCTCTGCGAGGGAGGGCAAGCTGACGTGCTCTGGAGTAACCATTTTCCCCTCTGAATGACACCCTAGAAGCCAGTCGTTAAAGGAACGCCCAAGGGGGCTGCTCAGAGGCACTGAAGCCTGCTAGGTCTTGTTTTGAGACAAGGGCTCATGTGTCCCAGAATCCCCAGAGCTCACTATGTAGCCAAGGATGGCCTTGAACATCTGACCTTCCTGACTCTACCTCCCAAGAGTTAGGATTATAAGTGTACACCACTCCTGGTTTATACAGTGCTAGGGATGGAATCCAGGGCTTCATGCACACTAAACAAGTGTTCTACCCACCGAAAAACAGTCAGTCTAAGCTATGCTTATTTAAGATCACATAAATAATTTCTAAAAATGTCAAAAAAATTTTTTTATCTTGCAAAAGGGACCTCATCTTTACAGGGCACAGAGTGCATGCTATACTCACTCTGTGGGGAGCAGACAACTGAATGAAAGAAGGAGGTTACCCCTACTTCCCTGACTTGACCATGGGGGTGTGAAGCAGCTGTCATGTGAGCTGGACCTGCTGTGCACTTTCTATGATCTCACACATACACACACACACACACACACACACACACACACACACACACACACAGAGAGCCACTGTATCAATAGTGGCACCCAGGAGCAGCCTTTCCTACCAAACAAAGCAAAGGTGCCATCTTCAGAACTGAAAGGCTTGGCTTGAGTCGAGCCTAAGAACACGAGCAGGTTTCTGGGTTTTGTCTTTAAGGATGCCCAGCGGATGACGACTGTGTCCTGCTCAGGGACAGAAAGCTGCCTTCCCAATACATGAGATTCATTTTCATGACCCAGATGAAGGCAATCTTATAGAATTCTTCCTAAAAAGACAAGCACTGGGGCACAGAAAGATGTTTCATAATGTATCAGTGCCTTGAAAGATCACAGACAGAGAGCCCTGCACAGCCATGTGCCCAACAGTCATGTCCCGGAAAGCAGAGGGAAGGACCTGCATGGTTACCTTGTACTTACTTGCCTTGGCACAGGGACACTGTCACACTGGCTTCAAAGGAGACTTATACAAAATGTCTTATTTTGACAGTCTTGTTATGTAGCTCAGGCTAGCCTCTGAAATCATCATCCTCCTGTCTCACATGCCTAAGTGCCTGGATGACAGATGTTTGTCCCACCCTTAAGCTAAGAGTGGTTTTCAACTATTCATTGTTATACCTTTATTGGCAAAGCTTCCTAAGGTCTTAGCTTCTGGCTTCCCCATTTTTCTCTGCTCCCTGAGAGTTTCTTTGATTAGCCCTAGTCAGGTCCTGTAGCTCTGTGAAGGCCCCCGGCTTCCCGCCCATTAGACCTCGGTCTGGTAGATTTTTCTGGAAGGTTCCAATGTGGAGACTGAATAGAATCAGGATCATAAGATCATTTTTCTGATTTGGCACAACTGATATTTATAGTTCTTGCGAACTTAAACATTCTATTCACATCACAGCAAACTGTTGTCTGTTTCATTACAAAAAAATATATATGTGTGTGTGTGTGTGTGTGTGTGTGTGTGTGTGTGTGTGTGTGTGCATTAAGAGACAACCCACTTCGTTGCATCCTGCAGAGAGGGCAGGAAAAGCTGCTTCGTGACTCTGAGGTATCCTCTTGAGGAAAGAAAGTTTCAGAACACAGTGGAACTGTCAACGGGGTAAATGCAAAACTCTTCTCTGGATCTTTTTGTACCATCGAGGCCTAACTCCATGGCCCTCGCTGCTCATCCTTCCTTCTGGGGCTGACACAGAGAGGCCAGAGAGCCTCTTTACCTGCTTGGGGAGGTTGGAGAGCATGTCTCCCATTGTTCTCAAGGTGGTGGCTGCCTGTCTGTACATCTCTCATAAATGTCTGCTCATAAAGGCTTCTCCGCACAGATCTCTCTAGAGCCTGCTCTGTCCAGTTTGGAGGAATCAGCTCTTCCTCTGCCCTCCTTCCAGGTTGCAGCTGGCCTGTTCTCAGTTCACCAAATGCACTTAGAAAGAGGCTGGGGGGCTGGTGAGATGGCTCAGTGGGTAAGAGCACCCGACTGCTCTTCCAAAGGTCCAGAGTTCAAATCCCAGCAACCACATGGTGGCTCACAACCATCCATAACGAGATCTGACTCCCTCTTCTGGAGTGTCTGAAGACAGCTACAGTGTACTTACATATAATCAATAAATAAATCTTTAAAAAAAAAAAAAAAAAAAAGAAAGAGGCTGGGACTTTCTTAGCCTGTCTTAACCAGGTGGGTGTGAGCAGAGCATTGACTCTGTATGGACGTAGGGATGCAAAGCCGGGGCCTGGAAAATGTTCCCGTCCCATGTGGAACATGGGAAGGAAGTTCCTTCTGCCAAAGATACCAGAAGGTCTATGAACCAATTGTCCCGCCCATTAGGTCTATGAACCAATTGTACCTACCTTCCCTTCCAGACCCATGGGGTCACTTGTCCAGCTCCTACATACATACAAGCCCATCTGTACCCTCTTCTGTGGATAGTGGTGAGGCTGGGTGGGACACAGAATCAAGGAGTAGAGCTTTGCTCCCTCAGGGCACTGCTGTGTGACAGAGCAGGAGCTGGGCTTCCCTGGCCGGGCCTCCTCCTTTCTGTGGAGGGCTTTTCTTTTTATTCCTTCACCCTGAGCACAGCTCGGATCTCTGTGTTGGTGAAGACGCAGCAAAAAGCTATTTCTTGGCTTCTGCCTCTGGCATTCTGGGGCTTGAGATACAAGAGACCTTCAGTGGCCTGTTTTGAATGAGTGCAGTTTTCATAGTCTACACTGGTGTCAGGGTCTTGGGACCAGTTGTGAGCCATGTGCACTGCAGGGGACAGAGGTGGATACAGCCCAGGGGTCTTCATGAGCCAGTCTCCATGACAGACAAGCCAATCTTTTAGTTCATCTCTGGTGCCAGCTTAATCTCATCTTTCCTTCCACTTTGAATCTTCAGGAGAATTTAACTGAGCTAAATCCTGTAGTGCATTCCGCCAACAAGCTACCAATAGAGCTTAATCAATAGAGCTTAACCAACCACTCCCCACATGCCGGTTGTCCCTGGCCCCAGCCATAAATTAAAATACAGGGTCCTGGCAGGACCAGGTGGTGACTATCCTGAAAAATATGTTTCCTGTGTAAATCCAGAACATAAGCAATCATTAAAATAAAGTAAAACTAGGACCTAAAAGTTGTTTTCAACCATCCGTTTTAATCTTCTAGGTAATTTACAACACAATAGCATAGGGCCATCCTCCATCAGACATGGGATTAAAGAGAAAAAAAATCAAATGGTGCTTCAAAAGACACACTCAAACACACTAATAAAAATGTCTACGGGGCGAGTCTTCCCACTCTTCAGCCCTGCTCAGTGTCAGCTGTAATCCTAACTGCCTTCGGATTCAAACTTCTTTCCTCTGACCCCTTCCCAGGTACACAGCAGCTCTTGGGAGCACAGGGACCAGGCCATTGGGACAAATCCCAAGACCAGAGCTCCAGGTCTTCCCATGGAGACTCACCAGCCTTTAGCCACCCCCTCCCAGGACTGTGCATAAAGAGCATTTGGGGTATCCAGTGTAACTTGGGGTGTCTTAGACTTCTACTCCTGACAGCAGATGGTTCTGTCACTCATCGGAGAAAAGGAGCCATCCTGCTCTGCCACCCTGCCACTGTGTGGCTCTGCAGCCCCTCCCTCCTCGTGGCGCTTCTAGAAAAGAGCTCCCTCCTGGGAAAACAAGCGTTACAGAGCTCTCCCCTCAGCGGGGAGGTGCTGTCTGCCTTCGGATGGACCCAGTACTGATAACAATGGGAGATTTGAAACTGCAGGCTGCGGTCCAGTCCTTTGGTATTGAGCCTGAGATCCTCCTGCCTCAGCTTCCTGGGAATTCTGCGTCTATCCCACCAGGCCTAATTGAGTCTGTGGGCCTCACAGGACAAACGTTCTCGTTTCCTCCGCATCACTTGCTAACTTACTTGTAAAAACTCAAAACATAAACTCTGTGATGACACCTCTAAGGCTGACATTAAAAGAAACAGTTGGTCCAGGTTGGGCCCTTAGACCATGGCTGCCTGTAATTAACCTGGGGGGGTGGTATGAGACACCACCGAAACCTTCATTCTACCTCAGATTTCACAACAAGCCAAGTGTCAGGGCCTCTTAAAATTATGAGGGAGAAAGAGGAATATCCTTTCCTTGCATTTAGTGACCTGGGGATGGCCTGTGCATCGGTCCATTCATTTTTCCTGACACCCGAGTTCTTCCATGTCCCAGCACAATGAGCCAGGAGCTCCAGCAGGCAGATGAAACATCTGGATACAGAGTAACCACATAACTAACTCCCCAGAGGTCCCAGGAGCCTCAAGCATAAACTTCCCATCCCAGTGCAAGGTTTACGGGTCACCTGTGGTCACACTGTGTATAGGTGGGATGGGGGCTAGCCTAGTGTGCATAGGTGAGAGGTGGGATGGGGGCTAGCCTGAGCACCTAGCATCCACCTTGTAAGAGCTGAATGACACCTCTGAGTGTGTACCTGGTTAAAGAGTATCACTAAACACTTAGATAGCGCATGCGCCTTCACTGAGGCTAAGGCACGTCACAGAGCTGACATGCTTTCAAGCATTCTGACCTCTCTCTGCACTTCTTTCCCTCTGGTTTCCGCACATTCTATGTCTTCTCAGTCATTGCCTTTTCCCTAAGACTTCCCCCAGCTTGCTCAGGCTGGAAATCCAGAGAGGACATGGGAGACACCAGATCCAGGGTAGGATGGCTGTAACAGAACCCTCGGGTGTCCCCGTTCTCAGGGCCCCATATCCCGCTTTTTAGCAGCCTTTCCTGCTCCCGCTTGCAGGGCCCCAGGGCTCCATGACGGGCAGAGGGACCCACTCCCGTCACAAGGGGAGGATCTGGTCTCTGTTTTCAAAACAGAGCCTGACAACGGGAAAGCTTTTTCCTGTCATCCACACAGACGAGCAGAAGCTACGGACACAGAGTTACTACGGGTGGTGCCAGGAACAGAGACGAGCAAGGCCCAGAGCTCTGCCTCCGGTAAAGGTGTCAGGTTTACAGGACTAATCGAGGCGCCCTCACCAGACCCCTCCTCCTCCTCCTCCTCCTCCTCCAGGCCCGCTTGTGCTGGCGGCTGGTGCATCTCCTCTGGGGAAGCCTGAGGCTGGCTGGAGTAACTTCTGCTGCCTGAGACAGTCACACGTGCTCGAGACCTCTCACCTGAGGTCTCCGGGTGCTGAATTGGCGTGGAGGTAGCTAGGCCCGCCAGAGAAATGTGGTCACCTGTGTCATCTTCCTCAAAGTCGTTAAGGCAGTACACTTCATCCAGGTCAACATCCAAAGTCCGGAAGCCCTTGGTGACCACACCAGGACGGGGGTCCAGGATGCCCCCAAGATGAGGCTGGGCCAATTGCTGCCAGTGGTGAAGCGTGGCTGAACCTTGTGGGGGAAAGAGAGTGGATACCAAGAGAAGGGAGAGTTAGCATGGCAGCTAGAGCAAATGTTTCCCACCCTCAGAGCTCAATGTGAATACCTGAGCTTGCACAGGACTGTGGGAGGGACTGAGGTCACCCGAGCTTGCAAAGGATTGTGGGAGGGGCTGGGGTCACCTGAGCTTGCACAGGACTAAGGGAGGGACTGAGGTCACCTGAGCTTGCACAGGACTATGGGAGGGATTGAGGTCACCCGAGCTTGCAAAGGATTGTGGGAGGGACTGGGGTTACCTGAGCTTGCATAGGACTATGGGAGGGACTGGGGTCACCTGAGCTTGCACAGGACTGACTGTGGGAAGGACTGGGGTAGAACTGGCTTGACCTAACTGGACAACAGTGTGTCCCTGTCACACCAGGAGGGAGTGGCACTGTAAAGAACCAATACTTTCAAAAGTAAAATTACACTATATATTGTGTGCCAATGATGTCTGGTAACAAAGTATTTTAAACCACCAGGTGCTAACACCCAAACTTAACACATTATCACTTTGCTGACAGAAGAGGGTGAAATGGTGAGCAAGGGCCACAGGAAACTTGTGAAGCCATCAGGAGAACAACCGGGGATCAGAAAGACACCCGGATGCTCTGGTACAAGTCTGCTGCCGACCATACCAGACTCACCTGCAAACGGAAGCTAAGGAAGGAGAATGGAGGAGCCACCAGGTGAGGCAGGGAGGACGTAAGGTAAATAAGTCACAGAAGCCTAGAGCAGAGGTGCCATCTCCAGGGTGACACCAAACCCTAGGACTCAGGTGTCAGCCAGAGGGTTTGTAATAACACCGGAGTGTGTCCCTGATGACCTCATGTGTCCCAGGTGCTCTACCAAGAAAGGTGTCACAAGGCCAGGAGTGTCTGCGAGCCTGGATGTGGAGGAGCCAAGCGGCATCTCATGAGTGTGCTGTGGTGCTCCATGCTTCTGCCCAGCCTCTGGGCACCTGACACACCATGCAGGATGCCACGTCTGGCAGAAGGCCCAGAAGGCTGGGACCCGAAGCCCTCTTCTACAGACAAAAGTTTAGACACTCAAATGTACATGGCCAGAAATAAACAGGCCTCATGCTGCAGACAGAGAAGCCCTCAGAGACAGGAGACTGCCTGCACCATGGCTCACAGCATCCAGGACTACTTTCTAGCTGAGTAAAAACTCCTTAACAGGGAGTGGGGGAGGGGGAGGGGTGGAGTGGAAGCTGCTTGCCGCCAGTGCCTTGTACCTTGAGAGGAGAGACAGAAAGGTGGTTGGGGTGGGTGAGGGGCAGCCCCGGCTGGACACCGGGTAAGGGGTGACATGGAGGTCTTAGAAGGATTCTGAAAACGGACTACTTCAATTCTGCTTAAAATTAAAGAGAAAAACTAAACACACTGAAAACCCCAACACCCTCAGCCCTTCACGGGCCACACCAGGTTTAAGGACACACGTTATATCCTCCTTGATAGACTTGGGCCTAATGAATGGGGTAAAAAATACTTTCTACAAACAAAAGGAAAAAGAAAAACAACAAAACAAAACAACAAAGAGGTTGTTAAAAATGGAATCCACCCTATAAAGATTTTATAACGAGTCCTCAACTTGGGACAAAGCACAGGTATTTTTGTGACCATGATTGTGGGAGAAGACTAGGCTGCTAGCGCCACCCAGTGGCCGAGCTGAACATCCCAGCGATGCTCTGAGGCCCCACAGGCTCAGGCACTGACCATAGAGGGAAATGCACGAACTGGTGGGGCATGCAGGCATCTGTGGGATCCTGAGCTCCCAGATGCCACACACAACTGTTTCCTAAGGCTAGCTCACGTCGGACACGGCAGTATGGTGTGCCTTGACAGAGGACAGGAGGGACAGGCAGGAACACTTTTAGTCTGTACTCTACATTCTTTTGTTTTCTAAGCCAGGGTTTCTCTGTGTAGCCCTGGCTGCCCTGGAACTTACTCTGTATTCAAGGATGGCCTCGAACTTAGAGATCTGCCTGCCTCTGTCTCCTAGTGTTGGTATAAGCCACATTCTAACTTTGTGCTGTCTGCAGGGGTACTTACGGTGTGCCTCTGCACACATACATTGTAAGGATTTCTTTGACCTGGTTGCAATCCAAATGAGACTTGGGGAGGAATTCAAGACATGGTAGTCATAGTAGACCCCCACAGAGAGACCACGCAGGAAGACTATCAGCAGCAACAGGACAACGTAGCAGCACCGTGAAACTCAGAGACAGGCTAACTCTCTGACTGGAGGGGCAAGGCTAAACTATGGGATGACTGGCTGCCTCTGCTTCCTCTCCCTGGATAACTTTCTGGCCAGGGATGATGGAAGGCAGATCTCTGGTGGGCTAACCCTTTGTCTTCTCCACTAACTGAAGACAGCCTGAAGACTCCACCCCTGCCTCTGTTTACTGGTGTGTGAAATCATGGTGGCACATGCTCCATATTCCAATAAAAACTCGCTGTGCTCTACACATAAGCACTACTATGCACTCCTCAAACTTCCTCATAGGGAGTGTCACTCACTGCACAAATGGGAATGGAAGGTTCCTGACGCTAAGTGACTGGGGTCAGATCATGAGTGCTTCAGGCAAGTGGGCTCAGTGGCAGCAGGGGCTGGCCACCAGGTATATACATGGTGCCAGTGACCCACAGCAGAACTTCCAGGTGGATGTCCAGGGCCTAGCAGGAGGGCCAGACACTCATGCACTGAGGGAACCTCTGTCACCTCTGACAGTCCCCATCACAATGTCCATGTGCTTTCTCACGGAAGGTCACGGGGAGAGCCTGGCAGAAGCCATTATCAAGGACAACCTGGATGTCCGTATGTCAGGACACCGTTTTACCATCACTCAGCACTGAGTGTGGGCCTCACCACACGCCTGACTCCTTTAGTTTCGGGATCACCCTGTTGTCTCTCCTCCTCACAGACAAAAACACTGAGTGTGGGAGAGAGACACCAGAGGCTGCGTTAGAGCAAGCAGCCACCTCTGGCATCTGTCCCCGGAAGCTCTCAGCAGAAGAGAATGCCTTCCCCTGGCTGAGCGTCAGGGATCCAGCAATAGCAAGCCCAGGCAACGGCTCTGCCCATGGGACAGGTGTTTTCAATCCCTCAGACCCGAAAGCTGCCTCAACCTTAGCTCTGATGTTTGGTTTGTCAACAGTGGACCTCAAGAACACTTCCCCCTGGCTGGGTAGGAGGCTCCAGGTATTCAAGAAGCCTAGCACTGAGCAGAAGCCCCCACCATGACACTCCCATACCCCAAGCCCTTACCTAGGAATTCCACCCAGCTCCAGGCTGGCTGCCTGAAATCCTCTCCTTGATATGGAGAGCAAAGGTGAAAGTGACTGTGAAGCAGGCCAGAGCACAAGGGCCTCACCCTGTCCTTTCTTTCTGTGTCACTCCCCATCCCAGCCTCGTTCCCTTATCCAGCAGGAAGCAGGACATGACCACCACACCCTGCCACCCACCTGAGAACACAGATGGACTACTGCCTGCCTCGGTTGGTCTCTCTGCGATAGATAACTCTCTCTATCTTGAATATTCTGTCCTTCACTTGCCTAACCTTGAAAGGCCTGGTGAGAACGTGAGAGCATCTGCCGCACCTAGCTCCGCTGGGCTGGCAGACACATGAGGAGATGGCAGGACGGTTGGCATGAAGAAGGAGATCTAGACAGAGGACACTGTTGGCTTCTACGATGCTCCCAGACAGTGGTCTCCGGGGACCTCACCCCAGGTGCCTTTCCCTGGACTGCTGGTGATCGAGGGCACTCCTATCAGTGTCTCACTGGGCCAGGTGAGAACATGACCTCAGGGTAATGACAGTCCAGATCTGGTAACTGGGCCCTACAGATCTATGTGGCTGAATCAGACAAATCTGATAATCTTGTTTGACAGCTATTTGCCTATGTTACAAATAAGGAAGATGGCTCAAGAGGGAAGCTAACTCGGCAGGCACGGTGACAGTGTTCAGAGGCTGTAGCTAGGAAGCCAGACTATACTCACACCCCATCTTAGAGTAAACATGGCAACACAGATATTGACTGTGGAGGGGAAGGAAGGAAGAAAATATCAGTTGTCTTTTGAACGGCTGGGGAAGAAGTCTGAGAAACACAAAATGAAGCCAAAAGGATCCTTATCACAAGGCTTTGTTACAGGCCATAGTGATAAGAAGGACGAGGGTGCCACAGGCAAAATCCATCTTACAAATGAATGGGGTCTCCTCTGACTCTTGTCATAAAAATATTGCCACCCAGGGCACAAGGTCAGAGAAATAGAGATGAATTGGTCAAAATAAAATGTTCAAAATCTCATCCTGCAATGCACTTGAAAAAAATGAGCCCAAGACGTAACATAGGTGACCCAACGAAACACGATAAAGAATGGGAAGCTGAGAGGTGGTGTCTAATGGTCTTTGAGAGACAGAAGAAGAAAAGAAAAGAAAGGCGGAAATAAACTGCAGAAATGGAAGGTTTTATTGAAGGAAAACCAGACATAATTGCAGGTCAGAAAACAATCCCCAAGATTACAACTGAACAAACAATTAAAAAGGAGAGAGCCTCCCTGTCCTGAGAACTAGGGAGGACCGAAATGACACAAACCATAATCACTAAATGAAAACAGAAAGAAAGAAAGAAAATAGTCCTTCCTCCTTCTTGGGGACACTGGGACCATGGTGCAGGCGTGACCTCAGCTTTGCAGGCTGCCTGCCCAGTAAGGCTGCCTCGGTCCCCTCCTGGGATGAAAACAGTTATTTGCTCTCTATAAGCACGGAGCACAAGTCTGTACCTGTGTGACAGAAACCATCTGTGGCACCGAGACGTTGCAGCGAGTGTGGGGTGTAACTAGATTAAAGCATCAAAGATGCCCCCGAGAAGGGATAACGATAAAAGCTCAGAACAGTGCAGACATACAGACGTCTGACTTCACATCAAAAATACACTACGTGGTTCTAAAGCAGGGCTCCCAACTCACACGGGCTTCAGACTAAAGTGTGTATGTGGGGGGCGGGGGTGGGGGCGGGGTGTACACAAAACCAGTACACACTAGGTGGCTCCTGACAAGGCAGGGGGACAGAGGAAACAGTGAGGTCTTCTAGGAACTAGAAGTACTATGGGGGAGGGGGGTTAGTGGAGTCTAAACAGGCTGGCCTCCATCCCTCCCTCCCTCCTGCCTCCATACTTCAGACTGGGGGTTGGGGTGGGGGGACCTAGTTCACAGCAAAACACACCTCCAGAAAGCCACATCCTCTCTATGAAAAACAGGTTGGAACATGTGATTGATCACACACACACATACGACACTTCCACATGCCTGGGGGTCGGGGGTCACAATGTACACTTTGCGTTATTTGACAGTAAAATCTCTGAGAAGCCAATGTATCCCTTCCCCACCCCTCTCAGACCCTGGGTTATCCAGAAGTAGCTTGTTGTCACACAGCTACCATTGAGGGTCTGAAGCTATGCCACTGCCACTACATTTGGGTCCTAAAGTGTTAAGGACAAAAGTGAGAGACCTGCACCTGTGGGAGTTTCACCCAGGAGTGTACTGCTCAAGCCACGACAGAGACTGCCGAAACAGAGGGCACACCTCAGAGGAACTCAAACCAACAGCGTGGGTGGCTATCTCGAAAGAAAAATGAATAGGTGTGACACTGGTGGCTGGCTTTCCTGTGGTGGATCAGGGCCCAGAGAGAGTCGCAGAGGAGGACAGAGAGGGGCCGAGGCCCCTGGTGGTCACCTTCGAGTGGCTTCACGATCTGCAGCTTCTCGGGCAGGTAGGAGCGGCTGCTGAAGGACATGCCAGAGAAGCCCGTGAACTCGGAGAAGCGTGAGTGTGTTCCCAGGGACATGATGCTCTCGGTGGGCGTGAGCGAGCCACTGTGCAGCTCCCCCTTCTCAGCCAGCTCTCGCAGCTTCCTCTCCTGCTCCTCCTCGAAGAACCTCCGCTCAGACAGGTAGTTCTCCCGGCGTAGGGATAGCCGCCTAAGTGCCGTCTCCAGGTCATGGGAGCCTGGCGTGCCTGGAGTGCCCGGCTTCTTATTGTGGTCCTCGTTCCTGGGAAGACATGGATAAGTATCTACAACCAGGAAAGGATAGTGAGACCCCACCACCACCACCCAGGGCAAAGAGACAGGAAATGGTCTGAGGAGAGCAGGGCCAGCCAGCCACTGAAGGAGTTCCCTCTGTGGGTCTCAACTGACTATTCTTAGAGGCAGGTGGTTGTACGAGGATGGACTGAAAATTTGCAAAAATGTGTCTTCATAAGCATCTCTCTCCAGGTTGTTCTGGAAGAAACCTTTTGCAGGTGGCTGGCTGTACGTAGGTCCTGAGGGAGAACCGACTCAACCCTCTCGTCTCTTAAACGAAGGGGCCTGTGCTCTCCGTTCTGAGTAAAACCTGCTCTGATCTCGGAGAAAGAACCCTTCTGATGGCTTAACTGGTCCCAGGTATCTGTTTTAGTAAGTCAGAGGGCCAGGGCGCACAGGAGGATGATGGGAGTGGGGCTGGGGTTCTACGGGGCATTAGGGTGGAGAGGAACTGACCATAACTAAGGGGAACACACAACTGAGAACCCCTACATTCCACCTTCTGAAGCAAACCAGAGAGCCTGGGATCTCCTACGCTTGCCGGCACCCAGGCTCCCGAGGGGTCACGGTGATGATCTGTGGGAAATGTGTTAGTTCTCCCTCCATGATGTTATGGTAAAGCACACCGTGGACATCAGCTCGAGATACTACCCCAGAAAAGACCAGTGTCATGGATAAGGTGGGTAACTGGGACGTGGCGGCTCTCATCCACCTCTCTCCGATGGTGTCTGAGCCCATGTTCAAGGTGTATCTCCTCCCCCAACCACCCCTTCCAACAGAAGGAGAGGAGCCCGCCGCTCACCCCAGGTCGGCTGCCTCGGTCTCCAGGAGGATGCTGTTGGTTTTGTTATCGAGGACCACGTTGCTGACGTCGCTGCCGTAGAAGCTGGAGCGAGGGGTGCTGACGCAGCTGGACAGGAGGGAGTTCATGGCTGAGGACTGGTTGGAGCCCGGGATGTTCATGGGAGAAGGGGTTAGTGATCTCTGCTTGACCACTTGATTGACGTTCCTCACCGTCTCGAAGACACGCTTCTGGTGGCTGCGGAGGACAGGGCAGCCGTGAGCCAGCATATCAGGATGAACCTGGAGCTAGCTCCTCCACAGATGCCTACCGTGGGTGGCCCGCTGTCTGGGGGCCTCACATGCTCCTTAGGGAATGGGGTGCCTGCATCATAGCATGCTAGTGCCAACCGCACCTAAGGCTCAGTAGCACAGCTCAGCACTGATGAGCTAAGGCTAGCCCACATGGCTCTGTTTATCACGACCTGAAGCCTGAGCTACAAATGCTAGTGCTTTGGGGTTGCTTTCTCCCTGGCAGGCCAGCTTCTTTCAGACATACAATGAGAGCCACAGGAGGGCCGTGCTCGCTCCATTGTAACCACTCACATAAAGTGAAACAGCAGAGCTCCACGGCAGTCTGGAGTTTCTGCCTTGAGAAGATAAAACCCCACTGGGCTATTCTTAGAAACTGCCATTTCTAAGCACGGAGCCCACAGTTTGATTTCTCCTTTTAAGGGGAAGAGGGTTGGGCATATGCTCGGACTAGCTGCTTCCTCTGGGGATGCCGGAGCTGTACATACACCAAAGCCACCAGGACGCTAGTCATTCAGGAGGAGACGTGGTCCCCAGATCTCTCAGTGTTCCATGAAGGTTATAATGGCTTGTATATGCTCGGCCCAGGGAGTGGCACTATTAGAAGGTGTGGCCTTGTTAGAGTAGGTGTGTCACTGTGGGTGTGGGCTTTAAGATCCTCATCCTAGCTGCCTGGAAGCCAGTATTCTGCTAACAGCCTTCAGCTAGGAAGACAGTATTCTGCTAGCAGCCTTCAGATGAAGATGTAGAACTCCCAGCTCCTCCTGTACCATGCCTGCCTGGATGCTGCCATGTTCCCACCTTGATGATAATGGACTGAACCTCTAAACCTGTAAGCCAGCCCCAGTTAAATGTTGTTCTTTATAATACTTGCATTGGTCGTGGTGTCTGTTCACAGCAGTAGGGGAGATGTAGGGGCCGAGACCCCAGGAGTAGCCAGAGGATCAGAAGCCTGGCTCACAGCACTGAAGAGCCCGTGTTTTTCTTTTCTTAGCAAACATGAACACTTTTTAGCGTAATGCTTTCCATTAAGGGAAAAGGTGGAGGGTGGGAGATGGGAAACCCAGCATCCTCCCCACTCCCTGGAAATTCATCAGGTAACCTCCTTTGTTGGTTTGGGTTGTTTTTCCGAGATGGGACCCAAGAATCCCAGCTATAAAGAGGGCCTTGAACGCCTGAGCCTCCTTCCTCTACTTTACCACAAGGTGCTATGAGGGACACAACCCAGGGCCCTGCATGCCAGGAAACTATGCTACCTAGTGAGCTCCAGCCTTAGAGAGATGTCACTGTATCGTCTACTTCCCTTAACCTGACAGGGAAGGACCATGGCTGGCCGGTGGTGTCTAAGGTCCATACACGCTAGGTTATGAGCACCGGTTCTGAGTCAGTTTGAGGGGACTTGAAATATAAAGGCCACAAGGTCATACGTGATGTCTGGAGACTCCAGCTCTTCCAGCTGCAGCTCCTTGCGCATAGTTCCCTCGATTTCTGCAGCCAACGAGTCCTGGGGAAAGACAGAAGACATGCGTGGACTGAGCAGGGGCTCAAGGCTTCCATTTCTAGATGAGGTCTGTGGCCAGAAGAGCCAGGAGGAGACCAGGCACCCAGCAGTCTCCAGACTTCATGCCATACAACACAAGGCTAAAAGCAATCCCTACACAGAGAGAATCTGCCAAGCCATGGCCAGGGCAAGTTCTGAGCACACAGCACCTTTGGGTTTAAGTGAACAGCCCCTGACTCTCACGTAGCTGAGTGTCTGACAGCCAGGCACTCTTTGACCAAATGACAGAGCTAAAATTGTGGCTACGATGTGGGATGGAGAAATCAGGGGGCACAGGAGAGTGTGTTCAGAACAGTGGGAACAAGTCCAAATATCTCTAAACTTCCAAAAGGTCCCACACAGTCCAGTTTATGGTCCCAGTGACTCAGGATTATGACACACAGGAGGCCAAGGCTTTCACCTGACTCCTAGGTAGACAATCACCTGCTGAAAGCTCTCTGGTTCTGCTTGCTGGGGAAAGGTCCCTGCCTGCATGGACTGTGGTCGACATGTTGCCACTGCTGTACTTTCTCTGCAAGCTCCTTGCTCCACCAGCTAGCCATGGCAACCGCCTGTGTTCTCAGGTGACAGGACTGCTGCTTCCAGTAAAAAACTGTACTCCCTCTTTGCAGACATTCCCTGCCCACCCTGACCCCACCGCACCCCATCTTCCACACAGTGCACCAGTTAGCTCTTTAATTCCTACTAACTTTCTGGACTACACTGCTGCCCTTTTCTGAGGGGACGAGGGAGTGTAAGCTTTAGGGTCAGGGGAAGGCTGGTCCTGGAGTGCTAACTACCCAGGTGTACTGAGGTTGACCCCCACCCCCACCCATCCCCACCATGTGAGGAAGGTTTATGAAAACAGAGGACAAATTTCCCCAACAAGGTTCAAGGGGCACCCGAGTCTGCCTGTGGACTGCAGATTGAAAAATCCCACCACAAGGCAATGGAATTGAAAACGCTGATGAGGAAAGCTGCTCCTGGCAGCTGGAGTGGCAGAGAGCAGACGCAGATCTGGGCGCTCAGCTCCAGCCACATGGGCACGCTGCAGCCTTTAGACTTTCAGAACAATCCTCTCTAAAACCTGAGCTTGCAAGAGTCTCGAAACGGGCAAACAAAAGCTTTCAGTAAGCATGAAAGTGGAGACTCCAGGGTGTGTGCTAGCCAGGATGGTTTGATTTTTTTTCCTTCTTTTTAAATTATATATATTTTTAATTGTGTGTGTGTACATACATACACACAGGGACACAATGACAGTGCTTGTGCACTACGGTGGACCTGCTGAGGTCAGAGGACAATTTGGGGGCGTTAGTTCTTTCCTGTCTTATTGAGATGGGGATCTTTCCGGTTTCTGTCACTCCTCACAGTATTCCAGGCTAGTTGGCCTGTAAATTTCTGGCAGGTTCCCTGTCTCCACTTCCCATGTCACAGCATGAATGCAGAGATTACAGATGTATGCCACCAGATCTGGCTTTTCTTATGGTCTCTGGAGATCAACCTCAGTCTGTCAGGCTTGCACATCCTAGTGTTTTTAACGTGCTGAGCCTGACATCTCCCCAGCCTGGGTTTGTGACAGTTTTAAGGCCTTGGCCGTTCTCCTCTAAGTTACCCAGTAAACTTACAGGCTCACCAAGCAGGACTTGGGAGAAACTGTTTAACTGGGCTGTCTGGGGTGGATAGAAACTGCCTTCTCTGTCTGGGGTGACTAGAAACAGACTTCCCAGGAAAAGTATTTCTGCAAGAGACTCCTCCCTCAATCCCTTCTCAGCTGCTGAGACAGCTCAGAGAGTGAAGATCAGATCCCTGGGACCCAAAGAACTGACTCCACAAAGTTGCCCTCTGACCTCCATGCATGAACCAACTCTAATCACACATACAAACACAAAAATAGTAAATAAACATTTTTAAAATTTAAAAAATTGACCCTTTTCTCGCCTTGCAGAGAATCTGTTATTCTGCAGACGAATGGAACAACGCCTGGACCCACAGGAGCTCTTGGGGGCTTGTTCTCGGGCTGCCTGTCATCCACGTGCAGTTGCTGCTTGGCTGGCTACAGCTCTACACTGTCTTGTGCTAACACCCACAGTGCTGTAGGACACAGCCAATGTGTGGCTTCCCCAGCTTAGGAAGCTATGGTCTGGTAGAACATACAATGAGCACGCTCACTTCCTTCTAAGTAGATATCACAGGGAAATGACTGGAGACTAAACTGGAAACCCCTTTGTCCGTCACCAAAGCCCTTCAGAGCCTTGATATCAAACAAGCCACACCAGGACTAACAAAATAAGATCATGGGGGAATGCTATTCCTAAAAAAGTTGGTTCAAATCCCTGACACCAACAAAAGGGTTAATAAACACACAAGGAACCAGGAGAAGTTCAGGCTCTTTAAGGCATGGGTAATAGCTGCCCAGACTAACATCTAACTAAATCAAGTTCTTTGTAAAAATCTCCTAACAGCTGCAGGGAGAGCAGCCTATAAAGAGCTAGTCCATCTCAAGGAATCAGGAGCCCCCAGCTGGCAGGTCCAGTGCAAACTTTAAAGAAGCAAGCAGCTCGCAGGAAAGATGTAGGACCAGGGATCAGAAGGGGACACGAAGCCCTGGGCGCTAAAGTCTGAGGATGGTCTGGGGAGAGGCGCACAGGAGAACCCACTCACCATGGGGAACAGGCCCAGAGAGTGGTAGCGCCGGGACGTGGGCATCGTCTTGTTCCGCAGGTTCTTCAACTCCTCCTGAGCCTCATGAAGCATCTCCATGCACTCCGCGTACTTATCCTCCAGCTCTCGGAGCTGTGGGGAGAGGCAGAGGGTCTCAGACAGCACCAGTGAGCACCCAGGAGCCAACACACCCACCAGCCCTCCCGCCTGAGAGGCAGAACCTGTGGCCCTGTGGGCCCACGGCAAAGCGGGTTGGATCCACAAGGCTGGCTTTTCACAGACTCGGAAAGCTGCTCACACGCTCACAGTGGGCAAGCCAAAGAAAACGCCCAGACAAAACATTAAAGAGGCTAAGAGGCAAACCCTCTTCTCCAGCTGCATCTTTCACTTTTGTTTGATACAGGGTCGGTTTATGTAGCCTAGGCTGTCCTTAAACTCATAGCCATCCTCCTGCCTCAGCCACTTGTGGACTGGGATATATGTACTACAATGCCCAGATTCAAGTTGTATCTTTGAACAGGCTCTTTACAAGTCTGTGGCACATCTTGTTCACCTATCTAGTGTCTATCAGGAGTTAGAATATGTCAGGCCCTGAGGTACTGAATCCAGCCTCCTTACGCTTACACCAAACGGCAGGCACAGAACCCAGGCAAAGCAGTATTATGCTAATTCAAGAGTGAAGTGTTTGGTATGAGGGGAAGGACCCGGGCCTATGGGGGAGTGGCTTCACTGGAACCCGAGGCCCGAGAGAGTTCAGGCAGGGACACCCACCTCGGCTGTGAGTTGACGCTGGGCGTCCTTGGCAGCGCCCAGGTGCTGGACAAGCTCTTCATTTTCCACCGCGCACTAAACATGGTAAAGAAAAGTCACCTCTGTTAAGACACTCAGGAGCCCGACTGTCCCCTCCTGTTACCTGTCTGTGAGAAGCTCAGCACTGTCTAGAGAGAAGCGTGCACCCGACGCTATGGCAGAGCACTGCCTTCCATATAATTAAAAAAAAAGACAGGCTTTTAAAAATGTTCTCATTCGTGTGTGTGTGTGTGTGTGTGTGTGTGTGTGTGTGAGAGAGAGAGAGTAAATGTGTGTGCACACGTGAGCACGTGTGTGTGTATGTGAGTGTACATGAGTGAGCATGTGTGAAAGAATGTGTATATGTGAGGGTGTGAGAGTGTGTATATATAGAGTGTGTATGAGTATGAGCATGTGTGAAAGAATGTGTATGTGTGTGAATGTGTGTATTCATGTGTGAGGGTATGTGTGAGTGCGTATAAGTGTGAGCATGTGTGTATATATGTGTGTGTATGAATATGTATGTATGGATATGTGTGTATATAAGAGAATTTGTATGTCTGTGTATGTATGTGTGTGTGAGCATGTGTGTGTATATGTGTGTGTGTGTGTGTATGACTGTATATGTGTATGAGTGTGTGTAAGGATGTGTATGAGAGAATGTGTATGTGTGTGTATGTATGTGTGTGAGTGTGTATAAGCATGTATAAGTATGTATGTGAGTATGCGTGCCTACAGTGCACGTGGAGGTCAGAGGTCACCTTATGAGCATTGGATGAACTCAGGACTTGGCAGCAGGCGCCTTTCTCCACTGAACCATCTCGCTGAGCCCGCCAGGTAATTTTGAAGGTAAAGTCTTCCCTGGGCACTTGGCACTTGATTATTCTCCATAGCCCAACCCCCACCTCCAGAGTCTGAGTGCTTTCTGGGAGTCTGTCCTCCCTCCCCTCCCCTTTCTGTCTATTTTCCCTTCCTTCTTTTCCAGAGGCACCTCCTCTCTTCCTCCCAGTCAGAGCCCAAGGGACACCAGTCAGACACACCACTCTCCCACAGACAATATCTGAAGGGACAACAAACAGCAGACTCCATGGTTTGTCAGATAAATCCCAAGGCTCCGTATCTACAGCACTTCTCTATGAACTCCACTATAGATCACCCTTAGGAGCAACATCATCATAAATAACGCCTCGGCCAACCTGGGCCGGTGGGGTTAGTGCCTGAGCTCACTAAGCCTCCTCCAGGAAAAAGTATGCATGGCTCAGGTGGGGAACGGGCCTCCCACTAACCACCTGTCCCATCCCCGCATGGCCACTGCCTCGTCACCCAGAGACACAGAAGCCTTACAGATTTTGCCTTCTTCTGTAAGTCCACGATTTGCGACAGCAGGTGGGTGATCTCCTCCTGCTGGCGGGCGGCATCTTCCGTCTTCTTAGCCAGCTCCTCAGAGATGCTCGCAATCTGGACGTTGGCATCCCCTGTGACGAAGTAATGACAAGCAGGTGGCTGAGTTGGAAAGCCACACACAGACCAAAGAGGGAACACCGTCTTTACGGGGAGGAGTGGGGATGGGGAGCACGGAGGGAGTGGAAGAGGACATCTTTCCAAGTGGTGATGTGGTCCCTGCGGGGGGGGGCTGGAAAGAGAAGGAACCCAGCCTTCTCATTGGCTGTCTCTCCTGTGAGGGCTGACTCTACTAACCAAGGCTGTCCTCAGGGCAGGACGGCAGGCTCCAGGAAGAGATCTGGAAGTGATACCCCAAAGATGGCTGCACTTGGCTGAACCCCAGTGCTCCACTGTGAACAGATCACAACAGGAACTCTGCACATGGAGCACTTTGCCTGTGGCTTTCCGTGGCATTTGGAGCTGCAGCCCATTTTACTAGACATGAATGTGAGTTGTGTTTCACTTCGCTGAACGCCCTTTCTCTTATCTTACCTGGAAACTCATAACGGAGGGCATGGGGAAGGTCACTGATTTGAATAGCAAAGCTGAGAGTCAGGCCTTCATTGTTGTAAATCAGATCATTGATCTGGGCCGACCGACCTTGAGCATCATCAAATGATTACAATATTCCAATACTGAGTAGACATTAAAATTAAATATCCACCTCACTGAGAGCATGGCTCTCGACTCACAAACAAGCAAAGGTTGCCATACAGGCTGGCAGAGGCCTTCTGCTTTCAGAGAATGCCACGGAGCCGTTGGCTGCTGGGGAGGTGGTGGGAGCATCTTAGAGGAGGAGGGGCAGCCGGGCAGGAGGGGCAGACATACTCAGCTCCTTCACGCAGTCGTTCACCAGCTGCTGCTCCTTCTCCTCATAGGTGATGGTCTCTGTCTTCAGCTGACAGGCCTGTGGATGTAGATGAATGACGCTCAGTCAGGGGACAGTGTCCACACAGTCAGGACTATCAGGTGGACCAGGGTCTGGGCACAGAGCTGGGCAGTCTCAGGCTCTGGTATGATCCCTTTCAACATCTCTGTCCCTGCACCATCACACACCACGCAGAGACATACCTCACCTGCATTCCCTGCCTAGGCCATGGGCGAGGCCCTAAAGCAGAGACCTGAAGGCTAGGCACCACCAGGGGGTGCCACACAGAGATGGGAGCACAAGTTCTACCACTGAAAGGCCATGGCATGTTAGTCTGTTTGCTACTTGCCTGTGTGCATCCAGCTCTCATAGATATAACACTTCTGTGGCCTTTATCATGCCTAAGACACTGCCCTGACCACAGCAGCTACTCTGTGAACAGCCACACAGGAATAGAACTGTTGCCATACCAGACACAGGTTCTGAAGTGCCATTAACTCTGTCTGACCCAGTCTACTAAGAACAAACTCAACATGTTAAAGACAGCGTTATGACATGGTCTCAAGAGTCTTTCCAAAATGGTGGGCCTGGGGGCTTATCCCTGTAACCCTACCTCTTGGAAGACTAAGGCAGAAAAACTGGTCTGGCCATGAATTTGGGGCCAGCCTGGGCTACACAGTAAGCTATAAGCCAGCCTGGGATACAGAGACCCTGACCCAAACAAACAAAAGCCCCACAAACCAAATAGTCTGGAAGTGATGGTGCACACCTTTAATCCCAGCACTTAGGAGGTGAAGGAAAGCATATCTCTGAGAGTTCAAAACTAGCCTGGTCTACAGAGTGAGTTCCAGGACAGCCAGAGCTATATAGTGAGACCTGCTCCCAAAACAAAACTGGAAAAGAGAGAAGGCACACATAGCTATTTGTAGGACTTTAGACAGCTTGCTCTGGCTGAAAAGAAGAGAGAAGAATGAGACAGCTGGCTCCAAGAGTGTGGTAGGCCCTGACCACAGGCAGAGATGAAAATTCTGAGGGCACACATGGGGCCACCAAGAAACCACACCTGGATCAGAGCCCTTGTGTTCTATCTTGGGATGGAGGGGCTGGGTGCCTGGGACTGAGGCAGTCACCTGCGCCAGATGCCAGGAGACTGCAGCTAGGAAGCATGGGCTTGCCCTTCTTCAGCCATGGGTCTGTAAGACCAAGCCTGGGTGACATTGTCAGTCACCCTAAATCGCTGACTAGTGTGGGGTCTGCAAAGATAGGCCGTGGGAAAGAGTTCCTTGTGCCTTGACAGGAGGCTCTTTCCAGTGTGTGGCAAATTCAAAGTGACAGATGGTCTGCCCTCCTGGGGTGTCTCTGGAAGTCTAGAGCCAGCTAAGGTAGGCTCACAGCCCAAATCTGATAGACAAGGGCCATCCCTTTGCCTACAGACAAGCTCAATGCTAATAAAGACAAAAAAAAAAAAAAAACACTAAATCTACTCGAATCAGAGGTTTTAGAGAGTGGTGGTGGGTGAGGGGGGAAAAAGCTTGGGTTTAGAGCCAGAGGCTGCGGATCCGGCCTTTGTCATTTATTAACTCTGACATCTTCAAACACCCAACAGCCTGGCACCTGAGTCTCACTGCAAATGAGACTCAAAGTAAGCAGCTGTAGGCCCCGCTGTGAAGACTAACAGCAGTGATGCTAATAACAGTAATGTAACAATCG